>NW_028242147.1:0-347500 GCF_964263255.1 Lissotriton vulgaris | reverse complement strand
CCCCCTGGCCCCCGCAAACCGCACTCTGGCCGCATCAAGTATGATGCAGCCACCCTCCTAGCCCTTAACCCCGGACGTACTCCCCAATGCTTCGAAGCTGCCCCAGGACGTACTCATGGGCCCTTCGCATGCCACTCCTGCAAATTCACCAGCGTCAAGACCCTTACCACAACCACTAACCCCAAACACAGGCCCGACCCTAACCACCTGAAGTGCATCCTGCTGAACACCCGCTCGGTCCACAGACACGCCACCAAACTCTGGGATCTACTTGACGTTATATCACCAGACGTCGCCTTCCTCACTGAAACATGGATGAATGCATCATCAACACCCGACATCGCCATAGCCATCCCGGACAATTACAAGATCATCCGTAAAGACCGCCCCGTCCAAACAGGAGGAGGCATCGCCATCGTCCATAAAAACACCGTCAAAATCACGACCAGCTCCGACGCTAATCTTTCCACCGCCGAACACCTCCACTTCCAGGTCCACACTGACCCCAGAACCACACTCAGAGGCACCCTCATCTACAGGCCTCCAGGAACACGTAAACAATTCAGCGAGGACATCACTGACTTCATCAGTCCACATGCCCTCGCCTCCGAGAACTACATCCTACTAGGAGACCTCAACTACCACATGGAAAAGAATAACGACAGCAACACCACCACCCTACTGGATAACCTTGCCAATCTCGGACTCAAACAACTTGTCGACACCCCCACCCACATAGCCGGACATACGCTAGACCCAATCAATCAATCAATCAATCAATCAGTGACACTTATAAAGCGCGCTACATACCCGTAGGGTCTCAAGTCGCTGGGGGGGGGGGGGGGGGGAGCCGCTACTGCTCGAACAGCCAGGTCTGGCCGCATCAAGTATGATGCAGCCACCCTCCTAGCCCTTAACCCCGGACGTACTCCCCAATGCTTCGAAGCTGCCCCAGGACGTACTCATGGGCCCTTCGCATGCCACTCCTGCAAATTCACCAGCGTCAAGACCCTTACCACAACCACTAACCCCAAACACAGGCCCGACCCTAACCACCTGAAGTGCATCCTGCTGAACACCCGCTCGGTCCACAGACACGCCACCAAACTCTGGGATCTACTTGACGTTATATCACCAGACGTCGCCTTCCTCACTGAAACATGGATGAATGCATCATCAACACCCGACATCGCCATAGCCATCCCGGACAATTACAAGATCATCCGTAAAGACCGCCCCGTCCAAACAGGAGGAGGCATCGCCATCGTCCATAAAAACACCGTCAAAATCACGACCAGCTCCGACGCTAATCTTTCCACCGCCGAACACCTCCACTTCCAGGTCCACACTGACCCCAGAACCACACTCAGAGGCACCCTCATCTACAGGCCTCCAGGAACACGTAAACAATTCAGCGAGGACATCACTGACTTCATCAGTCCACATGCCCTCGCCTCCGAGAACTACATCCTACTAGGAGACCTCAACTACCACATGGAAAAGAATAACGACAGCAACACCACCACCCTACTGGATAACCTTGCCAATCTCGGACTCAAACAACTTGTCGACACCCCCACCCACATAGCCGGACATACGCTAGACCCAATCAATCAATCAATCAATCAATCAGTGACACTTATAAAGCGCGCTACATACCCGTAGGGTCTCAAGTCGCTGGGGGGGGGGGGGTGGGGGGAGCCGCTACTGCTCGAACAGCCAGGTCTTCAGCTTCTTCCTGAAGGAGAGGTGGTCTTGGGTCAGGCGCAGGTCGGGAGGGAGGGAGTTCCAGGTCTTGGCGGCCAGGTAGGAGAAGGACCTTCCTCCTGTAGTCGCTCTTCGGATGCGGGGGACGGCGGCGAGGGCGTGGTTGGCTGATCGGAGATGGCGTTTGGAAGCGTAGAAGTTGACTCGGCTGTTGAGGTAGCTCGGGCCTTGGTCGTGTAGGGCTTTGTGTGCGTGGGTGAGGAGGCGGAAGGTGATTCTTTTGTTGACGGGGAGCCAGTGAAGGTCTCTCAGATGTCCGGAGATGTGGCTGGTTCGTGGGATGTCGAGGATGAGTCTGGCTGAGGCGTTCTGGATCCGCTGGAGTCTCTTCTGGAGCTTGGCGGTGGTACCGGCGTAGAGGGCGTTGCCGTAGTCCAGTCGGCTGGTGACGAGGGCCTGGGTGACGGTCTTCTTGGTCTCGGTGGGGATCCACCAGAAGATCTTCCGTAGCATGCGTAGGATGTTGAAGCATGCCGAGGAGACGTTGTTGACTTGCCTGGTCATGGAGAGGGAGGAGTCCAGGATGAAGCCCAGGTTGCGTGCATGGTCTGTCGGTTTGGGTGCGGTGCCCAGGGCGGGAGGCCACCAGGAGTCGTCCCAGGCGGAGGGAGAGGAGCCCAGGATGAGGACCTCCGTCTTGTCCGAGTTCAGTTTCAGGCGGCTGGTCGTCATCCACTCGGCTACCTCTTTCATCCCTTCGTGTAGGTTGGCTCTGGCGGCGGCGGGGTCGTTGGTCAGGGAGAGGATCAGCTGGGTGTCGTCGGCGTAGGAGATTATGCTGAGGTTGTGTTTGCGTACGATGGCCGCGAGGGGGCTCATGTAGACGTTGAAGAGGGTGGGGCTCAGAGATGATCCTTGGGGGACGCCGCAGATGACTTCGGTGGCCTCTGACTTGTACGGTGGTAATCGGACTCTCTGTGTTCTTCCGTCGAGGAAGGAGATGATCCATTCCAGCGCCTTGTCCTGGATTCCGACGTTGCTGAGGCGCCGTACTAGGGTGCGGTGGCAGACCGTGTCGAATGCCGCGGAGAGGTCTAGGAGGATGAGGGCCGCTGTTTCTCCGTTGTCCATCAGGGCTCGGATGTCATCGGTGGCGGCGATGAGGGCGGTCTCGGTGCTGTGGTTGGCTCGGAAGCCGGACTGTGAGGGGTCGAGGGATCCGTTCGTCTCGAGGAAAGCGGCCATCTGCTTGTTGACGGTTTTCTCGATGACTTTGGCTGGAAATGGGAGGAGCGAGATGGGGCGGTAATTCTTGAGGTCGGTGGGGTCCGCTGTTGGTTTCTTGAGTAGAGCGCTGAGTTCGGCGTGTTTCCAGCTCTCAGGGAAGGTGGCGGTGTCGACGGAGGTGTTGATGATGTCCCGCAGGTGGGGTGCGATGACAGCGTCGGCCTTGTTGAAGACGTGGTGAGGGCAGGGGTCGGTCGGTGATCCGGAGTGGATGGAGTTCATTGTGCGGATGGTGTCTTCGGTGCTGATCGGGGTCCAGGCGTGGAGGGTGGTGGTGGGGGGTGGTTGTTCGGTCATGGTGTGCGTTGGTTGGTTGTCGAAGCTGTTGTGTATGTCCGCGATCTTGTTGTGGAAGTATGAAGCGAGGGAGTTGCAGAGGTCTTGCGATGGGGTGATGTCGTTGTTTCCTGCGCTGGGGTTGGAAAGCTCTTTCACGATGTTGAAGAGTTCCTTGCAGTTGTGTGCGTTGTTGTCCAACCGGTCCTTGAATGCTGTTTTCTTGGCGGCGCGGATCAGCTGGTGGTGTTTCCGGGTGGCAAGTTTGAAGGAGGTCCTGTTGTCCGGTGTCGGTTCCCTTCTCCAGACTTTCTCGAGGGCTCGGCAGTTCTTCTTGGAGCTCTTGAGTTCGTCGGTGAACCATGGGGCTTTCTTGCTGCCGGGTCTGCTGGGCGGGGTCCTCAGTGGGGCGAGTTCGTCCGCGCAGTTGCTGATCCACTTCGTGAGGTTGTCGGCGGCCTGGCTGGGGTTCGCTGAGCTGGCAGGAGGGTGCTGGCTCAGGGAGGTGGCGAGCTGGTCTGCTGTGATCTTGTTCCAGCTTCTGCGGGCGGCGTGTTGCTGGTGGTGGTGGGTCGTTGTTTTCTTGAAGGTGAAGTGGACGCAGCTGTGGTCCGTCCATTGAAGCTCTGTGGCGTGGCTGAAGTCGATGTCCTTGCTGGATGAGAAGACAGCGTTGAGTGTGTGTCCGGCGAGGTGTGTGGGGGTGGACACCAGTTGCTTGAGTCCCAGGTTGGCGAGGTTGTCGAGCAGGGTGCTGGTGTTGCGGTCGTTGTTGTTCTCCAGATGGAAGTTGAGGTCTCCCAGGAGGATGTAGTCAGCGGAGGGGAGGGCATGTGGGCTGACGAGGTCGGCGATGTCCTCGCTGAATTGTGTGCGTCGTCCAGGGGGTCGGTAGATCAGGGTGCCTCTGAGGGTGGTGTTCGGGTTGGTGTGGATCTGGAAATGCAGGTGTTCGGCGGTGGTCAGGGAGTTGTCGGTGCTGGTCGTGAGACGGATGGTGCTCCTGTGGATGATGGCGATGCCTCCTCCCATCTGGTTGGCGTTTCGGTCCCTCCGGACGATCTTGTAGCCCTCTGGGATGGCGATGGCGATGTCGGGAGCTGAAGAGGCGTTCATCCAGGTCTCCGTGAGGAAGGCAACGTCTGGAGCTGTGGTGTCGAGGAGGTTCCAGAGTTCGATGGCATGTCTGTGGACGGAGCGGGTGTTGAGCAGGATGCACTTGAGGTGGGTGCTGCTGGTGTTCGGCTTGGTGGGTGCTGGTGCGAGGCAGGTCCGGATGCAGGTGAACTTGCAGGCGTGGCAGCTGAAGGGTCCGTGGGAGTGACGTGGTGTGGCTTGGTGGCACTCTGGACGTCGGCCGGTGTTGAGTGCGTTGAGGGTGGCGGCTGAGTACGTCCTGCGGGTCGGTCGGGGTCCTCGTGGGCCAGGGGTCCTGGCACTGGGCGCGGTCCAGGCGCGGACGGGCGTAGACGGGCTTACCTTTGGCGCGCCTTCGGCGCACAATCGGCGCGCCCGCTGCGCGTGACCGCTGCGCGTTCGCACGGTCGCCATTTAAGGCGAAGTGCGCGGGTGAAGACCCAATCTTCACTTCCAGCAAACACATCTCCTTCGATCGCACCACAGCTCTCCATTGGACGGACCACAGTTGTGTTCACTTCAGCTACAAAACCACCTCGACCCACAACCTCCCACAACCTATTCCCCGAAGAAAATGGAACAAAATCACCACCGACCAACTCCTCACATCGCTCAACCAAAACCCACCCGCCCTCCCATCTGACCCTAACCAAGCTGCCATCAAATTCAAACAATGGATCACTCACAGCGCTGACGAATTAGCACCCTTGAAAAACCATCACACCAAACAAGACAGCAAAAAGGCCCCCTGGTTCAACGAAGACCTTAAAAAATCCAAGAAACTTTGCCGTACTCTCGAGAAAACATGGAGAAAAAACCCAACCACCGACAACATGACCACCTTCAAGGCAGCCACCCGCAAACACCACCAGCTGATTCGATCCACCAAGAAATCAGCTTTCAAGAATCGACTCGACAACAATGCCCATAACAGCAAGGAACTATTCAATATCGTCAAAGAATTTACCAACCCCACCGCAGCCTCAAACGACATCACCCCCTCCCAAGACCTCTGCGATTCGTTATCCTCCTTCTTCTACAACAAAATTTCCGACATACATAACAGCTTCGAAAACAATACCAACGAACAATCCTACCCACCCCCCTCAGGACCTATACCGCCCTCCAACAATCTCAACGCCTGGAACCCAATCACCACCGAAGACACCATCCGCCTTATGAATTCCATCCACTCTGGCTCACCAACCGACCCATGTCCTCACCACATCTTCAACAAAGCAGACTCCATCATCGCACCCCACCTCCGTAATGTTATCAATTGTTCCTTCAACTCGGCTACCTTCCCAGAAAGTTGGAAACATGCCGAAGTCAGCGCCCTCCTGAAGAAACCCACAGCAGACCCCTCTGAACTCAAAAACTACCGCCCAATATCCCTCCTCCCTTTACCGGCTAAAGTCATCGAGAAAGCCGTCAATAGCCAACTCGCCGCCTTCCTTGAAGCCAACAACTCCCTCGATCCCTCACAGAACGGCTTTCGAGCCAAACACAGCACCGAAACCGCCCTCATCGCAGCCACAGACGACATCCGAACACTACTGGACAACGGAGAAACAGTGGCCCTCATCCTACTCGACCTCTCCGCCGCCTTCGACACAGTCTGTCATAGCACCCTCATACAACGCCTCAACAATATCGGAATACAAGGAAAAGGGTTGGACTGGATCGTCTCCTTCCTCGCCGGAAGAACCCAGAGAGTACGACTTCCCCCATTCAAATCAGAGGCTACCGAAGTCATTTGCGGTGTACCACAAGGATCATCACTCAGTCCCACCCTCTTCAACGTTTACATGAGTCCACTCGCATCCATCGCGCGTCAACACAACCTTAACATCATCTCCTACGCTGACGACACCCAGCTGATCCTTTCCCTCACCAAAGACCCTAACTCCGCCAAAAACCAATCTTCACGAAGGTATGAAAGAAGTTGCCGAATGGATGAAAACCAGCCGCCTAAAACTTAACTCAGACAAAACGGAGGTGCTCATCCTAGGATCATCCCCCTCTGCCTGGGACGACTCATGGTGGCCTTCGGCTCTGGGCACAGCACCCACACCCAAAGATCACGCACGCAACCTGGGCTTCATCCTAGATTCCTCACTCTCGATGACCAGACAAGTCAACGCCGTCTCGTCCTCCTGCTTCAATGTACTTCGTATGCTCAAAAAAATCTTCCGTTGGATCCCCTCTGAGACAAGAAAAACTGTCACCCACGCACTAGTCAAGAGTCGACTGGACTACGGAAACACCCTCTACGCCGGAATTACAGCCAAATTACTGAAAAAACTCCAATGTATCCAAAACGCATCAGCGAGACTCATTTTGGACATCCCTCGCCAAAATCACATTACCGGCTACCTGAAAGACCTCCACTGGCTCCCCGTCAACAAGAGAATAACATTCCGTCTCCTCACCCACGCACACAAGGCCCTCTACAAGCTAGGGCCCGAATGCCTCAACACTCGACTATCCTTCTACACACCCACCCGCCAATTAAGATCCTCCGATCAAGGCCTCGCCGCAATTCCGCGCATCCAAAGATCCACCATGGGAGGTAGATCCTTCTCCTACTTGGCTGCCAAGACCTGGAACTCACTCCCCACCCACCTCCGCCTTACACAGAACCACATCTCCTTCAGAAAATAACTTAAAACCTGGCTTTTCGATAAATAATGAACCCCATCCCCAAGCGCCTTGAGACCCTCTGGGTGAGTAGTGCGCTATATAAATTCCTGAACTTGAACTTGAGTCTTGTTCTTCTTGAGTGGTGTAGAGCGCATTTAAACCAGAAAATATGTTCCTGGTAGGTAAGGAGAATTTCAATTGCCTGAAACGAAATGTAAACTGCTGGGACTTCTTATTGTATTTAATAATGAAAAGGTTTTGCTGTTGGATTTGCTGCTGGGAATGTAACCCATGAATAGAACACCTCTTTGGAAATCTTCGTGTGCCTGTATCACAAATATTACTTTACCTCCTCTGGCTGGTAAACCATTTTTGAGGAGTTTAATTGTGAGTGTTTGTCCAATACCAGCTGCAATATCTATTGCGTTTGCATCTTGGGTGGGGTGGGGGCACAGATGGCAGGGGCGAAAGGAACGCCTGAGAAGGCAATAGAAAAACAAAATACAAAATGATAAATTACAAAATGAAAACACAGCAATAAAGCACAGGGTGAAAAACACAGCAGAAGAGCACAGGGGGAAACAGTCACCGGATACCGGGGGCGAGCCCTCAGCCGCGGCGGTGCAGAGGGCAGAGACTCGGTCAGATACGAGGAGCCGTGCGGTGTGGGGGGTGACCTGGGGTCACCCCCCAGTAAAAGGCTCCTTTACTGATTTATTGGTGGTTTCAAGAAAAAATAAACCCTATGAAGGAATGCTGTAGCATTATTTTCTAACATTTTATGAGTGACTTACTTCTACTGCACCTCCGTGCATTGCATGGTGGTTGGGTCTAAGAACAGAGGTAGTTTGTGTCTTTGTGACCTCTTGCGCCTTGTAGAGATGGCATGATGTTAAGGAGGAGTACTTTGCGTCTTTGGGCACGTATGAGGTCACTTCCGGAGATTTGTCTGCTGGAATATGTTGAAGATGCAACTTCACTTCCAGACACAGGTTCCTAGCTGAAGTTGCTCCTATGGTTAGGGTCTTACTTGGTGCAAACCACTTTTGGAGTTTGATCGAAGGTATCCCATCTTACTAGTCAGGTTGTATCAATGTTAATGAACCTATGCCTTAAAAGTCTAATGTTACACCACAGAGTCAAACTTGTGCCAATATTGATCAAATCTTCAAGGAAGATTTGAGTACTCTAATCAGTGGGTTTTCAGCCTAAAAGTGTGCAATATGTTGTAAAATCATAGTTCTATTGCAGCCTTGTTTAAATGACATGTTCTTGTTATTTCAGGTGTTACTTTATGGGATAAGAAGACCATAGAAAAAGATGTGTGTGTCATCCAGCAACCAAAAACACATTTTCAAATCCTTGCCAAAGACCGCATTGAAGACAAAGCCTCTGCCCTCAATATCTCTGCCTCCCTTAAAGCAAGTTTCCTGGGGGGGATGGTTGAGGTGGAAGGAGCAGCAAAATATTTAACGAAGACAAAGACTTCCAAGAAACAGGCGAGAGTGACCCTACAATATTCAACCACAACCAGGTTTGAACAACTGACCATGACACATTTAGGACGAGACAATATCTCTTATCCAGAAATATTTGACCACAATATGGCAACCCATGTGGTCACTGCTGTGCTTTACGGGGTGCAGGCGTTTTTTGTGTTCGATCGAGAAGTGTCCTCGTCTGAGGAAATAAAGAACATTCATGGGGAATTAAAGCTTGCCGTTAGCATAATACCAAAGGTTGAAATTGGGGGAAAAGGAGCCCTTACCATATCACAGGATGACAAGCATACATTTGAAAAGTTCAGCTGCACGTTTTATGGGGATTTTGCTTTAACAAACAACCCTTCGACTTATGAAGAGGCCATTAATATCTATAAAAGCCTCCCATCACTCCTAGGTGCAAATGGCGAGCATGCAATACCTTCAATGGTCTGGCTGTATCCACTGAGCAAGCTGGACTCCAGGGCATCTCAGCTCGTGCGCAGCATCAGTTCTCAGCTGATTGAAGATGCTCAAGCTGCCATGGAGGAGCTACATGAGTTGGACATGGAGTGCAATGACATGCTCACCCAGCCGGCCGCGGTACACTTCCCTGACATCAGGAACAGAATCGAAAAATTCAAGAAGCTGTGCAGACAGTATAGAATGGCCTTCCAAGCAGAGCTCGCTAGAATCCTACCGGCTGTTCGAGGAGGCGGAGAAGAGGAATGTGCACTGGTGGACATTTTAACTGCAAAAGAAAAATCACCATTTAGTACCACACAACTTTCCGAATTTCTGAAATCGAAACAGAATGAGGTAAACTTCGTTAGTGGATATATGGACTTGTTAACAGAGTCAAAAGCAGTGAAAGTTGTACCTTCTAAGTTGAGAATGAACCAAGTGTTACGTGACCTCAGAGTGGAGCTTGTGATCTCACTCATGTTCACTTCACTAGGAGAAGAGGAACCGTTTCTATCAGAATTAAATTACTGTCTTGCAACAAAACTGTTGAAGGGACCCACCCGCCCAACCTCTGGAGAGTGGTTTAACGATATCAATGTGAACCAAAGATCTAGAGACCGCGTGAACGAGTTCATGGAGTTTACCAGGCTCAATGCCTCAGACAAGAAGATCCAGTTTGTTGTGTCCTCAGTTTCTGATTCCAGTAATCCAGGAATTTCGATTTACTTGTATGAACATGGGGTTCTAAAAGACAAAGCCTTTCACCCCCCACGCCCTGACACCCCTAAGATAAGTCAAATTTCTCATGACGGTGTGCTGGTCACCTGTGCAGCGCTGCCTGGTGGAACAGATCCAATATTGAACTATCGTGTTGAGTACAGGACCAGGAGTGAAGATGTCTGGAGCAGCGTTGAAGGAGACAACACCAGTGATAGGGTCACAGTGACGGGTCTGGGTCCTAACTGCCTGTACCAGTTCAGACAATTAGCAGTGTGTACTCGATGGGTCACCTTACCAAGTCAACCCACCCACAGGATCAAGACCCTTCCATGCAGCCCACCTGAGAAGGTGACAGGCCTGCAGGCTGGACCCGGAGGCATCACCCTCACCTGGAGGGAGCCTGGCACCATTGGTGCTGGCACCAAAATAAGTGCCTACAAGGTGGAATTCACAGAGGAATCTACAGATACAAAGACATGGAAGGAGCAACTAACTGCACAGAAGGTCGAGACCTGCACTATCGAGGGAGTGAACCCCGAATCATCCTACAGATTCCGAGTTTCCTCAATCTGTGGCAACGCTGGAAGCAGCGCCGCGAGTGAGGAGTATGTCTTGAAAAGAGATGGGGGTAAGTAACTGTTCTACACATGACTCACTTCACATACCTCAGATGCACAATGTGCACTGTTCACACAATCAGGCACGTTGCCCTATACAGAGATTCTTTAGCACAGTGTACCTGCAATTTAAACACAAGCAAACACATTGCCTCAGCACAGTTTTCTCTGATGAAACGTCAAAGACAGAACCAGTAATAATGAATTCACTGGCTTTCCAATTTGATGTATTTTTTTCACTTACTAGCACACATTCACAAATAGAGAATAAAGAGAAGGAAGAGGCTATTTACCGAGCTACCGGGTAAATAGGGAATGTATGCTGCTATTTAGATGGCTGCTGGATAAATAGCCAAGATTATGCACTATTTGACCGGCTGCTCTATACATAGGTAGTAGGTTTCATTATTCACCTGCCTGCTGACTAAATACTGGAGATTATGTAGTATTTGACTGGAGGCTGTGCAAACAGCAAAGAAAGTTCAACATTCACCCGGCCGCCAACTAGACAGCAGAGATCATGTAGTATTTCGCTGGCTGCCAATAAGCTTCACTATTCACCCAGCCACTGACTAGATAGCAAAGATAATGTACTCATACAAAGAAGGTTTAATATATACCAGGATACTGACAAAATAGCAGAGATTAAAGTACCATTTATTGAAGAAACCTAACTATATGTTGTCACCAACTAAACAGCAGGCATTCTGAACTAGCAAGCCAGTTGCCAGATACAAGCGACAGGTTTCTCTGTATGTTAGGTGCACTTGGTGACTACAGTAGGAGTACGTGGGGGGAAGAAAGATGTGGTGGAATTGTTAGGCGACTGCCACAGGAATGGTCCTTAGCATGCTAATGCATGATGCATATAACTGATAGCTGTGAGTTCTTTGTTCCTGTTTGAGTCTCTGTTCTTCCTTTGTAGGCGTCTGTCAGCCTCTGCCGTCACCAGCCTTTGGTCCTCCTTTAAGGTCTTTTCAATGTCCTAATCTCTCTGACAGTCTTTTGTTTGGTTTCACCTACACTCCTATACAATCTGTGCCCTCTGATTTCCTCAGCCTGTGTTCACTGTGATGTGTATGGTTTTGGAATTCTCTTGGCTTCTTCCATCTCACTGTCCAGGGCAGTCTCTGCATATAATGTTGTCATTCACAAGCACAAACCACCTCTTACTCCCTTTTGGTGTCTTGATCGTTCCACATTGTACCTGCTCTCCAACCTCATACTTGGACTCCAGTCTGTGTCCAGAGGTGGTGGGTGATGCAGGATATGACTAACTCTCTAAGTCAATTGATGGTCAAATAGCTGATTCAGCCGTTCAATTTACCCAGATAGTTCAATTAACCTTAGCAGTGACGCCGGTTATGTAAACCAAACATTAGGTAGCAACAATTTAGCTGGCCACTTGCAAAACAGCACATTTTCTGTGCAATTTGATTGCCCGCTGGCTAAGTAGCAGAAATGATTCACTCTTTGGCTGGCAGCCTTGAAAATAGTGGGAAAACCTTGCTATTTCCCCAACCGCTTCCTCATTAATAGAGATTTGTACTGTTCAGCCTGCAAGCGTGCCACTTTTTAACCGGCTGCTGGCTAAATAGTATACATTAAGCACTCTCTAGCCAGCAGCCATGCAAATAACCAGGAACATTCACTGTTTACCTGCCCACTCACTAATTAGCAGAATGTATGTACTATTTGACCAGCAGTCAAACAAACAACAAAGACATTCACTCATTACCTGGCTGCTGTCAAAACACCAGATGTTATTTGTGATTTGGCCATTAGACAGGCAAATATCAAACACATCTAATTATTTTCCTGACTGCTGGTTAAATAACAGATAGTAAACAGTATTTCACCAGTAGGGTGGCAAGTAGAAAAAAAACAAAAGTATTCACTGGGTGGCTTGATAAATTGCAGATAATAAGCACAACTTGGCCAAAAGCTTTGCAAATAGCAGACGAACTTCATTATTTACCAAGGTTGTGTCCAAAGAGCATAGATTTTGTGTTACTATGCCTTATGCAGATTTAAATGCTTACCACGAGGAAGAACTGCAAAAAAGGAGTGAATATAATTGATAACCATCTCGTTATGAAAGTTAAGGTCCTGAAGTATCTTTATTTTATTTGCAAAAGGATGTCATATATTCGCCACAAATATTTTGAGACTGAAATAGTATTGTATAAACCAACTTATGTAGTGTTCAGTTTGTTCACAGAATACTGAATCACCCAGAGCTGTCGAACGACCTACCTTATTATCTTCATTAGGCAGGTGCCAATTTGCAACCATCTGATTTGCCTGTAATCTCATGGATGGTGGCCTGCAAGGGACAGAACACACTATCTCAATGACTCCTTCATTAAAGGAGCCAGTGCTGCACTGAGAGAAAAAAATCTTCAGTGTTGGAAATCTTCAACCCCATGAGGTTGCCAATATGATTCCAAAAGTGAAAAGGCTCCTTAGGGCACTGCTTCCCCTTTGGAAACTAGTTACTACCCTAAACCCGAGGGTTCTTAGCTCATCAATGGTTTGTGAAATAAATTGGAATCATAAGCTATCAGTAAAATATTTTCAGACTTGGAAAGAGGATAAAACTTGGAAAGAGAATGGGGGAACTCCTTTACATGATTTCTCCTTTTTGAAATTGAGAAACCATAAAAAAAAGTTATTTTGTTAGTGAAAAGAATTTTCCAACCCATAAAAGGGATTTTTACTTAAGAACATTTGCATCACAGACCCTGCCATTTCATGAAATCATATCCTACGCCGATGACATGCAACTCATCTTCTCCCTCTTAGAAGACTCCACCAACACCACAAACAACTTCCAGAACTGCATGACAAGAGTTGCCATTTAGATGATGGACAACTGCCTGAAGCTCACCACAGACAAAGTAGAGGGTCTGATTTTCGGCAAAAATAGCTCCCCCTGGAATGCCTTTGGTGGGCCATGGAACTCAGGCCATCACCAACCCTGACTGACCACCCCAGAAATACAGGCATCACCCTGGACAGCAAACTCACCAGAGCGTTTGTGATGTGTATTCAAAGATATTTGTTGCTAGGATCTGAAATGTGCTTTTAGATCTGCTTTTATACTTGTCTTATCTTCCCTGTATTTTTTCTCCTAAGTTGGCATCTTTATAGCTCTTCTGTTCTCTGCAGCTTTTTGTTTAACATCAGTAAATGGTGCAGTCTCTTTGGGGTCAGCTGCTGCTGAGCAGAGCTGGTTGGTGGGCAAGAGGGGGAGTGGCTACATAACCAGGTTGGAGCAGACGTGCAGCGGGCGTGCCAAAGGCTCGCCTAATGCAAGCCCATTTGATGTACTCGGCAGAGGAGTTGAAGCAGCTTAGAGTGGAGGCAACGGCACATTTGTTATCTAGTGGGGTGGTGGGGAGGTTAAGAGCAGATAAAACTTCCGGTGGTGAGGTTGGTCCGTTCTATCCCAGGAAAGAGAAACCGAGAGGTGGACTGGTCCATCATGATCGGGGCTTGGTGATGGGAAACAGGGCCAGGGAAGCTGGACTCTACCATTAAGAATGTTGGTTCAGGGAAAGGGTTAAGTACGCTGTTGTTGAATAGTCGTTCCCTCCACAAACATGGCTTGTAATTTTTTTCCCTGCTGCAGGAGGAGGAGATAGATGATATTGTAGCATCCCTGAAACTGAATTACCACATCCTTGTGCAAAGTCGGCAGGGTGGGAAAAGAGGTGGAGGGGAGGCATTGAGAAACATCTAGTTCAGAGACAGTGGCCGACAAAAGTATAGATGGGGGTAAAAGTCGATCTGAAGGCTAGTTGTGGTGTTATTGTGATAGTTTATCGCCCACTTGGGCAACCCCCCCTTTCTAACCAGCTAATTCTTGAGTTAGAGTGATGTGTGCTCCGGATATAATCAGATAGTAGTGGTGGGGGGGGAATTCATCTTTGGTGGGATGTTATCCCAAGGGACCCCCCCAGTCACCATAGCTAGGTTTGGAGTAGGGATGGAAATGTTAGGTTTAGAACAACTTGTTAAGCCTCAGACCCATGACAAAGGCCATGCAGCAGTTGGCCAGCTTAATAGAGATGGAGCAATGCGGCTGGTCATATCATTATCAAATTAGGTGTACAATCCCCTTGCAACCTCAGCTTGTTTGTTGTCTGTCAGTGTGGTGTACAGTGCGTAATTGGTCAATAATAGATAAAACCCATTTAGAGGAGGCCTTGAGGGATGAAATAAACCCACCTAGAAGAGCTGAGGATATGGCCAAGAAGGAGTGCAGTTTTTAAGTAGGATCTAGGATGCCATAGACAGGGTGGCTCCAGCCCGTAGGGAAAGAGTAAGAGATTGAGTTGTGTGCCCCCGGTACACCCCCGCGCTTCGAGAGGGGAAGCAGGAGCTGCACCAGTGTGAAAGGAAATGTTGTAAGCATTATGAGCCGGAGGCTCGGAGGAAGTATTAAGGAGGGTTGGATGCCCATAAAAGAGCTATTGTGGCTACTAAAGCAGCCAGCCAGTAATCCACAAAAGGGGGTCTTTAAGGTGCTTAAAGAGTTAAGCCGAACTAAAGATCAGGCCTAGTGATAGATCCTGAGGACTGTAATAGGATGCAGGACTTTTTTATGACTAAGAATAGAGATATCTTGAATAAAGTAAGGAACACCCTGTTATGTCCTTGCCCATTGATAGGGGCTAATGTGCCTCTCTATCAGGGTGAGAAATTATCGGCACTCCCATTGTTGGATCTAGAGACCTTGGCTTTGCCCCTGGCAGCTGTTAAATCAAGTTAGCTAAACCATGTATGCCTCAACAGCGCAACAACAAATGCCTCTTAACCACGCACTCCTTTACCACGCACTCCTTTACCACGCACTCCTTTACCACGCACGCCTTTACAATAATTTTTGCGGTAAAGGCATAATTTCTAAAGGGACATGTGTGATCAATTAAAATCTAGAGAATGCCAGCTATTTGCCCATCTAACCAGCCCCACTCATAACCACATGGAACACCCTCTAATGTCAGCCCAAAAACGTGCAACACCGCTCCGTCCCGTAGGCCCTAATACAGTCGTTTTACCATTTCCAAATTAATCCCAAAACCACCTGCCCTGTGCATCAATTTTTGCCCCAAAAAATTTACACGCACAGTAGACATCCCCATCCATCAGTGACAGAAGTAGATTTCACATGGAGCAACTGGAACCACTCCAAACGCATTTCCAGTCAACCTCCAAAACTGGCCCATTGGATAACATTAGACACCTGCACATCAGAAACAATTGTTTTTCTACCAGTTTTACTTGTTTGATCCTTTGCAAACGTGTCCCTGATTACCTCACAAAGGCCCATCCTGATATTATCATGGGAATGGATACATCTTTTCACACAAAGACCGCACAACTAAACCTATTCAAAAACAAGCAGCATTCAGCCAAAACAACTCGAAACACACCAAATGGCAGCCATACCATGCCAACTCCTATATGCACAAAACTAAAATTGGTCCTGAGCCCTAAACTCTGGGAACCCTAGCCCACTCCAAACGTAAGCCCTAAAAACTACCCCAATCCCTCCACCTTGAGCCCTAATACCAAACCCTCTTAAAAACTACCCAAACCCAGCCCCCTTACCTGTCAATGTTGAACTTTCTGTTGCAACACTTTCTGCTCCCCTCCTCACCCATCCAGACATCTAGACCATGCACTGCCTTAAACATGCATATCCGTGGCTTAGGCATATGCGTGATTAAGACCTATGTGTGGTTAAGGCAAGCCTGGTTCTGCTTGGGAGGAGACGGCATGTGTGGCTGAGCCTGCGTTGTAAAGGCTGTTTACTGTTAAATCAGGCTCGCCAGAAGATCCTTGTCCTCCCAAGGTGTTTGAAATGGCCTTTCCCACCATGGGGCGAGTTTCTGTGCCTCCTGGTCGCCTCATTGGCATTGGAAAAAGGGCATCTGAGATTTAAGAAGGCCATGGTTAGCCTGCTGTTGAAAGTGCGAGGGGGGATCGAAAAAATCTAAAGAATTATCACCCTGCATCCCTCCTACCTTTTCCAGCTAAAATCTTGGAGCTGTATGTATTGTATTGTAATTGCATTTATATAGCGCTTACTACCCCTGACGAGACGTCAAAGCGCTTTATTCAGCGAGTAGCACGCTACTCCTGGACCCATAAAGGATTAGTGTTGAATTAGTATAGTGAAATATGAAAGTAATTAAAGTGGTGGATAGGTTCATCAGTTATTTGGATTCAAAAGGATAGTGGAAGGATAGAAGAGGAAAAAAGGTTTGTATTTATATAGCGCTTGTTACCAATGATGAGGTGTGAAAGCACCTTTTTGTTTCTTTTTTTTTGGGCTGTAGCACACTACTTTGGAAACCCAAGAAGGATTAGTGGGGAATTAGTATGGTGAAATATGAAAGTAATTTGAGTGGTGGATATTAGTCAGTCATTTGAAGTGAGAAGGATAGCGGAGTGATAGAAGGGGGAGAAAGGTTTGCATTCATAATACACTTGTTACCCCTGAAGGGGTGTTGAAGCGCTTTTCTGGCGAGTAGCACGCTACTCAAAACCCATAAAGGATTAGTGTTGAAAATTAGGAAAGTGAAATATGAAGTAATTTGAGTAGTGGATATGTTATTCAGTTATTTGGATAGAGAAGGGTATTTGCTGGATAGTAGAGGGAAAGAGGTTGTATTTATATAGCGCTTGCTACCCCTGATGGGGTTTGAAACACTTTTTTGGTGAGTAGCACTCTACTCTGGAACCCATATGGAATAGAGTTGAATTTAGTATAGTGAAATATTAAAGTAATTTAAGTGGTGGATATGTTAGTCAGTTATTCGGATTGAGAAGGGTTGTGGAGGGGTAGAAAAGGGAAAATGTTTGCATTTATATAGCGCTTGTAGCCCTGATGGGGTGTTAAAGCACTTTATTGGCAAGTAGCACGCTACTCCAGATCCCATAAAGTATTAGTGTTGAAAATTAGTATAGTGAAATATGAAAGCAGTCTGAGTGGTGGATATTTTATTCAGTTGCATAGAGAAAGGTAGCAGAGCGATAGATGAGGGAAAAAGGTTTGCACTTATATAATCCTTGCTTACCTCTGATGAGGTGCTGAAGCACTTTTTTGGCGAGTAGCACGCTACTCTGGGACCCATAAAGGATTTGTGGTGAATTAGCATAGTGGAATATGAAATTTGAGAAATGAACATGTTAGTCTGTTATTTTGATTGAAAAGGATAGTGGAGGGATAGGAGAGTGAAGGATTTTTTAATATATATATTTTTTTGGGAGGTCATAGCAGTAGCGCTGTTGTGGCTGATTCTCCCAGCATGGAAATGCAAAGTTTGCAGGCCCAAGTGCTACGCCATTCCCTGCTGCAGTGAGAATAGATCCTCTCAGCGTGGCAGCTTGATTAGAGAACAGATTCCCATGCCAGGGAGATCCAGGTACCACTACTAGCCCAATCTGGTGCCAATTTGATGACTTGGGGCTGGTCGTTCCTGATTTTCTTGAGAACTCAGGGCAGAAGAGGCAGTGGTGGGAAGGCATACATGTGTCCTGAGCTCCATTCTAAATGGAAGGCATCTCAGAGAGAGACAGAGCGCGGCCTTGAAACTTCAACCTGCAAAAGAGCTAACATTGCACGTTCTCTTTGTTGGCCAAAAGACCGAGTAAGAGCTATCCCCGATGCTGGAACACAGCATGTGTCACCTCTGGGTGCAACTGCCATTCGTAATCTGCTAGGCATCTACGGCTGAGTTTCTCCACCCTGATTAAAGATCCAGCCAGGTGGTTCACCAACAGAAAAAACCTTTGTAAATCCAGCCACTTCTAGAGTCACAAGACCCTTACAAAATGTATGAAAGAACACCAATTGCTCCATCCTCGTCAATCAGGTTTTCGTGGTCATCATAGTTCTGAATTGGTGATGCTCTGTGTACTGGATGAACTTAGATTTGTGGCAGATAAGTACAAGTTCTCCTTATTTTGCTGGGATTCACAACATCATTTAATACAGTGGATCATCAAGTGTTCATGCACTGACTACTGGCATGTGGAATTACAAGGTCCACACTTTTGTGGATTCCTTCATTCTTTAATGGCTGGCCACAGAGGGTGCAAATGAGTGGTAATGTCTCCAGAGCAAGGGTGCTTTCCTGTGGGGTCCCTCAGGGATCTACATTGTCCTCACTGCTGTTCAACATCTATTTATTTATTTTGATTGCAGCATTAGTACAGTTGGATTGTCAACTGTTCAACTATGCAGAGGACACTCAGTTGGTCTTACGGATTGAGAGTTCCATGCAGGCACAGTTGAACATGGAGAATATTCTGTGGTTCACTGTGAACTAGATGAGCGCAAACTCTCTGAAAGTGAATCCAGACAAGACTGAGGTTCTGGCTATCTCTATGATGGCTATCTCTATGAAGGGGAATCTATGAATGGACGGTTTTTGACCCAAAGAGATAGGTCTTGCCCTAGAGTCCATGCCAATAGTGAAAAGGTTTGGTATCAAGCTGGATAGCAAACTGTTGATGATTAAGCAGGGGGCGACAGTGTGGGAGTGCCGCACAGGTCTCTTTCACAACTATGCGAACAGTGGTGGCAGCAGTGATCATGTCACAGTTGGATTATCGCAATGCCTTGTACCTTGGCCTCCCCAATAAGGTCTTAAATACCGTTTTTTTTTTTTTTGTTTAGCAAATTCGATATTACCGATATTTGGTGCATCGCATTACCAATCTTTTACCGATTCCTTATTTACCGATTCGGTATTTTTGTCTGCCAATCGGTAAATAAGGAAGAGGTAACTGGTTTCCCTTATTTTTACCGATGCTGATCGGTAATACCTACATCGCACATGGCTAAATACTGGTCGGTAATGCTGAAATTTACCGAATTTCGGCAATACCGACCGGTATTTAGCCACCTACATCTTAAGTATGTGCGCAATTTGCGAATTTGTGGTACGCGAATACGTGCGAAAGCGAATTCGCGTTCAGCATAATCCGCGAATTTGTGATTTTTTTTGGGGGGGGCGTGTTCGCGGGCCTCTTGCAGCGCACTGACCGCGAAGTTACCCATGTGGTCGTACATGGGCGCGGCCATCTTGTTTGCGTTGCGTATTTCCGTTTCCGGGCGCTAGTTGCATTCTCGCGTGGGGCGCAATTACGTGGTCATGTGCGTTTTTGGGTGCTCGCGGGGGAAATATCGCGGGAACTTACCCACGCGGTCCTTAATGAAATGAAATGAAATGAATGAAATGAAATGAAATGAAAATTAGGTTTATAAAGCGCTGCAGTTGCCCTGAGGCGTCCAGGCGCTGAAGCTAACCTAACAGACCTGACCGCTAAGGCTGTTAGTTGTTGAACAGGAGAGTTTTGAGCTGTTTCCTAAAGCTGGTGAGATTTGTGTTGTTTCGCATCTGCAGCGGGAGAGTGTTCCACAGTTTGGCAATGTTGTATGAAAATGAGCGTCCTCCTGCTCTGGATCTAAATATTCGAGGGATTGTGGCAAGAGTAGCAGTTGAGGAACGTAGAATTTTATTGGGTTGGTATGGGGAAATCAGGGAAGAGTTGATTTCTGGGCCCGTTTTCCAGAAAGTCTGGTGGGCGATGCAGAGAGCCTTAAACTTTACTCTCTCCCTGACAGGCAGCCAGTGCAAAGTTTTTAGGCCGGATTTTATTGAGGTCCTCCGAGGGATTCCCAGGAGCGCCCGGGCAGCACAGTTTTGAGTGCGCTGAAGTTTTTGTAGAGTATAGTCCGGGGCTCCAAGATAAAGGGCATTGTTAAAATCCAGCCGTGATTGGATCAAGCCCTGTATGACAATTTGTCTGGCCTCGAATGGAAGGAGGGGAAGGATTTTTTTAATTACCCTGAGAAGGCCAATACAAGTGGCTGACACTTTGGTGGCTTGAGTGTTTAGGCTCAGTGACTTGTCAAGCCATACTCCCAGACTTTTGATAGTATCTTTGGGGAGGGGGGGGGAGCCCATACTTGAGGGCCAAATTAGCTCCAGAGTAGAGGGAGTTGCTGGGCCAAGGAGCATGAGCTCCGTTTTATCATCATTAAGTTTCAAGCATGAGCTCGACATCCACCCTTTTACATCCTCCAGACAGGCCGCCAGGTCAGGTGGAGTCTGAAGACCGCTCTTCTGTGCAAGGGAGACCACCAGCTGGGTGTTGTCCGCATAGGAGATGATATTAACACCATGCGGACGAACAATCCCAGCCAGCGGCCTCATGTACACATTGAAGAGCGTAGGGCTTAGGGAGGAGCCCTGCGGCACTCCGCACCCCAGTGGCCTACTGGAGGATACAGCTGTGCCGTCGAAGACCTGGAAGGTCCTGTCTGACAGGAAGGATTCCAGCCACGACAGGGCATCTCCGGATACCCCTAGGTCGGCAAGACGGTTCAACAGGATCTTGTGATGTACCGTGTCGAACGCGGCGCTTAGATCGAGGAGGATCACTGCCACTGATCCCCCTCGATCCAAGATCCGTCTTGCGTCCTCGGTTACAGCTAAAAGGGCGCGGCCATCTTGTTTTTCATTCATTGCTATGGTTCTGGGCATGCTTTTTCAATCCACCCCTAATCTTTGAAATTCTTTTGAACTTTTTAAAAATCTTTTTTTACCCATTATCTATCCCTCTCTTTTTCTACATCTATATTTTGTGTTTTTTTCTACTTTTGTATACTTTAAACTACTTTTTTAACTTTTCTTTTATTTACTTTTTCCCTATTCTTTCCTATTTTTTATTTAACTTTCCTGTCCAGTACCATGGCAAAGGGAGCCGGGAAGAGCAAGGGGAAGGGTCCCTGACCCGGTAGCCAGCTCCCTTGCGGGCGATTAAGGGGGAAGGATGTAGTGGCCAGGGAGATTTTCAGTGCGGTGGTGGTGGCCGCACTTATATTTTATGTTCACCTCCCGAAGACCATGGCAGCAGGGGGCAGGCCCGGTTCAGGGTATGGCCTCCGGGAGCATCGCCAGCTGTGGGATAAGGTGTGCCGGGCCATGCGTGGGGAGTCGGGGGTCCAGTGCACCTATGACCAAGCGACGATCCTCATCTCCTTCCGGGTCTTAAAAGAATGGCTGAAATTTGTGCAGATTCTTCGGCAGGTGGTCAGTAACTTGCTGACTGTGTTTTCTCTTTTCAAGAAATCTTGCACAACAATGTTAATGCAGTGCGCCAAACACAGCACTCTGAAGTAGCCACCATCATGCATGGCCTTAACTATATTACAGCCATTATCCGTGGAAACATAACCAATCATGCGACTTCTTGGCACTAGCCATTTAGAGACCTTACTCTTAATCTCATCCAAAATGTTTAATGCAGTATGAGATTTCTCCATGGCAAACATGGCTACTGTTGCATGTTTCCGACTCGCTTGAAAAATTGTGGCAGGATCAGAAATCTGTAGACATCTTTTCTCTTTTCTAATTTTTCTCCTTTGTTTTTCATATGCTGCTACTGCCAGTGTGGTACCACTACTACCACCGGTACCACTCCTACTACCGCCACAACAATGGAATTTCTGTTCTGGATGGATTTCATGGGCAACCGGAATCGCCATTTGCCATGCAGCCAGCGCTGTGCCTAGCTCAATTCTCAAACACGAATCACAGGTAAGATGAGCATTTTGTGGAGGTAGAATAATGGGCTAGGACTCTGAGGAGAGGAGAGGCTGACAGTAGTACTAGTAAAGTACTAGTAGGCCAATTGAATTCACTAACTCGGTTAGTGGCACTTTTGTACATTTTTGGACGTTTTAGATTTATTTTATTTATTTATTTTTTAAACTTATAAAGCGCAAACAAATACCACAAATGGTGTCTCGGCGCTGAGCAGACAGAGAGGCACCTCCTGTGCATTATTGAATGAATAGCCAGGTCTTCACTTGCTTTCTAAAAATCATCAATGATGGGCAGCTTTTTATATGGTGGGGCAAGGTATTCCAGAGCTTCGAGGCAGCTACCAAGAAGCGTCTGTCTCCCCGTTGAATGCAAAGGGATGCGGATCATTCATGCTGGTAAGTTTGAGGAAACCAAACGTGCAGTAACCCCCGCCCACCAACCCACAAAATAATATGAACACGTACACTATGTTGAAGTATGTAAAATAAATAAATATATATTTACCCTAATAAAAATAAAGGTGTCCATAGACCCAAACCACCCCCCTACCTAACCCCAATAATTGTCCATTTCAAATGTCCCGCAAAAAACCCCTCCGAAATAGAATCCCCAACTCCCAATTCCAACCCCCCAACAGTCTTTAAAAAAGGGGCAGGGGACACAGTCACTTCCGGTGGTCCCGCAGCTCTCTGCGGAGGTCCCAGAGCTGGTGCTGCTGCTTCTTCACCGTGTGCTCCAGGTAGTCCACTCGGTCGCGTTGCCGGCGTGCCATCCAGGCTCTGGGGGGGCAGCTGCTGGTGTTCTTGCAGCTGAGCGGTGGCGGCGGGAGGCTGTCTGACCACGGCGCCGTGCTGGAGGCTCCTGGCTGGTGGACCCGGGGGCACTGGAGGAGGATGCAGCTGTTGCCGCCTCCTCCTCCTGTTCCCGAGCCCACAGCCGGCGATATTTAGCACAAATGGCCTCCAGCTTGCGGGCCCTTTCGGTGAGCTTTTGTGGAGCATCTATATGAAAAGAAAGAAAAATACTTTAACCAATAATCTTTAACAATAACACAAATAATTCAACAGAAAGTTGTCGCACAGTAAAACTAGCAACTTGCAAGCACAGTATTACATTTTGGCATGTATCTTTCCGCCGTCTTTGTAGGCCTGTAAAATTAGTGGGAGTTTCATGAATTCTACTAGCAGCACTATAGACTCAATACATAGTCAGAGAGTACACCAGTCTTCTTTTTTCTCTAGTTTTGCGAAAGAAATTACTTGTACGTGAACTTGTACGTGAACTTGTGGTAGCTGGCATAATGCCAGCTCTGTCAGCTTGCACCCAAGAAAAACAGACACAATCCATGATGATGATGCAGACTCGCATTACTTTAAGCAGTACATGCAGGTGGGGATAGGGAAGCTCTTAATTTTCTACAGGGGTGGCACTGGCCATACTCCGTTACATCAAGGGCTACTGCTCCCCCCCCCCCCGGGCCTTCAGTACTACAAAAGGATAATGAAGATTATTAATTTCTGATCATGTATCCAGCCGATCACATGATCTTTGCTTATATGATGGATGACTTTAGATGCTTTGTTGTGATAGATTGAGTGAACAACAGCGATAGTCCACCCATGATTGACACAGCTGAAAGAAAATTATTAACATAGGGAGTGAGTGTGGTACCCATAATTACCGGAGGGAGGGACTTGATATAATGTCAACTAAACAATTCATACACAATATATGCTGTCCTTGCTAAGTAAACTACTGTACTGTTAGTCAAAGGAGAATTTCTGAACAATCACAACTTCTAGTATTTGGATTTCCTCTGCTTTGCTACTTTGGCACGGACATGCTGTTAAAAACAAAGTAACACTTTTCATCCACTGAGCGTCTGCTCTACATACACCTCTGCTATCTATGAGGAAGAAGATACCATCCATGCTTCCAAAGTAAACGTCTATCATTCTTCTTAATGTCTCAACTGTACCAACTTTAATTTTTCTCAACAACCAACTAACACCCTTTTCATTTTATTTGGTAAACCACCGTCTTGACTTGCATTTGAGTTTGACCCAAATGATATATTGCAATGAACACCACACATGCATTTTCTGATTCACCCACACAGGCAGTCATCTTTTCTTTCTCCTCCAACCATCCTTGCTTCAAGCAGCCATGCATCTGATTCCTTCCTATCAGCCACCTCTGCATGCATTCAAAAACACTTCTCATTCTTTACAGTCATAAATGTTACGACTCGCCCGTCCTTCCTTTCACCCTTCTTTCCCTTTTCGTTCTTCACATCCCTCAAGTTCATTTGATATGACTTGGCTTCACGATAAAAGTTTCCCAGCTGATTTGAAGTCAAATCGAGGGGGCCATTGCTTACTCGAGAACTACCGCCGCTAATGCTGTGGCTAAGTCAAGGGTGACTGTCTTCTCCGTGATTGGCAAAAATGTAGTTCTAAATTAGTAACTGTTCATAACAGTACAGTGTACTTCTACTAGTGTACTGTCTACTGCACAGTACATCATACACCCCTTTGCGAGCCTACTCTAAAATGTCAATAAGTAAAGAGTATAATAACTTACCACCGTCCACCGCTGCTGAGCCATCCCCCTCAGTTCCTCTTTGTGGCACTTGTGGCACCGCCGCATCCGCCCCTGGTGTGGACCCCTCCGCGCAGCTGGCCCAGGCACTGGTGGTGGAAAGTGCCGCATCCGATGTTGTGATGACGATTGGAAAAACACACGTCCTTTTTTAGATGCCATACACCACCCCCTATTTCGTCTCGTAATGGAAGAGAAAATATTAAGTTATAACACTTAAACAATTTTTAATTATTGGGACTGAAAAAAAGTCACAGTTTTGGGGAGGGTGTTAACTTATATGCTTAGCCATAACATGCAACACTTTTTGGCACAACTGATGAATGCTTGCTTTTTAACGTGCAACATTTTTCTAATTACACACAGAACCACCTACTCCTCATCACCATCAGGAGGACTTGAAGTTCCAACAAGGTCAGGGCTCCCGAGTCCCGCACAGTTACTTCTGAATGAGGTATGTGGAAAGTCGAACTGCACCTATCATCAACAATGTCCTATTTCTCTTGTCCATACTTCTGCATGTGCAGAATAGTCCCTGAAACACTAGCGGTGTGGTATGTGCTACTATCAAATCAAAAAGCCAACTACTAGCTTTTTTTTGGTGGACATTGACATTTTGTTGTTGGAAATTGTCAAAGCACTAACATTAAGAAGACCGGAATAGATAGCAAGGGTAACCCAGAGGACTGCAATCAGTGCCTATAGAGCTATTTCTGGATCAGAGTTTTGTTTAACACTGTTTGCCGACTGGGCAAGCTTAGCTACCTACACAGACCGACTCATAATAATAGTAAATAGTAGTAGCACAGAGAGTGATGGTAGAGAGGCAGGATAAGAATGTAGAAATAGTCTACAAGAAGATCAAAGACTATTTTGTAAAAAATAGAATTAGGAAACAGTTTGGAATGAATAGGAGCTGTAAAAGTTAGGGAAGTATAATTATATTAACAACAGAACAACTTACTGGGGCCAGCAGAAGAGCCTGCAGCGGACCGTTCCTGCCCACTCTGTTCCGCCGGAGTCTCAGTAGTCTTCTTGCCCCTGGGAGGTGCTGATGATCATGAAATAAACACAAACATGGATGATTGTTTTTTTTGAAATATTTGATTTCTATGATCACAATCTAAAATTATCTCGGGGAAACAGATTACCAACAATTGCACCACATGTATTGATTGACCTATCTGATCTGGTCAACTAGGATAGATATTACAGTATTGCTGAATTTGCAGACAGTCTACTTGGAAAGTTATGTAAATCACTAACTAAACCAACAACAAACAAGCATTGGAAATGCAATAGGTCTCGCATTAGAAAAGTTGGAGTTATTGGTATTGTAAATGACATGTTATTTATTTGTTGGTTTTTAAAATTGCTAAATTGATGGCTTTGTCATTTACAATGCCAATAGTTATAACTTTTGCGAATGTGACACCTATAGCATTTGGAATGCAACATATTTTGTATTTACGTGACTTAGATGGCAGCTCTTGTCGTTAGGCCACACCTCTAGAGAGCAGGAGAGTGCAGCAGGGGAGAGAAGCACAGCAATGCAATAGGTCTTGCATTAGGAAAGTTTGAGCTATTGGTATTGTAAAGGACACATTTTTTATTTATGTGCTTGTTTTGAAAATAGCGAATTAATAGCTTTGTTATTTACAATGCCAATAGTTTTATCTTTTGCAAATGTGACACCTATTGTAACACAATATGTGTTGTGAGGGTGAGTGAGGGTGAGGGTGAGGGGTTGAGGGTGAGGTGTTGAGGGTGAGTGAGGGTGAGGTGTTGAGGGTGAGTGAGGGTGAGGTGTTGAGGGTGAGTGAGGGTGAGGTGTTGAGGGTGAGTGAGGCTGAGTGAGGGTGAGGGGTTGAGGGGGAGGGGTTGAGGGGGAGGGGTCGAGGGGGAGGGGTTGAGGGTGAGGGAGGGTGAGGGGTTGAGGGTGAGGGAGGGTGAGGGGTTGAGGGTGAGTGAGGGTGAGGTGTTGAGGGTGAGTGAGGGTGGGTGAGGGGTTGAGAGTGAGTGAGGGTGAGTGAGGGTGAGGTGTTGAGGGTGAGTGAGGGTGAGGGTGAGGCTGAGGGGTTGAGGGTGAGTGAGGGTGAGTGAGAGTGAGGGTGAGTGAGGGGTTGAGGGTGAGGGAGGGTGAGGGGTTGAGGGTGAGGGAGGGTGAGGGGTTGAGGGTGAGTGAGGGTGAGGTGTTGAGGGTGAGTGAGGGTGAGGGTGGGTGAGGGGTTGAGAGTGAGTGAGGGTGAGTGAGGGTGAGGTGTTGAGGGTGAGAGAGGGTGAGGGTGAGTGAGGGTGAGGGGTTGAGGGTGAGTGAGGGTGAGGTGTTGAGGGTGAGAGAGGGTGAGTGAGGGTGAGTGAGGGTGAGTGAGGGTGAGTGAGGGTGAGTGATGGTGAGGGTGAGGGGTTGAGGGTGAGTGAGGGTGAGGGGTTGTGAGTGAGGATGAGTGAGGGTGAGGGATTGAGGGTGAGGGGTTGAGGGTGAGTGAGGGTGAGGGTGAGTGAGGGTGAGGTGTTGAGGGTGAGTGAGGGTGAGGGGGTGAGGGTGAGTGAGGATGAGGGTGAGTGAGGATGAGGGGTTGAGGGTGGGTGAGGGTGAGGGAGGGTGAGGGTGGGTGAGGGTGGGTGAGGGTGAGGGAGGGTGAGGGTGAGTGAGGGTGAGTGAGGGTGAGTGAGGGTGAGGGTGAATGTGAGTGAGGGTGAGTGAGGGTGAGGGTGAATGTGAGTGAGGGTGAGTGAGGGTGAGGGTGAATGTGAGTGAGGGTGAGTGAGGGTGAGTGAGGGTGAGGATGAGGGGTTGAGGGTGAGTGAGGGTGAGGGGTTGAGGGTGAGTGAGGGTGAGGGGGTGAGGGTGAGTGAGGGTGAGGGGGTGAGGGTGAGTGAGGGTGAGTGAGAGTGAGTGAGAGTGAGTGAGGATGAGGGGTTGAGGGTGGGTGAGGGTGAGTGAGGTTGAGGGTGAGTGAGGTTGAGGGTGAGTGAGGTTGAGGGTGAGTGAGGGTGAGGGTGAGTGAGGGTGAGTGAGGGTGAGTGAGGGTGAGGGTGAGTGAGGGTGAGGGTGAGGGTGAGTGAGGGTGAGTGAGAGTGAGGGTGAGTGAGGGTGAGGATGAGAGGTTGAGGGTGAGTGAGGGTGAGTGAGGATGAGGGGTTGAGGGTGAGTGAGGGTGAGGGGTTGAGGGTGAGTGAGGGTGAGGGGTTGAGGGTGAGGGTGAGTTAGGGTGAGGGGTTGAGGGTGGGTATGGGTGAGGGAGGTGTTGAGGGTGAGTGAGGGTGAGTTAGAGTGAGGGTGAGTTAGGGGTTGAGGGTGAGGTGTTGAGGGTGAGTGAGGGTGAGGCATTGAGGGTGAGGCATTGAGGGTGAGTGAGGGTGAGTGAGGGTGAGGGTGAGGGTGAGTGAGGGTGAGTGAGGGTGAGTGAGGGCGAGTGAGGGCGAGTGAGGGCGAGTGAGGGCGAGTGAGGGCGAGTGAGGGCGGGTGAGGGGTTGAGGGTGAGTGAGGGTGAGGGGGTTGAGGGTGGGTGAGGGTGAGGGGTTGAGGGTGAGTGAGGGTGAGGGGTTGAGGGTGAGTGAGGGTGAGGGATTGAGGGTGAGTGAGGGTGAGGGATTGAGGGTGAGGGTGAGTGAGGGTGAGGGTGAGGGTGAGTGAGGGTGAGGGGTTGAGGGTGAGGGTGAGGGGTTGAGGGTGAGTGAGGGTGAGGGGTTGAGGGTGAGTGAGGGTGAGGGTGAGTGAGGATGAGGGGTTGAGGCTGGGTGAGGGTGAGTGAGGGTGAGTGAGGGTGAGTGAGGGTGAGTGAGGGCGTGTGAGGGCGAGTGAGGGTGAGTGATGGTGTGGGTGAGGGGTTGAGGGTGAGTGAGGGTGAGGGGTTGAGGGTGAGGGGTTGAGGGTGAGGGGTTGGGTGAGGGTGAGGGTGAGTGAGGGTGAGGTATTGAGGGTGAGGGGTTGAGGTTGAGTGAGGGTGAGTGAGGGTGAGGGTGAGGGGTTGAGGGTGAGTGAGGGTGAGGGTGAGTGAGGATGAGGGGTTGAGGGTGGGTGAGGGTGAGTGAGGTTGAGGGTGAGTGAGGGTGAGTGAGGGTGAGGGTGAATGAGGGTGAGTGAGGGTGAGGGTGAGTGAGGGTGAGTGAGGGTGAGGGGTTGAGGGTGAGTGAGGGTGAGGGGTTGAGGGTGAGTGAGGGTGAGTGAGGGTGAGGGGTTGAGGGTGAGTGAGGGTGAGGGTGAGTTAGGGTGAGGGGTTGAGGGTGGGTGAGGGTGAGTGAGGGTGAGGGGTTGAGAGTGAGTGAGGATGAGTGAGAGTGAGGGTGAGTGAGGGGTTGAGGGTGAGTGAGGGTGAGGGTGAGGGGTTGAGGGTGAGTGAGGGTGAGGGGTTGAGGGTGAGTGAGGGTGAGGGTGAGTGAGGGTGAGGGTGAGTGAGGGTGAGTGGTTGAGGGTGAGTGAGGGTGAGTGAGGGTGAGTGAGGGTGAGTGAGGGTGAGGGTGAGTGCGGGTGAGTGAGGGTGAGGGTGAGTGAGGGTGAGTGAGGGTGAGGTGTTGAGGGTGAGTGAGGGTGAGTGAGGGTGAGGGGGTGAGTGGTTGAGGGTGAGTGAGGGTGAGTGAGGGTATGTATGTATGTATGTTGAGTTTGAGGGTGAGTGAGGGTGAGGTGTTGAGGGTGAGGGGTTGAGTGAGTGAGGGTGAGGGGTTGAGGGTGAGTGAGGGTGAGGTGTTGAGGGTGAGGGTGGGTGAGCGTGAGGGTGAGCGTGAGGGTGAGTGAGGTGTTGAGGGTGAGGGGTTGAGGGTGTGTGCATCAGTGGAGCTGTGTCGGTGGAGCTGTGCGGTGGCTGCATCGGTGGAGCTGTGTGGTGGGTGCATCTGTTGAGCTGTGTGGTGGGTGCATTGGTGGAGCTGTGTCAGTGGAGCTGTGTAGTGGGTGCATCGGTGGAGCTGGGTGGTGGGTGCATCGGTGGAGCTGTGTCGGTGGAGCTGTGTCGGTGGAGCTGTGTCGGTGGAGCTGTGTCGGTGGAGCTGTGTGGTGGCTGCATCGGTGGAGCTGTGTGGTGGGTGCATCGGTGGAGCTGTGTGGTGGGTGCATCGGTGGAGCTGTGTGGTGGGTGCCTCGGTAGGGCTGTGTGGTGGGTGCCTCGGTGGAGCTGTGTGGTGGGTGCCTCGGTGGAGCTGTGTGGTGGGTGCCTCAGTGGAGCTGTGTGGTGGGTGCATCGGTGGAGCTGTGTCGGTGGAGCTGTGTGGTGGGTGCATCGGTGGAGCTGTGTGGTGGGTGCATCGGTGGAGCTGTGTGGTGGGTGCATCGGTGGAGCTGTGTCGGTGGAGCTGTGTGGTGGGTGCATCGGTGGTGGTGGGTGCATCGGTGGAGCCGTGTCGGTGGAGCTGTGTGGTGGGTGCATCGGTGGCGCTGGGTGGTGGGTGCATCGGTGGAGCTGTGTCGGTGGAGCTGTGTGGTGGGTGCATCGGTGGAGCTGTGTGGTGGCTGCATCGGTGGAGCTGTGTGGTGGCTGCATCGGTGGAGCTGTGTGGTGGCTGCATCGGTGGAGCTGTGTGGTGGGGGCATGGTAGAGCTGTGTGGTGGGGGCATGGTAGAGCTGTTTGGTGGGTGCCTCGGTGGAGCTGTGTGGTGGGTGCCTCGGTGGAGCTGTGTGGTGGGTGCCTCGGTGGAGCTGTGTGGTGGGTGCCTCGGTGGAGCTGTGTGGTGGGTGCATCGGTGGAGCTGTGTCGGTGGAGCTGTGTGGTGGGTGCATCAGTGGAGCTGTGTGGTGGGTGCCTCGGAGGAGCTGTGTGGTGGGTGCATCTGTGGAGCTGTGTGGTGGGTGCCTTGGTGGAGCTGTATGGTGGGTGCCTCGGTGGAGCTGTATGGTGGGTGCCTCGGTGGAGCTGTATGGTGGGTGCCTCGGTGGAGCTGTATGGTGGGTGCCTCGGTGAAGCTGTGTGGTGGGTGGAGCTGTGTCGGTGAAGCTGTGTGGTGTGTGCATCAGTGGAGCTGTGTCGGTGGAGCTGTGTGGTGGCTGCATCGGTGGAGCTGTGTGGTGGGTGCATCTGTTGAGCTGTGTGGGCGGTGCATTGGTGGTGCTGTGTCGGTGGAGCTGTGTAGTGGGTGCATCGGTGGAGCTGGGTGGTGGGTGCATCGGTGGAGCTGTGTCGGTGGAGCTGTGTCGGTGGAGCTGTGTCGGTGGAGCTGTGTGGTGGCTGCATCGGTGGAGCTGTGTGGTGGCTGCATCGGTGGAGCTGTGTGGTGGGTGCATCGGTGGAGCTGTGTGGTGGGTGCCTCGGTAGGGCTGTGTGGTGGGTGCCTCGGTGGAGCTGTGTGGTGGGTGCCTCGGTGGAGCTGTGTGGTGGGTGCCTCAGTGGAGCTGTGTGGTGGGTGCATCGGTGGAGCTGTGTCGGTGGAGCTGTGTGGTGGGTGCATCGGTGGAGCTGTGTGGTGGGTGCATCGGTGGAGCTGTGTGGTGGGTGCATCGGTGGAGCTGTGTGGTGGGTGCATCGGTGGAGCTGTGTCGGTGGAGCTGTGTGGTGGGTGCATCGGTGGTGGTGGGTGCCTCGGTGGAGCTGTGTGGTGGGTGCCTCAGTGGAGCTGTGTGGTGGGTGCCTCAGTGGAGCTGTGTGGTGGGTGCATCGGTGGAGCTGTGTCGGTGGAGCTGTGTGGTGGGTGCATCAGTGGAGCTGTGTGGTGGGTGCCTCGGAGGAGCTGTGTGGTGGGTGCATCTGTGGAGCGGTGTGGTGGGTGCCTTGGTGGAGCTGTATGGTGGGTGCCTCGGTGGAGCTGTATGGTGGGTGCCTCGGTGAAGCTGTGTGGTGGGTGCATCGGTGGAGCTGTGTGGTCGGTGCATCGGTGGAGCTGTGTGGTGGGAGCATCGGTGAAGCTGTGTGGTGGGTGCCTTGGAGGAGCTGTGTGGTGGGTGCCTTGGTGGAGCAGTATGGTGGGTGCCTTGGTGGAGCTGTATGGTGGGTACCTCGGTGAAGCTGTGTGGTGGGCGCATCGGTGGAGCTGTGTGGTGGGTGCATCAGTGGAGCTGTGTCAGTGGAGCTGGGTGGTGTGTGTATCGGTGGAGCTGGGTGGTGGGTGCATTGGTGGAGCTGTGTCGGTGGAGCTGTGTGGTAGCTGCATCGGTGGAGCTGTGTGGTGGGTGCATCGGTGGAGCTGTGTGGTGGGTGCATCGGTGAAGCTGTGTCGGTGGAGCTGTGTGGTGGGTGCATCGGTGGAGCTGTGTGGTGGGTGCATCGGTGGAGCTGTGTCGGTGGAGCTGTGTGGTGGCTGCATCGGTGGAGCTGTGTGGTGGCTGCATCGGTGGAGCTGGGTGGTGGGTGCATCGGTGGAGCTGGGTGGTGGGTGCATCGGTGGAGCTGTGTCGGTGGAGCTGTGTGGTGGGTGCATCGGTGGAGCTGGGTGGTGGGTGCATCGGTGGAGCTGTGTCGGTGGAGCTGTGTGGTGGGTGCATCGGTGGAGCTGTGTCGGTGGAGCTGTGTGGTGGGTGCATCGGTGGAGCTGTGTGGTGGCTGCATCGGTGGAGCTGTGTGGTGGCTGCATCGGTGGAGCTGTGTGGTGGCTGCATCGGTGGAGCTGGGTGGTGGGTGCATCGGTGGAGCTGTGTGGTGGGGGCATGGTAGAGCTGTGTGGTGGGTGCCTCGGTGGAGCTGTGTGGTGGGTGCCTCGGTGGAGCTGTGTGGTGGAGCTGTGTGGTGGCTGCATCGGTGGAGCTGTGTGGTGGCTGCATCGGTGGAGCTGTGTGGTGGCTGCATCGGTGGAGCTGGGTGGTGGGTGCATCGGTGGAGCTGTGTGGTGGGGGCATGGTAGAGCTGTGTGGTGGGTGCCTCGGTGGAGCTGTGTGGTGGGTGCCTCGGTGGAGCTGTGTGGTGGGTGCATCGGTGGAGCTGTGTGGTGGGGGCATGGTGGAGATGTGTGGTGGGGGCATGGTGGAGATGTGTGGTGGGTGCCTCGGTGGAGCTGTGTGGTGGGTGCCTCGGTGGAGCTGTGTGGTGGGTGCCTCGGTGGAGCGGTGTGGTGGGTGCCGCAGTAACTAAGCAGGCAGAGCGTCTCCAGGTGTGGGGGAGTCGAGGCGCTAGAGCGGCGGTGTGACCCTGATAACGCTTTTTCTGCTCATGTCAAATTTAAAGCGCTTTTGATGGACCGGATGTGGTGTTAATGCACTAAGGCTTGTGTTGCACCTCAGCTGGAACTTGTCAAACACATTTCAATGCAAACCACAATGTAAATGGTAAAAGCACATTATGCTTTACAATGAAAACGAGACAAGAATTTAAAACGGAAAAGTGAAGGTTTAATAAAGGTTGCAGATCGTTATCGAAGTGAAACAAATGGTTAGAAGTCAGTAAGCAGGCAGAGCGTCTCCAGGTGTGGGGGAGTCGAGGCGCTAGAGCGGCGGTGAGACCCTGATAACGCTTTTTCTGCTCATGTCAAATTTAAAGCGCTTTTGATGGACCGGATGTGGTGTTAATGCACTAAGGCTTGTGTTCCACCTCAGCTGGAACTTGTCAAACACATTTCAATGCAAACCACAATGTAAATGGTAAAAGCACATTATGCTTTACAATGAAAACGAGACAAGAATTTAAAACGGAACCGTGAAGGTTTAATAAAGGTTGCAGATCGTTATCGAAGTGAAACAAATGGTTAGAAGTCAGTCAGTGAGTCATTTCAATTAAATAATAGCAGAGTAAAGAGGAGGATTCAAGGAGAGGTACAGAGGGAGTTAGCATAAAAGGAGACACGGCCGGTCAGAGACGACTCCTTCCGTACGGCACCAGTGGCTCAGATTTAAATCTGTTCTCACTGAACTTTGCTAATTACCAGGTAGTTGGTAATTTTCCGCTTCCCCAGGGGCCACCGGGCTCCAGATAGCTCCACCTAGCTGAACCTCAAGGCTGGGAGGGTGGCGGCGCGCGCCGTGCGCAGTAACTAAGCAGGCAGCGTCTCTAGGTGTGGGGGAGTCGAGGCGCTAGAGCGGCGGTGTGACCCTGATAACGCTTTTTCTGCTCATGTCAAATTTAAAGCGCTTTTGATGGACCGGATGTGGTGTTAATGCACTAAGGCTTGTGTTGCACCTCAGCTGGAACTTGTCAAACACATTTCAATGCAAACCACAATGTAAATGGTAAAAGCACATTATGCTTTACAATGAAAACGAGACAAGATTTTAAAACGGAAAAGTGAAGGTTTAATAAAGGTTGCAGATCGTTATCGAAGTGAAACAAATGGTTAGAAGTCAGTAAGCAGGCAGAGCGTCTCCAGGTGTGGGGGAGTCGAGGCGCTAGAGCGGCGGTGAGACCCTGATAACGCTTTTTCTGCTCATGTCAAATTTAAAGCGCTTTTGATGGACCGGATGTGGTGTTAATGCACTAAGGCTTGTGTTGCACCTCAGCTGGAACTTGTCAAACACATTTCAATGCAAACCACAATGTAAATGGTAAAAGCACATTATGCTTTACAATGAAAACGAGACAAGAATTTAAAACGGAACCGTGAAGGTTTAATAAAGGTTGCAGATCGTTATCGAAGTGAAACAAATGGTTAGAAGTCAGTCAGTGAGTCATTTCAATTAAATAATAGCAGAGTAAAGAGGAGGATTCAAGGAGAGGTACAGAGGGAGTTAGCATAAAAGGAGACACGGCCGGTGGCCGTGAAACTGAAAGTACGGCCGGCCGGCCGTGAATAATTAGGGGATGAGCGCACGCTGAGAAGCTGCCTTTGATGTGGTAATGCGAGGCAGGCAGGCAGGCGGCTGGTGGCATTGTGCACGCGCTTTTTAGGGCTTGCGCTTGCGCAATGACCTAAAAAGCACATGCACTTGAAGAAATCGCCACTGGAATCGCCAGTGGTGGATCAACATTGGATAAGCCGTAATAGAGCTTCGCCAGCGATGCGCAGAAGCGCATCAGCAGGCGAGCCCTAAAAAGGTTCTAATGCGACTGCCAGCACTCAGCAGCACGCGACGTGACAGACACAGTCCGTCATCATGATTGCAGACCACTAAAAAATGTTCTACTACTAAATAACAAGTCATATACTCAAACTATCAATCCACCACTATCTCTTCTTAGTGGCAGCAGGAGTACAAAGGAAGGACTAGACTTGAGTCTCTAGTCTCTCTAGCATTACACAGTTCTGTTCAAATGGGCACAAAGTTGCAAACAAGTAAGCATAGTAGCAACGCCACTGAGTAGGCGAGCACCTGCAATCACAGAAGCTACTTAAACATTAATTTACCTGCAATGTAATCGAATCAGCAGCATTCTTGCTCTTCGGGAAAAACATATATTAGCAATATAACACAGAGCAGAAGAAAACAAAGTAGTTATTAAATAGCTACTCACCAAGGCCAGGGATCATGCGACTTATTGGCACCAGCCATTTAGAGACCTTACTCTTAAACTCATCCAAAATGTTTAATGCAGTATGAGATTTCTCCATGGCAAACATGGCTACTGTTGCATGTTTCCGACTCGCTTGAAAAATTGTGGCAGGGTCATCACCTGTAGACATCTTTTCTCTAACCCCTGCAAAAGAGACCCAGTGTGCAGTGATGCACATGTAATCCACGGCTTGGCAACTGGTCCACATGTCTGTTGTCAGGTGGATAGTGTGAACAGCACTCTTTTGCGAAGCTGACCCAATCACTTCCAGCACATCTTCATGTAGTGCTGGAACTGCAACTCTGGCAAAATAGGACCGGCTAGGAACCTTCCATTTAGGGCAGTCTGTTGCCACAAATTCTAGAAAACCCACCCCTTCCACGAAAGAAAAAGGGAGAAGGTCCAGCGCTAGCATTTTAGCCAGCTTTGCGTTATACAGACGTGCCATTGGGTGGTTGCGTTCAAATGGCGCCTCCGACCAAAACATTCTTTTAATGGTGGTATGGACCATTTTCATATGTGATGATGATGATCCAGACTTCTTCAACCCAGTTAGCTCATCGATGTACTTTTTCACATTGGTGTCTCTCCTAGACTCTTAGTGTGCCTCATACATGTTACTGGGGTAGAGGGTGTGGGCGCTACCACTGCAGTGCTGCTGCCAGGGGTACTGGGTGTACCAGAAAAAATGTCTGTCGCTTCTTCACTTCCCCCCTGCACGATCAGCCCCTCGTCATAATCAGATGCAATATGAATGGATACATTTGGATTTGTTGTACGTGTGGTTTCCCGGATCTTCCTCATGTGCGCATCCCAAATGATATTGTGGGGTTTTTGGAGGTGACCTCTCTGGCCTCCCATACCATAGTTGGTACCAAGCTTACCCAGACTAACTACAGTTTTTTAAATCGAACAAACAACCATGTTTTCCGCCTTTTTGCTAACACTAAAAAAGTCCCAAACTGGGGACTGGAGATGTCTGCTGGTGGTGGAGGTGCTACTTTCAATGTCAGATGAAGTGGAGGATGGGCGTGGCTGAATTTGACTCTGTTGTGCACTTACAGCACCACTACTTGAGGTAATGGAGGTCGAGCTGGATGGAGGTCCCTGCCGGCCGTTTTGACGAGAAAATATGGAAGCTGTAGGTAGTGTTGGTGTAGTAGTTAACTGCATTGGTGGTGGTACCAGTGCCACGCCACCCACATCACGCTCAGCAGCAATTCGGGATAGGGTAAAAATGTCTGTCTGCTGCATGCCCGTTGGGTCTGGAGTGACGACTGTGATGACTGGGTCGTCATCAGACTGTTCACCAGCAGCAGAATACACCATAAAAGGAAGCCTTGCGGGAACCTTCCTTTTAGGCTTCGCTACCTTTTTCGGCTCATGGCGTGCATGACTCTCAGACTGCATTATTGGGTTCCAATCAACATCAAGATCATCGGATGGGGGCTTGAAGAAGAACTTGTAGTAGCCCTCCTTGACCTTTTTCTTGCTGGGGATCTGGAAGACAATGGATCATCAGGAGGAGTGGCTTCCTCGGATGATACCTCCGCTTCAATCTCTATTTCCTGATGTGCCCCTACTTCTGGAGGAACAAGCATTGTGGGCAGTTGTGCCTCTCTATGCGCCTCTCCATGCGCATGTACTTGCGCTTGTACTAGTTGCACCAGTGGTTGTCGTTGCAGCTGTGGTTGTTGAACACTCATCAGATGAGTTACACCCTGCGTTGATTTGATGCTACTTTCTTGAGATGAGCCAACATCACTGGTCTCTTGGTAAGTGGCGCCACTTGCTTCTTCTGCTCCTTCTTACTGGCAGTGGCACTGGCAACTTTCTTGGTGGAGGAGCTACGGCCACCTTTCTTTGGGCCTTACTTCTTCAGATGTCAGAACAGCAGGCCGTAGTTGCATGAGTTGCAGAGTTGTCTGTGGCCGCATGTGATGTCACGTGACGTTGTGCTGCACACACTGCAGCAGGACTTCTTCCTGGCACTGATGATGAACGATGACTGATTTGTGGTTCTCTTGTGCACCTAAAAGCAAAGGAAGCCAGAGGAACATCAGTTAAATAAATGTTGCATATGACGTGCTTGAATTAATATTTGCAACTAGGCATTTATTTTTACAACACACCCAAAAACGGAAAGACCCAAAATAAAAATTGCAATTCTAATCAAAAATGGATGTTTACATTAATAGAAGAGACACCCCACAGAAAGACTTGGCCCATGCACCACTGAGTACCCCTGGGCATAATGGATGAAAGCAAGGCAAACTGGGTGCAGGCCTGAGCACACTGCCTGGCTTCAAAATGGCCCCTTGAGTTGACCCCCACCACATGGCCAGGCCCTGCCTGAACCAGGCCTCAAAATGGCCCCCACCCACATGGCCAAGCCACAACAACCCACCAAAAAGTCGAAAAACCCACAACAATCACCCCAATCCAATGCTATCCATGGCCTCAATGATGTTTAAATTCAAGACACCCCACAGAAATACTTGGCCCATGCACCACTGAGTACCCCTGGGCATAATGGATGAAAGTAAGTCAAACTGTGTGCAGGCCTGAGCACACTGCCTGGCTTCTAAATGGCCCCTTGACCCCCACCACATGACCAGGCCCTGCCTGTACCAGGCCTCAAAATGGCCCCCACCCACATGGCCAGGCCCCAACAACCCACCAAAAAGTCGAAAAACACACAATCACCCCAATCCAATGCCATCCATGCCCTCAATGATGTTTAAATTCAAGACACCCCACAGAAAGACTTGGTCCATGCACCACTCAGTACCCCTGGGCCTACTGGCTAGTGTGGCTTTACAGACACCGTAAAATTAAAAAACAAATTCCACATAGAACAGTGAGCTAAAATTCCATGACATAAATGAGATTTAAGTTCAACCAAACTCACAGAAACAGTTGTATCCTGCACCCCGGACTAACCCTGGGCCTACTGGATTCTGTGGCTACCCACAATATATATTTTTTTTAAGTTGTGAAAAAGTTTTATAATTGTAGTTGCAGCAATTGCAATGCCCCAAAGAAACAACACCAACATACTTGTAAAATCTCAAATCCAAAAGTGATCCAAATTCCAAAGTCCCAAAAGTCCTCAAATACAAATATCCAGCAGCAGCCACAAAAAGTAAACCTTCCAGCTCCAGATCCAAATGAAAAGTGACCAGGACATGGACAAAGCACTGGGAGGAGCCTGCTGGACAGGAACAGGAAGTTGGAGACTCTGGAGCACTTCCTTCCTCCCACCCCCCGCCCCCAAAATGGACTCCTTGCACAAAAAAATGCAGCCAAATGTCAACCTAAGGAGTTATTCTGTTCAAAATCATCATTTTCAGAAGCTTTTTGCTGCCTGCGGTGGATTTCTTGTGCACAATTGTAATTTTTGCAAGTTCGGGAAATTAACTGTTCAAATCTCCCGCCGGAAGTCAGCTGCGTGCCGCATCTACGTGTTCCCAATTGTTTACTCCCGAAATGCGTGATCGCGGGCCCTTATGACGTACTCCCGTTGTCAAACTCTTGCTGTGCAAGATGGCGGGCCGCGATGACGTACTAGCGGTCGAAACACTCTCACGCGATCACACACCAAGATCCAAAATGGCGCAGCACACGCAAACCGGGAGAAAAACAACTCCGAGAACTCAGAATTACGGTAAGTCAAGGCAGCGTGCGCGGTATTGTATTTTTCAAGCGCGACCAAGCAAAAAAATCCGCCAGCTTGCGAATTGCGAATTTTGGGGCAAATTCGCGTGATTCGCGGACCGCGAAATTGCCAAAAATCCACAAATTCCACGAGCGGAACGGATTTTACACCCATAGTTACTACATCTAGCCCTATGTCTTGTAGTTGCCTATGGAACCTATAGTCCTCTGACTATTGTCCCGACTTGCTGATTCATTCTTCAGCTCATCAAAAAGTCACTTTGAGTTTAACCTCCTGATCAGGTTAGCCAGGTCATGAAGGTTCGTTCAGATCAGTGAAGCAGTCATCTGTATCGTTGTTAGTTTGCACAAAGTGAGTCCAACCGTGGCCTGATTTTTTTTGATTGGCCTTTCTTTCACTCTTGGGTCTCTTGGGCTCGGTCAGTTTCAATTCATTGTCCATAAATTCAGACTGTGCCTGATTATCTTGTTCTTTTCACTCACTAACTTCTCTAATAACCTCTGGGCTCTTAGACTTGGATACCAGTCACTTCCATCCAAATATTGTCTTTGGCCAGTTTTTTTTTTTAAGATTCACTTTTTCTTCAGAAGTACTGATTATTTCTGATTCATGAGAGATTTGTTCACTCTCAGAAGCAGAGTCTTCCTTGACTGTCCGTTAGATCTGTCAGCCTTAGAGTGGTCTTCCCGCCAAACATTCTGCCTGCTTTGCTTCACTATTTGCTGTCCTGTTTTGTTAGCCTTAAGACTCTGGGTACTTTACCACTGCTAACCCGTGCTAATGTGAATGTGCTCACTCCCATAAAACATGGTAACATTGATGTAACCACAATTGACATATTTAATTTACTATATGTGCCCAGGGCCTGTACATTAAATGCTACTAGTTGGCCTGCAGTACTGATTGTGCCACCCACTAAGTAGCTCTTCATAACATGTCTCAGGCCTGCTGCTGGGATCCTCTTTGTCCATTTCACGGCCATGTCAACTTGGCATTTTAAACCCCTTGCCTAGCTTTTATTACATATAAGTCTGCCCTAAGGGAGGCCCTAGGTAGCCCATAGGGCAGGGTGCTGTGTAAGTTAAAGGTGAGACATATACTTTTTAGTTTTACATGTCCTGGTAGTGAAAAACCCTCAAATTCATTATTTACTACAGTGAGGCCTACCGCTCTCATAGGTTAACATTTGGGATTACTTAATACAGCTATTCAGTAAAATTCCTGATTGAGAAGGAGTGGCATGTTCATGTTTGGTACCTAAGAACTTGTAATGATAAACCATCTTTAATGGTAAAGTCCGAATATATCATTCCAAGTTTGAAAATGCTACTTTGAGAAAGTTGACATTTTCATGCCATCAGCTCTTTGTTCCTGCAGCCTGCCTTACTTCACATGACTGGGGGTAGCTGGCGGTTAGACTTTGCGAATTCCCTCCAGACAGTCACACAATAGTGGGATTGGCATTAACTTGCTTGATGGAGTGGCGGAGCTAAGCACAGCTTCACTTGCACCTAAATAGGCTGTGCCCAGTCTCCTTACAATAGGCCTAACGACTCAGTATTGTCAGTGCAGCCAGCTTGGAGCTGGTGCTGGGGAGGCAGGAACTCCTCGAAATTCAAGCACCTTTCCAGAAACATTTCTCACCTTCTAGGAGCAGGGCACAAGGGAATAAATACATGACCTTAGATACCACTAAATCGGTACACTGCTGGACCTGTGGATACTGTGCCAGGAAGCATGGCTGCTGTGCTGCTGAAGGACTGCTACTCCCTGGGACTGCTGCTCTGAGAGAACAGCTTTTCTGATGTGGTGCCCTGCCTGTTTCCTGCTGCTTCCTACCAGGGTGAGAAGGACTGGACTTTCACCACTTGAACCCATAATGACTCATAGGGCTTGACTCCTTGCCTTCTGTTCTGCAGTCTCAGGGACATCAAAGACTGCCTGCAACTCTCCATTGAGCACCTAGTCTCTGCTAACTGCGAGTCCTAGTGGCGCCACCCCCATCCTGGACCCTTGAAAGTGGGCCTAACATGCTCTGCCTTCTATTGACCAGGATTTAAGGTACTGTGTCCAGCGGCCTAAGTGGGTCCCTGTAGCTGTCCAGTTCTCCATCGCAGTCAGCCTGACTAGTGACTTTGTCACGGTCATGCACTACCAGATAACCCCAGTTGGTGCTTTGTGCTTTTATGTGCTAGTTTTACCTAAACCGTTAAAATTGCACATCTCAGAAACTACGTATTGGATTGTTGTCATTTTTAGTTTTGTTTTATTTATTAAATTAAGTTCTATTTTTCTAACCATGTGTGGTATCTTTCGGTGTGGTGTTTTCATGGTTTTACTGTAATGAAAGTTGCACAAATACTTTACAGATTGCCTCTTAAGTTAAGCCTATCTGTTCTATGACAATTTACCAGAGGGTGAGCACAGGTTAATTTGGGGAGAGTATCTAACTTACCCTGACTTGAGTGGTGGTCCCTACTTTGACAGGGTACACACCTTTGCCAAATAGAGACCCAATTTCAAACACTGTCTCCCTAACTCTGCTCTCAGATTCCAAACCATGTGTTCCAGACGTTCAGAATCAGTTCAACAAGTGTTTCCACTGTTTCTGTGTTTTGTGCAGTCTCAGTCTGGCGTCTCAAGTTTTGGTGAATGTAGACTCTGAGATCTCACTCTGCTCTTGGGATTGCTGATGCTCTGCTGAAGGCTGAGGAGCCTGAGATTGGCCTTCTTCTTCCTCGAATGATGATTTCGAAATTTCAAATTGAGGTGCACTTGGTAAACTGTTTGAAGTTGGCCCTTCTTTCTTCTTTGCCTTGTCTCATCCTCTTAAGAGGGTATGATTGTACCCAATTTGGCAGTTCTGTATATTTCGCATCTGTATTCGTCATTTGAATGACCTGGCATGGGCCTTTCCACCCCTCTTCCAAGCACAACTTGCAGACATGCCTTTTCAGGCGAATCCAGTCTCTAATGCACGGAGCAGCACCCATAGGTGGGGTCATTACATTGACCAGGTAAAAGATAGAATGCACTACATCAGCCAGTCCTTTGCAATACTCAAGGACTAGATCATCTGTGATATTCACAAGAGCAGCCACTGGAAATGAAGGGATTATCATGGCTTTCCCGATCAGAACCCCGAGGAGGAAGAGTCTGTTCTCTAGCAAGAAGTGCTTCAAATTTTCATGAGTACCAGGGAAAGTGCATGAGGCACTTTAGAGGTGTAGAGGCACAAACCTTGTCCAGTTTTGCTTTGACTGTCCCATTTACCCTTTCTACTGTTGTGTGTCGATTTAGATATCGTATGTAGATTTCGATCCTATACAGAAACATTTTACTTTAAAAATGTGAACAAGACAGGAATGAAAAGTATGTGAACAAATACAAAACCGATATATTCTGCAACCTTTAATACCCAACTGTCTAGACAGGGTTTCGACTTTTGGAAAGATAACATGGAGTCAAAATCTGTCTAGGGGACAAGAGATTGGCAAGTGCAGGGGGTAGAAGCTTTGTTTAGAGCCTGTATCATCCCTGAGCATTTTATGTTTTTAAATGACACTGTCCAACAAACGTCTTGCCTTGGGTTAGCCAAGATCAACGACATGAACAATCAGGCCATACCTGCAACTGAGAGTGATAACACCACAGAGGGGGAGGTTGACGTACATACTATCTTGCATCACAACCGAACAGATCCAGATTGGAATAAATGGTTGATCTTGCCCACAGACACAAAAAACTGTCAAGATTGTTTCCTGAACAAGAAACAAGGTTTAAAAATCAATAAGCCAGACCCAAGATACGTTCAAAGACAACATCCAGGGATAGTAACAACATACAGTGTAGGGAAACTCTGCCTTGCTTGGCTACAGAAATCTACACTTGAGGATGTAAAGCAACACTTATCTTTTAATTGAAGGGGGCGCAGACCTTGGGGAATTCTTGCTAGGACCAAGAAAACAGCGTCAAAAACGTTTCATATATACCAGTATCTATGCTGCATATAACGAAATATGGAAGATTTCCCAAGCAGAGACTGCAGAACAAATATGAGAAATTGATTGTATTAATTTAGAGATCTCTCTCTGTAGTAGACAATGGGTTAACGACTCTGTCGTCCAGGATATATTCTTTGGACAGCATTGTGTCTTCTGCCATTGACATCATGGAACAAGACTTTGTCATGTTGCAACATGGTCAGTCTCAATTACGTTCTATCATGCTATTAGGCTGGACGCTACACAACTTGCGCTTAATAATCACTCTGTCACTGTTTTCAGAATTCAATCTCACTGATAAACAGATCAAACTGGCACAAAGGGGACCAAACTATACGGTGCTGAGCATTGAAAAACTGGAAAAATTACCATCCACAGTGGCAGAAAAACCAGCTACTGAGTGGATAATACATGGTAAAATTACTCTGCCTGTTACAATTTTCCATTTTCTCACAGGAACTCTGCAAACAACCTTGCAACATCTTCCATGACAAGATCGCCAATATCTACAGAAACTTGAAATCCCAGCCCAAGGCCATGACTTCTTGGAGCAACACAACGGCCCCACTGCTACCGCAAGCATCCGACTAAGCAAATGAGCCAGCTCGCCCAACAGGAACCTGCCCTCACCACACCTTCAACCTAGATGAAGCCAGAACCAGTCACATATGCACCACCTTCTTCAATACCTCAATTGTCACCGAAACCTTCCCCGATGACTGAAAACCTGCAGAAGTCAACACCCTACTAATGAAACTATCGGCAGACCCCAGAGAACTCCACAATTGCAGACAGATCTCCATGCTCCTGTTCCCAGTCAATGTATTAGAAAAAGCATTCAACCAAAAACTCTCCTCACATCTGGATATGTATTTGGGGCTTCCTGAAAAGAGGGAGTTACCTTAATCGAGATGTGAGTTGATTAATCCCTGTATAACCATTCTCTTTGATGTTGGTGGCAGTCACTGCATGATTTTTCTGAATGTCCTTAGCAGTCCGTAGCAAGTTGCAGAATTTTTTTACCTGTGTTTTCACTGACAATTTGTTGTCCAGCTTGAAAGAAAGGCGTTTTATTGCTTTGAAGGGTAGTGGTTGCTCTCCTCTATGCTAGTTCACTCCATCTTGACACATTATTGCTGACAACCAACACCTTCGTTTTCCCACAGTTAAGCGTGAGGCTGCTGTCTGACATCCAGTCCATAACCTCCTTGATGCATGCATTTAATTGACAGGTTGAGGGAGGCCATGTGTCTGCACTATCCTTGCCCAAGCGAGAGTATATAAATTAAAAATCATAGGGCTTAGGGAGGAGCCCTGTGTAACACCAGAACTGATGGGATCAGTGGCTAAAAAGAAGGGCTCATCACAGACTTGAAAGCTTGAAAGCTTCCCTTCTCTAAAAGAGATGTGAACCAGTTGTGGGTGGGACATGTAATGCTGGGTTCTCTCATTCTTTGAATGAGAATACGATGAGGGGGTGTTGAATGCTGCACTGAGATCTAGCATAATCATAGATGCTGAACCACCAAAGTCCAGGATGGCCCAGAGTTATGAATGGTTATGAATACACTGAAAACTGGAAAGTTTGGTATCAAACTTCTCAGCACATTATACCCACACTGATGACAGTGGGGGATTGAATGAAAAATGCACACCGAGGGCATATTAGAGATGCCCCCTGAAAAACGACCAGCCTCTGGTGGGTTCCCTGACTGGTACACACACCAGCCTGCCACCACAAGACATGTTTCTGGACCCCTAGGGTGGTAGCCTTTGCTCCCTGAGCCTAGAAACAAAGCATTTCCTGGGCGGAGGTGTTCACACCTACCCCAGGCCAGGAAGAGCCATCAGTGGCAGGGGAGCTTCAAAGGCCTGTCAGCCTTTGTAATGCGACCCCCAGCCTCTCCTGCTATCAGGAGCAGGCCCCCTTTCCATCTCCCCTCCTTTTCAGCGGGAAGGCAGGCGGGAAAAACTAGCCGGCCCAGAAGGTGTGCCCACCTCTGCCAACTCCACCCCTCAGGTAGGGGGGTCGAGGTGAATCCCCCTCTTCAGTGCCTGCCCTCTTGCAGACGGCAGGCACTCTTCAATCAGGATTAGGGATTGTGCTCACTACCCCACATGGGGTGAGCACACCGAAGGTATAGTCAACCTAAGATCAGTAGTGCATTGGCTACTGACCTTGAGACCCCTAAACGCCCCCTAAATACAGCATTTAGGGGGCAGCCCTGAACCAAGAAGGCATATTCCTGCAACCTAATAATAAAAAGGACGAAAGAAGAGGACCAACAAAGGAGAATACAGATAACAACTGACTTGGCTTCAGCCCTACTAGCCCGTCTGCAGTTTCCGTTGATCCTGCGCTAAAAATCACCTTTTCCTGCAGCCAGCAACCTCCAGAAAACCTGAGAGCACTGACTGCATTCAACAAAGACCAGATATGCTGTGAACAGCAGCCCTGTTAAAAAAACTCTGAAAACAGACTCTGAGCCTGACGAGGACAAAGAAACTACCACTGCAACCGTCTCCTACGGCCCGAGTTCGAGTGGCCCACCGGTCCCAGCGAAGTCCCCCAGCACTACATAGTCTGAGTCCACTGTGGGTTGACCCCTCCAGGACTCCCCGACGTCACCTGCAGCCTCTGCATGGACACCCCCGCCCAATCGCGAGTGGCCCGTTAAGGTGAAATCCTACCTCAAAAGACATTCCTGCATCCAGCTGCCCTGTGCCCTGGAGAAAAGAACCCGAGGTGCACCTACGTCCCCGATCCCTCCAACTTACCTGCCCAGCTGTTGGTTCCTCCCGGACGTCTTCCTGGACCGAGTCTGCAACCAAAAACGAAAATCCCCATTGAAAACAGGTCACCCTGCACCCTGTACCCAGCCGCCCCTTTGCCGCTGCAGGTGCACTTTGGGTGCTAAACCAGATCTCCCTTTGCCCTGAGCCTATCAAGAGCTTGGTTCCCACAACTGCTTGGTTCCCACAACTAAGTGGCCTGCTTGTCAGCAGCCATCAACCAGAGGCCCCCTATTCCCTATTTGATAACACTGGGCCTCAACAGTCTGCACCCGGCCGCCCTAGTGCCGCTGAGGGTGTAACCAGAGTGCATCACTGACTCTGGGGGACCCCTGAGTCTACCCCAGAACCTCAACTCCCCCTACCAAATACTTACCTCAAAACCGATAACCATATTTTCCTCTATAGGAAAACATTGACTGTTTTTCTTGGAAAAGTTTCTAAGTGTGGAGTTTGAAAACCTAAAGAAATTCTTTAAAATTGGTCCGATTAACAAAAAAAAATTTACTTACCTGTTTGCAGGAGATGTCCCAGTGTAGTTTCCAGGTATACAACACTGTGTAATCTCAAAAGGAACTTACCTGTAAACACTATTTTCCTCCGTAGGATAACATTGACTGTTTTTCTTGGAAAAGTTGTGGTGTGGAGTATTGAAAGCCTAAAGAAATTCTTTAAAATTACACTGTGTGACAAAAACTATTTTACTTACCTGTTTGCAGGAAATGTCCATGAATAGTATCCAGGCATGCTGCTACTCAGCAAGAAAAGTAATCCAAAAAGTAACTTACCTAGTATTTCAGACAATCCCATTCAGGTCTATGGGGTCGATTCACAGAACTAACTTAAGACAAAATCCTAAACTTACTACTTTTGGTATTCACAGAAGGCATTTAGTAGTAGTAAACTTAAGACAGACTTAAGACAGACTTAAGACAGACTTAAGACAGACTTAAGACAGACTTAAGACAGACTTAAGACAGACTTAAGACAGACTTAAGACAGACTTAAGACAGAATCAAGTCAGAATCAAGACAGAATCCTAACTTAAGTCTGTCTTAAGTCTGTCTTAAGTCAAACTTAAGTCAAACTTAAGACCAAATCCTAACTTTACTACTACTAAATGCATTCTGTGAATACCAAAAGTAGTACGTTTAGGATTTTGTCCTAAGTTAGTTCTGTGAATCGGGCCTTCAGTGCTCTATTTACAAATAATTGCATTTCTCTGAAACAATACTGTAAGTCAAATAAAGTACATTTACTATTGTAATCCAAACTGTTTACAAACTACATTACTACTGTAAAGTATTTATTGTTTTCCTGTGCCAGGCTTGCTTAGTTTTCTAATGTGTTTTTGTGTGTATTGCAAGCCAGTAGAGATCCTTGAGGTGTGGTGTAATGCGAGTTCTGTGTAGGAGGTTGAGGAGGAGTCTGTCTGCCAAGTTGGGGATGGCTTGTAAGCTTCTGGTGAATTGCTTGGTAATCCCGACATACTGGGTGTTTCCATAGTTCAACTTGCTAACGACTGTGTGAGTGATGGTTTCCCTGGTGTTGCTCAAGAGATCTTTCTCAGCATCTTTAGGGTGTGAAGCAGGATGCAGTGACAATGTTGTCTTGTGGAGTCATGTTCTGAGTTTCCCGTTGTGAGTGCTGGGTGTATCAGATTCCCATTGCTGAAGATCAGTGCTTCTGTCTCCTCAGTGTTGAGCGTGTGACAGTTTGCTTTCATCCAGTTAGAGACCTTGGTCATGCAGGTGGTGAACTTGTTTCTTGTGTCACCGGTCTTTTCTGAGAGGGGTAGCATGAGTTTTGTGTCATCTGTGTAGGAGGGGGTGTTGATGGAGAGAGTGTGGGGCTAAGTAATGAACCTTGAGGCACTTCACAGTTAATTTTGTGGGATTCTGAGGAGTAAGGTGCCAGACTGACAGCTTTTGTTTCATCTGATAAGAAGAAGCAGTTCCAGCAGATCTCTGGTCCTAGGATGTCTGTAGTGTGATTGGCCCTGAATTCAGACTGCATGATGTTGAGGAGCTGGTGGTTGCTGAGGTGGTTGCTGAGGCATCAGTTGATTAGTTTATCTAAGACCTTTGCCGGTAGGTGGGAGTTGGATCCACAGTTGGCTAGCGTAGCTGTGTCAGCGTATGGGTTCTAGAGCAGGGGTGTGACAGTGTCATGGGTCCAGGTGTCTGGGAATGTGGCTAAGCCGGTGGAGACCTTGAGAATGGGTGTTAGTGCTTCATTGATCTGTAGGAGTCCTTTTGTGCATACATGTTGAAAACAAGGGTCAGATGTGCCCCCGAATGGATGGTTTTCATGCAGCAGGGGTTTCGATAGTGTTGACGGTGGGCCATGATGTCGGGGTCCATTCTATGCCACCATTGGTTGCCTGTAGTTTTTATAGGCCCCATTGGTTGCCTGTAGGTTTAATGAATCCCATAATCGTGGGGGTATCAGCTCATAACTGTAATTGAAATCTGAAATGAGGGAGCAATTTGGAGGCCAAATCAGGAGGATGTGGAGAGGTTTTGTGCCCGTGGGGGGCGGTATTGTCACTGGGGGCCGTTTTTGCAGCAATGCTGCAATATTGGCCGCCTGTAACAAAAGCGGGAGTGGTGCTTTTTGCTAATATCCTGCCCCCCCCCCCCCCCCCCCCCACCCCCCAGCTCACAGGGCTGGTTGAGCAGCAATCTGTCAGGGCTGGTTGCTGTTCCCTGTCTAGCCATGCTCATACCTGGTCTGGCCAGTCACTCTCCTGCCACTGTCACAGCACAGAGGGATCGCTCCCAGGCCTCTAACTGAGCAGCAGTGGTTCGAGCCCAGTCCTTTGCAGTGCTCTGCGCCTTCCTCTCGTGCCTGCCTGTCGCCTTTCCTCTGCCTTCCAGTTGCTCACTCTTCATCTCTTCCCTCTACTCTCTCTTCTGGGTCTTTTTCTTTATTCCAATCTCTTCATTGGTTCCTCTGCTCCTTTCCTTTTTCTCTCTCTCTGCCCTTCGCTTTGACTTTTTCCATTTCTTTTCTCTCTCTATGCACTTATTTCCCTTTCGCTTCCTGCCACCCTGCCTTGCAGCTCTCCCTCCATCTCCCTTGTCCTCCTAGCCGCGCTCTTTCACCCACAACATACCCATTCACTCTGGTCCCCCCTTCCCTGCCCAACCCCAGCCCTCCCGCCTCCCGGACTGGCCCGTCCACCTCCCAGGGCTACTTAACGGAGGCTGCTACGCGGCTGCGCACAGCGGGCACACACAAAGAAAGCCCGTCTGCATGCATCCGTGCCTGGAACGTGCCAAGTCCCAAAACCCAGAAGGGGGCAGAAGGCAAGAAAAACTGCCCAATCGGGGCGCAGAAAGCAAGAAAAACTGCACAATCAGGGGGCTGAAGGCAAGAAAAACGGCACTATCAGGGGGCACCTCTGTACAACACACAGGACTCAATCTACAGCTGCTGCCTCTACGCATACTGCAGGAATGGACTACTGACATCATGCTTCACTACACATATCACACATGTGAAGCTGCGCCTTGCACAACCTTGTAGGTAACACGCACGACTCCAACCCTGCCCGGCTACCTCTGTATATGTCACACACACAGTTCAAAGGCTAGTTGGTGCCTCTGTACATATTTAACACGTGAATCGAGGTTATGCAGTTATGTATCTCACACACACACGAATGAATGAGCTGCTGCTGCCTTTGTACATTTCACCCACGAATCACGGCCCAGCAGCCCCACCTGGCCACATCACACATGGGAAGCAATGTCCTAGATCCACCTGGTCATATCACACACATGCAACAATGCCCCTGAGCTGTAGCACACATGTGAAGAAACGTACTAGTGTCTCTGAACATAGCACTCATGGCGCAAGACCCTCTTACTACCCCTGTACATATCTCACACGCACTGATCAATGAACTATCCATGCCATTTTTCATATTACACATGTGCATCAATGCAATGCTGCAGCCTCTCACACACACTGAAATGCCCTGCTGCTGCCTCCCTCGATTTTACACACATGACTCTATGGCCCATCACTGCCTCGTTACATGCGACACGCATGACCCCCGTATAAATGCATAGCTACAACCTCTGCACATATTACTAACATGCATTGAATGCACCCGTGCCCTGCACGTGGCACACGCATGCACCCATGACCTGCTGCTACCCCTGTATATGAGAAACTCAAACATGAATGCATTTGTTGCTCTCTGTGTACATGCTACACGCATGCATTGATGCGCAACAAATTCTGCACCTTTCGAAATGATGCCTTCTACTGCGCCAGACGTGGGTGTTAAGTCCGCACATAAAAGGTGTTTTCTCTTCGGATACATTTCACTCACCCGCATACCAAGGGTTTGCTGATCGGGCTGTCCTCTCCCTACCCACCACTTTCACTACTACCCAAACTGCCTCCCTCCCACCCCTGGACTCCGACAGACAGACATTTTGGCAAACAGCTCAGAAGCCCCGTGGACAGAAAAAAAGGAAAACAAGCGTCAATTTTCTCGTGCATCACACAGGGAGAAAACACCACAACCTGACTCGTTTGAATTAATGGCGCCACTTCTTCCACGCACAGCCCATATATATATATATATATAGTTAGGAGCAAACTTGCATTTTAATAAAATAGCATTTTATCCATCGAGAGAGGTGTTAAACGGTGTGTCTGTCAAGCCTACCTGCTCAGGGGCGCCTGGCGAAGGGTCTCTGGGAGCTATTCCGGTGCAAGGCGCCAGGTAGACCTCCTTGTCCTCTCTGCTGGGGTGTCGCTGTCACAGCTCATCGGGTCTCGGTCCAGATCCACTAACAAGGCGCCCCTACCCTTCCGGGGACCCAGGTGTCTTGAGGGAGGACACTTTTCTCTCCCTGCGGGACTCTGATCTGCGGCTCCCGGGGCACCCCTTGCCTCTCCTGTGTGATCTGCTGCACTTCTCTCCCTGTATCTGCTGAGGACACCCCTGCCCCTCTTGTGATCTGCAGCAACTGGTGCAGGGCCCGTCTCCTCTCCCCGCGGTCGGGTGCAGGGCACCGCTGCCCCCCCGCCCTGTGATCTGCAGCTCCTGGCAGGGTTCCGCTTCGCCCTGTGCCCCTCTGTTGACCCGCACCAGCCTCCCTGGGTGGTAATTGCACAGCAGTTGAGGCTGTTGGCAGCTTCTTAAACCCAGTCCAAAGGCAAAACGAGCGCAGCTGGTATCGGGCAATGTAACGACCGGATTTTCGGACCAGATAGAATCAGACTAGAACACCACCAATCCAGCCGAAACGTAACCATCTCCCTCCTCAGGACCCATTTATCCAGGCACCTGGGTACCTACCTGAGGGTGGGGAATTAGCAATATACAAGCTCATATCATCAAAAACACCACTAAATCTATAGGGTTACTAGGAATACTCACTGATTACTAAGGACTTCCATGCTCTACACCACACTCATACCTTATAGTCTCGCGGCCACTCAGACCCAGACTATGCTACCCTCCTACTCCTAGTGAAGGGGGCAGTTCCGATAACTTACCATTACACACTGACCACAATCAGTGCTCACGCAAGCCACAATCCTGTGGGTATAGGCACTGCATCCCCCCAGTGCTCTCCCTATTTCCTACATACACAAGCCACAATCCTGAGGGTATACACACTGACCACAATCAGTGCTCGCTCAAGCCACAATCCGGTGGGTATACACATTTACCACAATCAATGCTCTCATTAATTCCGCTACACAACGACTATCACTTTCCTATGAATACCTTCAGCTCTCTCTCTCTCTATTGGGAAGTTTCTCTAATATCTACTGGGGATGTCTCATATATTTTATGTGGTACCCAAGAATGGCCAAATCACAATATGCAAAGGTTATTATCAAATACAAGTGCTCCTCTACTCCCTTGCTCAGTTACCATTTACCTGGACGGGAGATGCATCCGTTCACATAACAGCATCTGACTAGAAGAAAGGTTAACCTTATTATGAATAACGACGCCTGCACAGTTGTTCACTAAGAACTGGGGTTCCTTTATTATTACAACATCACACTAACTAGCAATCTAGACATAGCCTGAAAAGTAAAAGGGGAATAGACACATACACAGATTTGCGGGGTCTCTTTATTATAATGGAAAGCTTTATTACTATAACACATCCACATGTAACTGACAAGGACTGTAGATAGCTAAAAAGGGAACTGGATTATAACAGACTGAACAAAGCTGAAAGAAAAAGGATTAGCAATACAGTAGGGAATCTAGCCTAGGAAATAAAAGACAATATTAATGTATATGGGCACTGTTGGACAATGAACTCCTTGGAGAAGTCTGGGGCCCTCAGGACTGGTGCTGCACACATTGCCTGCTTCAATTTCACAAAGGCCTGCTGACAAGCCTCTGTCCAGACTACCCGTCGAGGTTGTTTCTTGGATGTGAGCTCTGTGAGGTGCGCTACAATAGTGCCATACCCCTTCACAAAGCGACGGTAGTAACCTGTGAGGCCCAAGAAAGCTCGGACCTCAGTCTGGGTCTTGGGGGGGTTCCCAGGCCATGATTGCCTCAATCTTTGCCTGGAGGGGCTGCACTGTTGCCCTACCCAGCAAGTGGCCTAGGTACACAACCGACCCCTGCCCAATCTGACATTTGCTGGCCTTGATTGTCAAGCCAGCTTGTTTCAGGGCCCGGAGAACAGCTTGCAAGTGTTGCAAATGGTCCTCCCAACTGCTGCTGAAGACGGCAATGTCATCCAGGTAAGCAGCGGAGAAAGCCTCCATTCCGGAGAGGACCTGGTTCACCAGCCGCTGAAAAGTGGCAGGGGCGTTCTTGAGCCCAAAGGGCATCGCACAGAACTGGAAGTGTCCCTCGGGCGTGGAGAAAGCTGACCTTTCTTTTGCTCCATCTGTAAGGGAGATCTGCCAGTACCCTGAAGTAAGGTCAAAGGTACTCAGATATTGGGCAGCTCCCAGCCGGTCAATCAATTCATCCGCCCTAGGGTTCGGATGAGCATCAGTCTTGGTCACTGAGTTCAGTCCCCGGTAATCCACACAGAACCTCAGTTCTGGAGTGGTGCCCGGTGGGGCAGCTTTTGGTACTAGAACCACCGGACTGGACCAGGGGCTACTAGAAGGTTCAAAAACTCCTAGCTCCAGCATCTTGGTAACTTCACCGTGGATGCTGGCCTTCACCTTGTCTGACAGCCGGTGGGTCTTTGACTTCACTGGTGGGCTGTCTCCTGTGTCCACATCATGGGTACACAGGTGGGTCCTTCCCGGGACAAGGGAGAACAACGTAGAGTACTGCTCCAATATCTGGCGGCAGTCCTCCCGCTGTTCAGGAGTTAGGGATGGGGAGAGAATCACTCCCTCCACCGACCCATCCTTTTCCTGAGACGAAAACAGGTCCGGGAGAATCTCGCTTTCCGCTTCCTCTCCTCCATCAGTCACCATCATCAAGATGACCTCGGGCCTCTCATGGTGGGGTTTGAGGCGATTAGCATGCAGCACCCGTAGGGGCTGTCGAGGGGTCTTAAGATCCACCAAGTAGGTGGCCTTACCCTTCTTCTCCAATACCTCAAAGGGGCCTGTCCAGCGATCCTGGAGAGCGCTTAGCTCCCCAGGCTCCATCACCCACACTTTCTGGCCAGGCTCCAACTCCACCGGGTGAGCATTGTGGTCATACCACTCTTTCATTACTGCTTGGCTGGCTTCCAAGTTGTCAGAAGCTTGCTTCCACAACTTTGCCATTTGGCTCCGGAAGGCCAGCATGTAGCTCACCACATCCTGGGGAGGCTTTCTGGGAGACTTTTCCCATCCATCCTTCACCAGGCTGAGAGGTCCACGTACAGGGTGCCCATACAGAAGCTCGAAGGGGCTGAAGCCCACTCCTTTCTGCGGCACTTCCCTGTAGGAGAATAGCAGACAGGGCAGGAGGACGTCCCATTTCCTCCGCAGGCTCTCGGCAGACTTCTTATCATGCCCTTCAAGGTCTTGTTGAACCTCTCAACCAGCCCATTGGACTGGGGGTGGTATGGAGTGGTGAACCGGTAGGTCACTCCACACTCCCACATTGCCCGCATATATGCTGACATGAAGTTGGTTCCCCTGTCGGACACAACTTCCTTGGGGAAACCCACTCGGGTAAAGATCCCCATCAGGGCCCTCGCCACAACAGGTGCAGTGACAGTCCTCAGAGGAATGGCCTCTGGGTACCGCGTGGCGTGATCCACCAGAACCAGGATAAACCTGTGACCAGCTGTAGTTGGTGGATCCAATGGCCCCACAATGTCGATGCCCACCCTTTCAAAGGGAGTGCTAACGACAGGTAGTGGTTCCAGGGGATCTTTCAGCTTCACCCCTGTTTTCCCACTGGCTTGACAGGATACACATGTCCGACAGTAGGTGTCAGATGCCACTTTCATCTGAGGCCAGTAAAAGTGGGGCACAAGCCGAGCAAAGGTCTTGTCCTGGCCTAAGTGTCCTGCCAAGGGTATCTCATGAGCCAATTCGAGAAGAAAGGCTCGATATCGCTGGGGGACTACCAAGGCCCGTGATGAACCGGGTAAAGGTACCTTGGGTTCACTGTAGAGGAGTCCGTCCTCCCAGTAAATGTGGTAGTGCCCTGCAACGTTCCCTGCTGCCTGGGCTTCGGCCTGTCGCCTCAGTCCCTCAAGGGTAGGGCACTCCTTCTGGCCCTTACAGAACTCCTCCCTAGTAGGCCCTTTCACATGCCACTCAGCAGGGATGGGTAGGTCCTCCAGGGAGACTACTTCCCCCTCCACGGACTCCTGGCCCACCACCGCAGGTGGCCGATCTGTCTCATGGGGCGTGGAAGCTGAAGCAGGCTTCTCCTGTCTTCGGGTCTGTCCCTTTTTGGCAGCGGGCTGGACCATTGTTCCAGGCTCCAACCCAGGCGAACTCCCTCTCCGGGCAGTCGCAGACCTTGTGCTTGCACAGGCCCAGTCAGGTGTACCCAGCATCTCCGAATGAGTCCGGTATTCCACCTCCTTCCAAACGTTGTGCTCCATGTCATTGCCTAACAGACAATCGACTGGCACGGCAGGGCTTACGGCAACTCGAAGTGAACCTGCAACCCCTTCCCACTCAAATGGAACCTCGGCCACAGGGTAGTGGCCCAATCTGCCGTCAGCCATCGTGGCAGGGTGGAGCACATGTGGAATCACCTGCTCTGGAGACAACAGTTGACTTCTTACCATAGTCATACTGGCTCCTGTGTCTCTCAGAGCCTCCCCTCTTTGGCCATTGATGGTGACCCATTGCCCATACTTGGTAGTATTTGAGGGCACCTGGATCTTAGGAACCATCTCCCGGTCTCCCAGGGACACTAAGGTGACACCCGCCCACTCACCCCCCTTATCTAAGGGCAACTCCTCCCCGAGCACTACACTAGCTACTCCCGGGGCTTTTCCTCCGGTGGGAGGGGGTGGTCTCTTTGAGCACTTGATATCTCCTTTATAATGTCCAACACCACCACACTCAAAGCAGTGGACAACCCTTGGCTGCTGGCTTTGGCCAGGATGAGGGTTTCTGGGCGGGTTAGCCTTAGGGGTGAATCCTGTTCCCTTTCCCTGGAAACTGTTTTGGGGACCTTTTGAGAACTCCCGCTTTTTATCTCCCCCCTCCTTCTTCTGGGGGGCGCCCTGTCCGGCCCTTTGGGAATCCCCTCCAGTCCCCTTTGAGGACACCCGGGTACTTGCCCAGATGTCCGCCTCCTCTGCAAGCCTCCGGGGGTTGGTCAGCTTGCTGTCCACCAGGTGTTGACGCAGCTCGGGAAAACATTTCTCGAGTAGGTGCTCTTTGAGAAAAAGGTCGTACAGCCCCTCATAGTCCCTCACCTCACTGCCTTGTATCCAGCCCTCCAATGCCTTCCTTGCATAGTCCAGGAAATCCGCCCAGTTTTGGGTGCTTAATTTGTGACTCCCCCTGAACTTTTGCCGATACTTCTCTGGGGTCAGCCCAAACTTTTTAATTAGCGCCACTTTCATGGTGGGGTAGTGGGTCTGCTCTTCCGGTTCCAGGGCCAATAATGTGTCCCGACCAGTAGGAGGCATATACTTGTATAAACCACCCCCCCAGTGTTTTTCCTGGATCCCATGGGCTCTAGGGTCTGGATTCCCTGGTTAATTATTTGGTTTCGCTGCCACCATTCGGAGAATTGGAGGGTCCTAACTGTAGGGCCTTGAGTTCTAGCTCTCTCAGTTTTAACTCATGAGCCATCCTCTGTTCCTCCCTCTCCTGCTCCAACCTGGCTAACTCCCACTTTAGTTGTCTTTTCTCCCTCCTGTCCACTAGTTCAGCTTCGGTTAAGCTTCTTCCGGAGACACTGCTGCCCCCCCTTGAGAAGGTCCTAGGTCCTGGGAGTAGGGTTTCCATCTCAGGATGGAACAATCCCTCTACCCCTATGACTGTGTCCCGGTCCTTCCCCTCTTCCTCCTCCTTTCCCTCACCATGTGCTGCTACCCACGATCTCAAACTGGTCTGGAGTTCCCCCTTCTTAGCGCCACGCTTAAAAAACACTCCCATCTTTTGGCAAAAATCTCTAAGCTGGGCTACAGGATAGGTTTCCAGTTCCTCTAGCGCAAACTCCATTTTGCTTATGAGAATTATAGGGGCAACCACTCGGGAAGAATTGGTTCAAAAGGGGCAATTTGAAGCTACCTCCACCCACCACAAGGAGTAAATTTAGAAAAAGCAAAAGTAGTAATTGGGAAGTCCGCCAGGTGAAAACTCCAGGTGTTGGCCCGTGGAGTACGCTTTGTTACTTCAGAGTAGACTCAAACACAGTTGTCATCCCACCGCTAGACACCAATTATGTTGGACCTAGGGAACACCCAAGTCACATAGGGTAGCTTGGCACTAAGTGGGCAGGCCTAACTCCAAAGAACATGTGTTAAATTTACATCACACCCTTCAGTAACATAACGTCCATCCACTCCAAAAATGAGGACAGTACACCAGTTTAGAAAAATACGGGTCGTTTTAGAAAATAATACTTCTTTGTTCTTTTTCTACATCAGACTACTTTGTCACAAAACACATCACATATCCACCATCAGGTTCTTTGCATTATTTCAGTTTTCAACAGTACCCTGCATGCATCAATTCAATAATTCCCCTGTAGTTTCCAAGAAACCTCCGCAACAACTGCACTGTGTACTTTTTACATAAACAGCATCAACTTCACTTCTTTCAGGAGTAAACCAAAGGCACTTTATACTTTAAAATCTCCTTGTCTCCTTCTCTAGAGAATCTTAAGGATTCAACCAACATTTACCCAGTGTTTTCTCTTGGATATAAGGATTTAGCAACCCTAGGGATTTAGTTAGAAACAAGCAGGCTATTAGACTTCTGTGAGAATCGATCTTACTCCCTTGACAACCCCCTCTTGTTTGTACCAGTTACTTCATAGAACCACCAGGTTCAGATCCACTCACATGACCTTTCTATACCATGCTAATTGAATGTGGCAGGTTCAGAATGTCAGAGGGAGGGGGGGTTTTGGGAGATTTCTCGGGTACTTCCTCCACCACGTCTCTTATTCATTTTCCGCACACATGCACGGAGACAGTTACTGGATTCCCCAGTTCCGATGGTTGCCAACCGCTGATGGTTCAATTAGTCCACCTCTCGCTGCAATCCTGAAAGGGAACAGGTTTCCCTCACCTCGCTCTGTTCGTCGACAGCGAGGCCTTCCCCCTCCCCTCAGGCGCTGTAGCTGTGCGCCTCACTGAAAGTCTTACCGGGTGCTCTGCAGACTCGCCCCGGTCAGGTTACGCAGCCTCTCTCTCTCCTCTCACCACGATACCAAGGCTTGGTGGTGTCTTCGGATGAGGCGCTGTTAGTTCCGCACCACTGACAGGACCGAAGCCACACTGCGACTCCTTCCGCGTTGCTGTCGGCACTGCGTCCCGCCCACTCCTCCGGCGTCAGAAAGGGAGGGAGCGAACGCAGACCGGCCTTCCTTGCTCCCCGCCCCTCCTTCCGGGTTAACACTTTCCTGCCTCCCTGGCCGTCGCGTAGTCTCCTCAAGGCACGATCGCCCAGCTGACCCAAAGCGGTCCTTCACATTAAACCTCCCGAACGGCCTCGAGGAAGGAGGGACAGTAACCCTGTGGCAGGGAAATCGGCCACGCTGACCTCAGTGAGGTAAGACAATTTCCTCAGGCTAGGGGTGCTCAGGCTTTACTCGACCACACGCTCCTTGAGGAGACAGTTCAAGCTGGGTCCTGAAAGGGGTGGGAAACAATACCAGTCTCGTTTCCTCACTGGAACACAGTCCGATGTTTGGAGCTAGGTCTGACCCAGTGTTGATAGGGCTTAGTCATCAGGTAGGGGGACCCACTAACACGGTAGAGCAGCCGGCCCACGAGCCGATCTAACCCTTAACAGTGCGCCTTCCTCCCTACACTACTGCTTTACTCCTCACCAGGCTCAACCCAAGCTCCTCCGGTCACTATAAAATGGCCGCTCACCCACTGGCCCTTTTATAGGCAGGCCAAAGACCACTGGAACTGACCAGAAGGTTCTAGATCATTCCTATATTATCCTATGGGTCCTGTGCTTGAAATTACAGTTATGGCAGTTAATGGCGACCATTTTGTGGGTCTTACAAATCTAGTCGGAAGAGGCACCTAGGCCTCAGGAAAAAGGACTACGAGGGCCAAAGAGCATCTAACCCCTAGCCAACACCACAAAAATCTAGCGGACACAAAAAGATAAAAAGAAAGGTTTGAGGGGCCAAAAAGGGGACAAAATAAATAATTAATAGGAGGGGCTACCCAAAGGGCAGACAGGACTAACAGGCACTAATATAACAGGACAGATATCACCTGATTAGTATGAAGTCTTGTTCTAGCTGTCATCTGGGTTCCTCTCTCGTCTGTGCCTTGGCTCATCTCAGATTCTCCCCTGCACTCTTGGACACACATCTGCGCTGACCACTCTGCACTGGATTCCTCTCCCCCACGAACTGTCTTCACCTTCCAACTTCAGTCTAATGATATAGTTTCTGCCGCTCTGATAACCGTTCGCTTCACTAGCTTCTTCACTCTGTCTGATTGCTCCAACTCCAATGTCCAACTTACTCCAGCTGCTCCCACAGACTAATCCACGATATAACTTCAGTCTCTTCCAAAAGGCAACACTCCAGACTCCAGCTGTTAACTGCCTGCTCCAACTTATCACAACTCCTTCTGATAAGTAACTGCTTCTGACTGCTTTCTTCAGCTCCAAACATCATCTGACTTCTCTCTTCAGCTCCAAACACCATCTGCTCTCAACTGTTCTAAAACAACAACTGAACTGAACTTTTACAAAGACCAACTGACTTCTACCATTCCAAGAACCGACTGACTACTCCGCCTCTTCTGCACTTCGCTAATATGGAATGCTCTCTCCTAGTGGAAAGTTCCAGCCAGTAGCCTCCTCCCACCGAATCCATGCACCAGGCTCCCTGCTCCGGACGCCCCCACAGTGATCAACTGCTTGTTTCGTCTAGAGACTTGAGCCCAGGGACATTTCCTGATAAGATTCAGCTCCGGCCAGTTCTCTCCAGTTTGCAAAGAGCGAACAACACCTCATAACTAAAACATCACCTTTACCCTGCAAGCATTTCAGTCTGCAGAGGCAGAAAGCAAAATGGAGTCTCTCTGGTTCTGGGCCTTGTAGGCCCGAAAAGGATGAAATAGACACTTAACTCTGTCAGAGTACATAACCAATATGTAATATAAAGTCAGGACTACAGGATCCACCCTCTACTATAGGTAGGATGATGAAAGGACACATAATTATGTCAAAGCCAATAGGCAATAGATGGATTAGAGTCAAGAATAAGGGATCTATCATCATATAAAGCAGCTATCCTCTAGTTTATGCTTCTAGGTATGAAAAGAGGCCTAAAAGGACCAAAACAAGCTAAGAATAGGGATCCAGGATGGTAGCAAGCTTAAAGTCACCATCACTCAGAAATAGAGCCAAGAACCAGGTCAGAACAGGCGCCCAGGTCGCTGCTGGTGGTGCGATCCCCGGGGGCTCTGACTGTGGTGGGGACACCGCTATCCGATCCCGGTGCTTGCTGTGACCCCTCCTGTGAGGCCCCTGTCGCAGGCCGGTGACCCTTGCTGGAGCTGCGGTTGTAGACCCCTCCCGGGGGCAGTGCTACCCTGACCGAGGCTGGAGGGGCGGACCGGGGGTTCATGCGGGGGTTCCATTCTTCACGGGGCGGGCTCACATGCAGTACCCCCGCTCCGGAGATGCCCGCCAGGTGCCACAAATTCACGGCGATCCTGATACCTAGGTCCAGTCTTAGAGGAATGAGGGGAGTGCTGACTGGGAGAGACAGCAAAGATTTCAAAAAGCAGTTTTCTGCCTTGAGGATATATTCAGTTTAACAGTGTCCCCACAGTTCTGCTCCGTATAAAATGTCTCCCCTGGCTTGCGCTTTATAAATTTCCAAAATAGGGGCAACTGGTTTGGAGGTGGATTCCCTGTGCAATTTTAAGACACCTCCTGTGGTCTGTCCTGCCTAATTTTAGCCTTGACTATCTGAGGACCCCACTCCATATTGTCAGTAAGGGTAATACCCAGGTATTTAAATATAGTGACCCTGTAAAGAATTATACCATTTAGAGAGGGATTGGGGCGAGTGATCTTAGGTGGATTGCATATCATGTTCTTTGTCGTTAGGGTGTTAATCTCCAGCCCCCTTTTCTCGCAGAAGCTGGCAAAACTATATAGGGCACGCTGTATTCCCATCGGAGATTTGGACAATAGGAGGGTGTCGTCGGCAAACATGAGTGCCACTACCTGCTCATTTCGTAACTAGGGTGCATCGATATCTTTGACCCCCTTAAGATGAGCAATTAGGGCATTAACGAAGAGACAGAAAAGGGCGGGTGCCAAGACACATCCCTGTCTCACTCCTCTATTGACCAGAAACCTAGGTGTCAGGACCCCCCTTTTACCACTTCTGACCTGCGCAAAGTTGTTAAGATGGAGTCTCTTGAGAATGTCAAGAAGGTAGATTGGGATCCCCATGTCCGCCAAATACTTCCCACATAATATCCCGGGGTACCAGATCGAATGCCGTCTTGAGGTCAACAAAAATTAAGTAGAGGCTACCACCCTCTCCTTTCACCGTTTTCCAATATAGGAGTTGCAGTCTTAAAAGTTGGTCTACGGTGGATATTTTTTCCCTAAATCCGGCTTGGTTGGGGCTCAATATCTCAGATTCCTCCATCCATGTCTGGAGGCGATCGAGAATAATCTGTGCAAAGAGTTTTTGCTCAACGTCGATCAAACTGATCGGGCCGTAGTTTGCAGGGATTAGTGGGGAGCCCTTTTTGAATACTGGGACAATTCCCAGCCCCAGCCAAGTTTCAGGTAAGGGGGAACCCTGAAGTATGGCATTGAACATCAGACAAAAGTATGGGGTCCAGATCGCAGGTTGGTCCCTATAAAGATCCATGGGGATTTTATCAATACCAGGGTCTTTTCCTGCCGAGAGTCTCCTTATTGCGCCCTCCACCTCCGGCAGTGTTATCTTTGTGCCTGCTACTGGTTTAAAAGTGTAAAATGTGGGAGCGTCTACCAGGCTAGATGGGAGGTCATTGTGGGCATTCTGGGGGGTTACCAGGCTCCTGGAGGAGCCTACTTCCGTCGAATACAAGCCCCAAAGTGTTCCATCCATCTCTCAGGTGCGATACTCGGCTCGTCTGCAGCCTGACTATAGGTACTGCCAGTTCTCACTATTACCCAGAATTCCAGCATGTTCCTGTTACCCAGGGCACTTTTTATACTGTCCCATCTATTATTTTCCCATTGCTGCTTAGCCTCTGCAATAGCCTGCTTCTATTCCTGCCTCCTGAGTTTTACTAGGCTCCTAGCTGGAGCTTTAATTGACTCAATTAAAATAGACTTTGCCATTTTACAGTTTTCATCAAACCACAACTGTGTCTTCTGATTTAGCCTATGTTTAGTCACTACCGGATTGAGTAAATCCGCCAACGCTGCCACCAGCCCCTTCAGCTGAAGCATTTCAGTTCTGAGAATAAACCGTCCTGGGATGGTAGTCTTTTCACAAAATTTAGGGGAACTGTTATTCAAAAATTATAAAAGTATGGGCCCTTCGTGGGGGAATACGGCTCCCCCTTCGACCGCTGCCTCAGCCCCACACTCACTTTCACAGAACATGACTAACCCTGATTCCTCAGACTCGTGGAAACCATGTACTACTTTTAACTCAGTCACTTGTGCTTGCTCATTTGGTCACAGAGAGATTCACAGAAGAAACAGTTGAGCATGTTTACAAAAAGAAATTATTGCACAGTTGTTCTTCTAGTGTAATATATATGTGCTGCGACAACTGTTAAACAATAGGAGAGATATATGGTCAGCAGTACAGTGAATAAAAAGGGATAGTACAGTTCTTCCATTTTGTAATAGTCATGACCGCAGACATGAATATAAAATGCATTTATAAAATAAAGCGCATACTCCTACGATGCCTGTCTAGATGTACCTAAGTGTACCTAGCATGTGAGTAGGTGCGAAAGAAGCCAAGAATCCCACTAGGATTTAGTCGAACCCCATTACCTTGGTAAAGGGAGAGTGGGACACACCTCAACCGGATGGTTAGACCACTGTCAGCTGGAGCGACTGCATGCAGCGTCTCTGGTCAGGTTGTCGGCCTGGAAGTCTCTGTTCCCTCTGCCTAATGCTAGCAAGAGGTGCTGTATTTATACTAAAAGCATAGAGTCTCTTTGTCTTATGTTAGCTATTGTTGGCTAAGATGAACCGTTTACGTAGATATTAGGAAGGTGGTGTGTAGCCCATGCCCGGTTTCCAAGTATCCTAATGAATTATTCATACTGGATGAGCACATCGATTATTACAGGAGGTCTATTGTGCTGGAAAAACCCTCATTCTGCACCCAAGCCACAGTCTACATAAGGTTCAGCCCTCAGAGCCTCATATTGTCGAGGATAGGTAACTAATGTAGGTGAAAGATTATGCCTATATTAGGGCATCTCAACCATGCCTATATTAGGGTATCTATACAAAACATATCACCACCTAGAACATCTCTCCGACTACCAATTAGCTAAAAGTCATATCCTGGAAAGCAGCAGGAATAAAGAACAGTAGGGAGATCTTGCATTATTTAAGTTCTTTAGGGTCAGACATGATTGTTGTAAGGATTTTTCTCCAGGAGACCTAGTGTGTAGGTGAACTGATTTAACCCCTTCGCCGCAGGGCTAATTTCCTCGCGGTTGTGGGGGGAGGGAGGCAGCGCGCTGTGGCGCGGTGCTTGTGACAAGCTCAGCTAGTCATGCAGCACAGTGGAGCTGTGCTCATGACGTGCTGAGCTCATCACGACTCTGCCCACTCAATGGAACGCCCCCGCACAGGAGGGGAATTATCCCCGCATGGGTGTTCCGCGGCAGTTATGACGAGCTCCGCTCGTCCACAGCACCACTGTGCCTCGTCATGAGCGCCGAAGGTGTTAAGATGATTTTATTATTTTAGATGGTAAAGCAACACCCTCAAGGAGGGGGCATGCAAAGGGGGTGGCATGTCTACTGTCTAATAGATACAATGGAGGTATGAATGTCACAAAGATCCAAGTAATTTTTTCTTGGCAGTAACTTCGTCTAATCTTGATGGAGATCAACGAACACCCCCCGTTAATGCTGATAAATGCTTCTATTCCTCCTGAGGCTGCTTGTGATGTTCTTTTAAGTGAGGGTTTTTCTTTTTTTTTTAAACATGTATAATAAGGAGTTTCCCCCACATATAACCCTGGTTGGGCTTCTAAGCTGTCAAAAATCAAATTTTGCCTCGGGTCAACTATGGGAGAAAGAAAGAGGACGCCATGCCGATACCACAAGCTCTCTAACCATTCAGGTATTGGTTCCTGTTTGATAAACCAAGCACAGGCTTATATTATGTGGAATTTGCTGCATGGAGTCCGCAGTTTTTTGATACTGCTGAGGCAGTGCGTGCTACCTCTAGATTTCCTCCTAGCTAAACGGTTTGGTTAATCTGCAAGCTGTAACCTGTATCAAATTGGTCTCCAAGGTATTCATCATGTTTTATTTGTCCTGCTTTGTTATGACGCCAAAGGGAATGGCTGAAGCCAAGATGTTTGGATTTATCTATCCTCTCAGCATTAGCAGTACTACAATCTCTTTATGCTCCTCTAAATGAAATATTTTGTAATAGACTTTTTTTTTACTTTTCAAGTGCTTTTTAAAAACATATCAAGGCGCTGTAGTTAGTATGTTGTAAAGGTGGCGCTGTAGTTAGTATGTTGTAAAGGTTGATGGGGTTCCTTAGTGGATATATTTTTTATTTGTATTAGTTGTTTGTATTGTTCTATTGAAATTCTGTGGTATATCACATTTTTTTCTATTTAATATATATTTCTGGCATGAAAGACATTTTATACTTCATTGTGTAACATGCTGCTGCTTGTTGGAATTTTGTTACATGATTTTTTTTTAGAACCTTGGCTATCTTCTATGATTGTCAGCCCTCGTGTTGGGGTGGAATATTTTACTGAGTATTTCATTGCAAATTCGAATCTTATTTCATTTATGTGCATGTAATTTTGTGATTTTATGCTGACCTCTTCGGTGTTCTGTAATCATAGATAAAATAAACCTGAATTTGAACTACATAGCCTGCAGTGTAGTTGTTAGGTTGATGTAGTGGTCACAATAATACTGTAATGTGATGGATCCATTGGGACTCGGTGCACCACTACAACGTGACGCTTCCGCTAAATACTAAACCCACACTGGCTCGTGCGCAGAACCACTCTGCACACACAATTCCATAATCATTGTAGAAACAGTTGTAGGCCAGAGGCATTGGCTTTGCTAATGGTTGTTGTGCGTGCGAGGGCAGCGAGGAATGTGCATGATCATAGGTGGAGAATATGTATGTTGATGGAATAGAATGCCCCGCTCTTTCACAATCATGGAAGCCGCCCCGCCCTTCGGCACTTCATGTTGTAGAGATGAGAACCTGCACTTCTTTCCCGTTCTTGGCACTTGTGAAAGGCAGCCTGTATGACCTGTGTGATTTGTGTGTGATCTGCGTGTGTGACCTCTGTGACCTGCTCTCTCTTCTCTTCCTAGGGACCCCTGAGCTGAGGATCGTCCTGGTCGGGAAGACGGGAGCGGGGAAAAGTGCGGCCGGAAACACCATCCTCGGGCGGAGAGAGTTCAAGTCCAAAGCGTCTTCACATGCAGTGACAAGTGAATCCGAGGACGGGTCCTGTGAGAGGTACGGACAAAGGATCGTGGTCGTCGATACCCCTAGACTGTTCGACCCCATGGTTCCAAATTCAATGAACATTCGAGAGGTCGCTAGATGTGCAGTGATGGCGGCCCCAGGGCCACACGCCATCGTCCTGGTGCTCCAGGCCGGTCGCTTCACCCCGGAGGACGCCAGGGCCGTCCGGGACATTCACAGTCTGTTCGGACCAGGGGCCTCACGGTTCACGCTGTTGCTGTTCACACGGATGGATGAGCTGACAGTTGCTGGAGTCACCCTGGAAGAGCACATCGCGGGCGCAGATCCCGGGCTGAGAGCGTTCCTTGAGCGCTGCGGGGGCCGCTGCCTGGGCTTCAACAATAAGGCTCCGGAGGCGGTGCGGGAGCAGCAGGCGGAGGCGCTGATCGCCCTGGTCCAGAGGATAGTGGACAACAACGGGGGCTCCCACTACTCGAATGAGATATTTCAGAAGACGCAGGAGACCCGGAAGAAAATTGCGAGATTTGATAAGTGGAGAAAACTTGAGTGAACTAATGCAAACTAATACCCTGCCAAGAGGTTAACACAAAGGGCCATTTACAAGCCACTTGCGCCACTTTTCCCATGTTAAAAGTGACGCAAAAGTGGCGCAAGGGGCTTGAAAATCTGCCCCAAACTTCAGGCAAAAAAGTATAAAAACAAATAAAGGTTGCCTTAAGGAGTGGCGCATTAAGAGCGCTGGCAGCGACCTTCAGCTCCATATTCAAATAACCCCAAAACAGCGGCGAATACAAGAAAACTGCCGCTTCCTTCACTTTTATTGTCACCACTGCCACATCCAGCGCCTACTTAATTTTCCTCTGTAAATGGAATTAAGGAATTAAAAAGAAAGGAGTGACCTTGCGATCTGAGGCCTCTCAACACCAAGCCCCCCTCCCCCGTTACAGTGAAATTAAAAGATGTGAATCTAAACTTGTGAGCCGGACCTTAGCAAGACAACCCCATGTATTCTTTACAAACTATGTGGTGTTTATAGTTGAGCACTTATCATTTTTATGTCAATTTGCATGTCTAGGTGGGATGGGTTTCCCAAGGCATGGGAAAATCATGGATGCACGAATACCCTGGAAGTACAGCTCCAGTAGTGTGCAATAACTACGCTTTCATGTAATTCTCGCAACGCCATCTACTCTCACCTGGAACCCTTAAAGACAATGCCAACGCACCTGTTTAGTAAAAATAATAATAAAAATACCTTGAAATTAAAAAAAAAACAAAAAACATGCTTGATCTTTACCTTGTCCTGCCTTGTCCTTGCCAACGGCTCCATTACGCATGCGCCGCAGCTGGCTCGGCCAACCGACAGCACCTGCGCATGCTAATGACTTGCTTCATGGAGTTTCAGTGACGCCAAGCCATAGGGAGGGCTGTGATTCGTGGTCTCAGGTACTAACCTTCGAGGCGAACCCTTCAGCACTTGACCAAGAAACCTGTCATTCTAAGTTTATCCCCCTGTACACCAAGGAATACATATCAGTAATGCAGCTGTCAAAGACTGTTAAAAACAAGCATTGGCAAAGCCAATAGGTCTTGCCTATGTTCGACCTTTTGGCAATGGGTGGGTGAGGGGGGTGGATAATAAGCTGATTTTTAAATAAGTGCTATAAAGCTGTCAGTGCTGTCCGCTTTATAACTCTACCAACCTGCGCCTTTGTACAAGTTTGAAGAAGAGATAAAATAGCAACGAGAATTCATGTGGGAGGTAGAAGGAACATGTGACGGCAGATGGAAGAAGAAATAAGGGAGGGTTGGTGGGTGAATAAACACAGGTGGGAGGGAGAAGAAACAGGGAGGGTTTGGGGATAATGAAGAAACAAGAACAATGATGCACCCAGAGTTGACCACATTGAGCAGAAATAGTACTCTCATCACAGCATGCGCAGCAGATGGCCAGCAGAGAGACAGGAAGCAGACATCATTAATCTCTACTTGGTCGGTGTGCAATGGAAAGAACCGAAAGTGACGCAAGGCAAGCGCTGCCCATGAGAAGGCAACAAAAAAAGGCAACAATGATGCCAACAAATGGTAACCAATAGCTGAGTTGCAATGCCCTTATTGAACACAAGAGTTACGTTTGTTCATACGGGTGAAACCTAAAAAGCTAATCCCACTAAAGTTTGAGAGGTACCTAAAAGTTTGCAAAATAATACCTTCGATTGTTAAAAGACGCTACAATGCCATACTAAAAACGGGTTGTGTGCTATACAAAAGATTATTAGCACAAAAAATATCACAGTGAATTTTTTTACAGTGTGACTAAAGTGCATATGTATTATCTGTTGGAAGGTGGTTTATTGGTAGGTGTGAGGAGGTACCTGCCACTAGTAAAATGGCCACAATCTCAATATAAGGTCCAGTCATGGCCACAATAAATTATTACCTTGCTGAACCCTTGGTAGCTGGCTGCAAGCTTCATTTAGGAGACAGGTGTGCAAAGCATTTTAAAAAATCAATACATTAACTAAGACATATTCTATACTAAGGGGCCTATTACGATGGAGGCTTTCTGACCATTGTCGTCAGTTTCAATTCTGACCAGCTAATTATGCATCAGCTGGTCGGAGTTGAAACCAGACAGTCATTCTGGCTGGATTCTTATCCGGCTCGTAATCCCAAAGGTCGGATCTTTCCGCCATTGGGATTATTATGCATGGTTTCCAGCATAGTTTCCATGCCGGCCTGTCCAACATGGAAACCATGTCAGAAATCATGTTTGGGGGCCCCCAGCAGGGCCACCTTGTGTGTGCGTCCTCCATGAGGTGCCTGGCACGGGATGCAGGGATGAACAGCCCCTCCCTTTTCCGTACGGGAGTGTGTATTATGGCAGGTTTATGGCTGTAATGCATGTTCCCATAGGGAAAAGTAGGAATGTGACTGAACAGTGTTCTGTTGTATCCTAATTATGCGGTCAGGACCGCTGACCGGAGGTTGGCCGGTCCCAGGACCGAAACGGTGTCGGCATGCTTAAGTCTGCCCGACATCGTAATTAGACCCTTAGTATGGTATATTCGTGGCGCAGAAAGCATTATTCTTTCAAAATCCCAAATGGAGAAACTCTCTCCTGGAGGTTAAGATCTGTCTAAGCCATCCCACTGGCATGGCTAAGCCTCCCTAACACTCGCCTTCCAGCCTCTTTCTAATCTAATTACTAGGGCTCCTGGCTGGCGGGGGTGGCAGGATGTGGGGATAACCCTGTATCCTGTCCTAACTGCCATTGTCTCTTTGAAGACCAGTTTGGCTACTCCACCACATCCTGCCTTGTGCTCTGAAGCTGCAGTTGCCCTCCTCCAGATGCTTCCTTTTGTCTCAGCTTAGGTCACTTGACACCACATTAAGTCAGCTTGGCTCAGACTGACAGAGGCTCCCCAATTAAAAGGAGGACAGGTGGAAGGCTGGATTTGGACTAATCAGAAAAGCACGTTATATGACTTCCTTTCTGTGATAGGTATAATAAATCTAACCTTGGCAAGTTGTTGGATTTATTGTAACTAGTTTGAAGTACTTTTTTTAGCTCGCTTCTAACAATAGTTATACTTTATTAAAGTATTCCCATGTTGGCCCATGGAGCCAATGTGCTACAAATTGGGGAAAACAAAATTAGCAGTTTTTCTCTCACCAGGGCATACACACATCCTTTATAATGTCCGTACTTATAGTATTGAGGCACCCTACCCCTAGGCACTCAGTGGAGACATTAGGATCATTAAATCTAACTGCTCTCTAAACCTACATGCCCTACCATGTACTAGGGACTTACAGGTGGTTTGTCAATACCAATTGTAATCATACCCATTTACCTTTTACACAGGCCCTGGGTTTGGTTAGCAGAGCCCAGATCACAATCCGAATCAGAAAACTAGCATATAATAGTCAAAATGGGAGAAATGTGGGAGGGACACTGCAAAGAGGTCCTGGCTTCTCACAATATGTTCTTAGCATATTAGTGACAGCCTTTTAAACCCCTTCCCTGCTAGGCCTTCCCCCCCCCCCCGTGCCAAGCCTATTTTGGGCTAGTTGGTGTGGTTCGTGCTTGGGCCTCTGTAACATTTTGACCACATAAGGTGTCCACGCCAAATTTGCGTCCTTTTCTTCCAACATCATGGGGATTCTAAAGGTATCCAAGGTTTGTGGATTACCCTGGCGGGGACCCAGATATTAGCCAAAATACAGCTAAAGTTAGTTTTTTTATGGGAAAAATTGGAACCAGCATTTACAATGCAATGGTCTCTGCAATATTATTGGTAGAGCTATTGGTATTGCTCATTATTTTTATTTATTTTTTGTATCCCTAAATAAATGACATTGTTATTTCTATTGGCATATACACAGCTTCCCGCGTGCGGCCATCTTCTGCGCACACTGGATGTATTCAAAGCCCTCACCGGTTTCCCCCACGGCCTGCCCTGCCCCCGCCACCATGGACCCCAGGGCCTGCCCTGCCCCCCCCCCATGGTCAGAGCAGCCACTTACCCTGATAGCGGGGCACTTACTAGCGCCGCAGCACAGCATCACCGCGACTCTATGAATATGTCAACATGATCGGGGGAGGGGGGAGGAGCGCAGGAGGGGCGGAGGGAGAATGGGGGAGGGGGGCAAGGAGCAGAGAGAAGCCGGCCCAGGAGCCGGAGCACACCCACGCCCGACCCGGTCGGCAAAGACTTAGGCTCAGCTCTCACCCCGCGCCGGCGCTTCACAAGTCCTGGGCAGATAAGGCGGTGGGAGGAGGCAGCACAGGCAGCTTTTTATCTCCCCCTGCACCTCCAGCTCAGGCTGACCCGTGTTTTAACACCCAATGCCCGGGCTCCCACCCGGCCCTTTCAAGGTGTTTGGGCAGCCAAGCACTTTGGGGGGGGGCACAGTCTTGCATTGGCAGGGATCAGAAGTGAGGGTCTGTGCACTGCGACTCAAGTCAGTGTGACCTTTGGCTGCATACACAATGTTTTTTTTTTTTTTATTACACGGAAACCACTCATTCCATTCCACGTGTACGCGTAATAGACTTGCATGGTGTGTTTATACATTATAGAGTGCATGAATATATGAGCTAGATAAAAAGTACCACACTCATACACAAATCACAACACAGTTTTCGGTCCTCGCCTGATATTAAATGAGGCATGTTCATACCCCTTGCCCATGGAAGAATAAATAAGTATTTTTTGCTTCTTACTCTGTAATTAAGCATAGTGTGCTGGAAACGTTATTCGGAAAAGCAGCTGTGCGTATGAAAGTCTCTTGGACTGTAACTACTCTGTGTGAAAGTCTCTTGAATAAATAAGTATTTTTTGCTTTTTACTCTGTAATTAAGCATAGTGTGCGGGATCCTGCCATTACTTCAATGTGTCAAATATTTACTATGTCCTATTCACATTAATACTGTTATTAGAATTCACGAATTACACAAAAATGTCCGAGCATTACACAGCTATAGCAACATAATTTATGTGGTTGCTTGTTTACACGCCTTAATGTATCAAATCTATTATGTTCTCATACAGGCCAAAAAACAACCTGTCAGCCATGCACTCTGAGCAGTGAGGAGGAATCAGACAGAAATTGGACTGCTTTACAAACTGCCCAGAGGTAGAAAGTGCCATATAAATAATGTCATATGACCACTTTCAAGTGCTTTAGACCTTATAAGCGGTATGGAAAGTGCCTTATAAATAACTGTGCAATACAACTTGTTTCACAATGATTGAAGACTCAAGGGCAAGTAAGAGATAACATATTTGCTGCAGAAGTGTTTACTCTATTGTGCAAGTTGGCATGTGGAAAAACTAAAGATGCAGAGAAATGTTTGCAGTGAAGAAGTGCTTGAACTGAGCTACGGGGTAGGTAGAGATAAGGGGCGCCGAGAGAGATCGGGAGATCCTGGAGCAGAGGGGAGGGAGAGCAAGAGTGTGTGTTTATATCAGTCAGTGTGGTTCCTGAATGGTTTTAAACTGCCATGTGATAGAGTACTCTGCCACACAGCCCAAAGAAGGTTGTATGCATGGCTTTTAAATAGGCAAATCAATGAATAACAAAACACAAGTAATACATTACAAAAAATAAATTACTGAAGGATGCTTGGACTTGTTGATGTATTTCTCTTGCCAAACTATACACTGGCTGAAGTGAAAGTAAGGGGTGACTATGAAAAACTGCATATCTAGTACAAAAAATAAATAATGATTACAACAATGAAGCACAAAAAATGATAAGAAATGGACAGAGCTCAGAGGTGGAATGGGCTGCAACCTGGACAAAAACAGCAATGGCAGCTAGTTAAAGTAGGTGACAACTGACCTGACTCGCCAATAATGTACCCAGCACTATCATTGTGAAAAAATCAGAAGTTGAGAACTTGTGGAACCAAATTGGGCAGCTTCAGACCAGAGAACAGAACCTAAGCCCCAAGGAAGTCAACAACACCTAAGCTCCGCAGTCAGAAGCACAAAAGCACAGGTTGCTGTTTTAAAGAGAAAGGTGCTGGGGCAGGAAGATAAAGAAGATTCATGATTGGACAAACTCGCCCACTGAGTATTTATGACAGGCACCACAGGTGTGTGGACAAACAGTACCCGAAGAAATCAGCACAAGTGTTTAGCCATGCTACCCCGTGTGAAAGTCTCGTGGAAACACCTGAGATGGAGTACGAGGGTGAGACTGGCAGGGGAGAGAGAGTTGAGAATTCTAAACAAGTGCTGTGCGTGTGAAAGTCTCTTGGAAGCACGCTTTGTAACTACACTGTGTGAAAGTCTCTTGGAAGAAGCGGGAGCCCAGAGCTGGAGAGGCACGGCGAAGGTGAGACAGGCAGGGGAGAGAGAGTAGTGAAATTTAAACAAGCACGCACCGCTATGCTAATTAGAAAAACAGATGGCCCCTGCGCACCGCTGCTCGCTCCCTCAAGGTGGATGCCGCCACACGCACGAGTGTTCGAAAGAGCAGACCAATTCCAAAAGGTTGTCTCCTAGAGCAGAGCATTTGCGGTGTGCTAGGCTCGGCCTTACAATGGTACCTCACTTGTGTGGGTAGGCCTAGTGCCAGCGCTAGGAAACGGCCCAAAACGCAACATGGACACACTACATTTTCAAAGTGAAAACGGGCCCTTTTTTGGCAAAGTGCCTAGCTGTAGATTTTGAACCCCAGCTCTGCCGGCATCTAGGGAAACCTAGCAAACCTATACATTTCTGAAAACTAGTAACCCAGGGGAATCTAGAATGGAGTGACTTTACTGACTTTCCCTATGTTCTGTTACCCAGAATCCCTTACAAACCTACAAATATGTAAAAAAAAAAACATTTTCCTCACATTTCTGTGGTGGAAAGTTTTAGACTCTGCGTGGGTCCACAAAATTCCACCCACCCTGCGTTCCCCTAAGTTTTCCGAGAAACATGGTACCTCACTTGTGTAGGTAGGCCCAGTGCCCGTGACAGGAAACGTCCCAAAACGCAATGTGGACACACCACATTTTCACAGTGAAAATGGACCCTTTTTCTATGCAAAGTGCCTAGCTGTACATTTTGAACCTTAGCTCTGCTGGCACCTTGGGATAGCTAGCAAACCTATACATTTTTTAAAACTAGACACCAAAGGGAATTCAGGATGGGGTGACTTGACTGGCTCTCACCGGGTTCTGTTACCCAGAATACCTTGCAAACCTAAAAAGTTGTAAAAATAGAAACACATTTTCCTCATATTTGTGTGGTGGATAATTCTGGAATCTGCGTGGATCAGCAAAATTCTACCCACCTGTGTTCCCCACAGCCTTCTGAGAAAAATGGTACCCCACCTATGTGGGTAGGCCTAGTGCCAGCGACCGGAAACAGCCCAAAACGCAACATGGGCACACCATATTTTCACAGTGAAAACTGACCCTTTTTTTTGCAAAGTGCCTAGCTGTAGATTTTGAACCCTAGCTCTGCCGGCACCTAGGGAAACCTAGCAAACCTATACATTTTTTTAAAGTAGCCACAGAGGGAATCCAGGATGTGGTGACTTGACTGGCTCTCATCAGGTTCTGTTACCCAGAATCCCCTGCAAACCTACACATTTGTAAATATACACACACAGTTTCCTCACATTTCTGTGGTGGAAAGTTCTGGAATCTATGTGAAACCACACAATTCCACCCACCCTACATTCCCCAAAGTCTTCTGAGAAAAATGGTTTCTTACATGTGTGGGTATGCCTAGTGCCCACAACAGGAAATGGCCCAAAACGCAATATGGACACACCACATTTTCACAGTGAAAACTGACCCTTTTTTTGCAAAGTGCCTAGCTGTAGATTTTGAACCCTAGCTCTGCCGACGCGTAGGGACACCTAGCAAACCTATACATTTTTGAAAACTAGACACCCAGGGGAATTCAGGATAGGGTGACTTGACTGGCTCTCACCAGGTTCTGTTACCCAGAATCCCTTGGAAACTAAAAAATTTGCCCAAAAAATATATTTTCCTAATATTTCTGTGGTGGAAAGTTCTGGAATCTGTGTGGATCCACAAAATTCCACCCACTGTGCGTTCCCCAAAGTCTTCAAAGAAAAATGGTACCTCACTTGTGATTGTAGGCCTAGTGACCGCGATAGAAAATGGCCCAAAACGCAACATGAACACACCACATTTTCATAGTGAAAACAGACCCTTTTTTTTGCAAAGTGCCTAGCTGTAGATTTTGAAACCTAGCTCTGGCGGCACCTTTTTTAAAAAAAATAGACACCCAGGGAAATCCAGGATGGGGTGACTTGACTGGCTCTCAACATGTTCTGTTACCCAGAATCCCTTGCAAATCTAAAAATTGTTTTTAAATAAAAAACACACATTTTCCTCACATTTCTGTGGTGGAAAGTTCTGGAATCTGCGTGGATCCACAGAATTCTACCCACCCCCCATTCCGTTATCTTTTACACCCCGGGTTGTCTGCTGACAATCACTATTTTGCCAGGGATCTGGTATTTTGTAACTCCTCCCATAGAAGCAAATGGGCATGTGGCTTGCCAGTTGTGCCATCCGCCCCATCTATGCACTGGGTATTTCCAAGGTGGGTGTGTTTTGGGAGCTGATTGCAAAAGAACTATCAGTAAGTGTTGATTGCCTTGACTATTAGCTTCTACTGCATGTTTTCTTGCATAGATAAATATGTTTATGCCTGTACTCACATAAGCAAGGCCAGCAAGGCGAGCTGGTACAACGCAGAAGAGTTATTCGCGGGCTACGTTTGATGGAAATCATTTCATATTGGTTTTAGACTGCCATGGGCTTTGTTTAATCTTGAAGTTTTTAGTATATATAGTTAGGATTTTTTCTCTATGGGATTTTTGAAAATTCTATGTCTAATAACTTTGGCGTTTGTGGACGGAATTGGCTGAAATTTTCAGGAAAATGGAACATTTTGTTTCTGAGCAGCCCCTGACAATTTGGGGGGGGGTTTCATCAAGGGGGGGCCGAGAAAAAAGGGGGGTCCCAAAACGCGTTTTTCCCATGTTAATTTCCATAGGGCGGTTGGCCTCACTTTTAGCTCGAACGGCTGAATGGATTTGCACGAAACTTGGCAAAATTGTAGGGACTGTTAGCCCGATGTGCCTTTGCTAGGTCTCAATATATGTGCTTCAGTGGATTTTGAGTAATTTAGGTTCAAAAAAAGATATATATCTGGGCGGAGCCTAACCACACATCTGATCTGATTGGCTGTCAGCACTTCATCCAAGAAGTGTTGGCAGCCATCTTGGGACCAATATACATGATAGCACCTCATTAAAAAGCATTGTAGTTAATAGAGGGTTTTAGGACTTTAGTTACATTATAAATCATTTGTTGATGGTACCATACTCGTTTTACGAATTGTGGTGGGTTCTAAGGTGATTTTACCATGTGAAAAAACCTTCTGCTGTGATATCATGAATATTGTTTGAAAGAAAACTAATATCTCATGATTTTCCCACAGTGGTTTGGAAGGGGATCTATAAGCTAAACTGAAAGCATATTTTCTGTAAATTCACATTATCTTTCTCAGTCATGTGAAAATGAAGTCTGACAATCTCAGTAAAACATGTACATCCAACAAGGACAGAGACTGTCAGTTGATTCCTTTGTGTTCTACTGCAGCCTCCTAGAGTGTTCTAAAGAACAACTAGAGCGCTAACAGTCCTACTTATTACAAAGGTATGGCACCCCTGAAGCCATCTTGATTGGAATAAAGTGGTAACTCTTAAAACATTTAATTTAAAAAGAAACAACATGAGGGGGCATATTTTGCCATAGAAAGTATGATTAGTGCTGCAGAATCAAAAATTAGGGCACATTTTGAGTGACTTCTCAAATCCTTTTCTATTTCATTAAAACATTCTGACATGCAGTCTCCCAAAATGGCCACCAGAGACAAAATAGCCCAAATGTAGCCCAAATATCACCCAGATGTAGCCCAAGTATAGCCCAATGACAGAATGTCCCAGAGTGTTCTAAAGAACAACTAGAGCGCTAACAGTCCTACTTATTACAAAGGTATGGCACACCTGAAGCCATCTTGATTGGAATAAAGTGGTAACTCTTAAAACATTTAATTTAAAAAGAAACAACATGAGGGGGTATATTTTGCCATAGAAAGTATGATTAGTGCTGCAGAATGAAAAATTAGGGCACATTTTGAGTGACTTCTCAAATCCTTTTCTATTTCATTAAAACATTCTGACATGCAGTCTCCCAAAATGGCCACCAGAGACAAAAGAGCCCAAATGTAGCCCAAATATCACCGAGATGTAGCCCAAGTATAGCCCAATGACAGAATGTCCCAGAGTGTTCTAAAGAACAACTAGAGCGCTAACAGTCCTACTTATTACAAAGGTATAGCACACCTGGAGCCATCGTGATGAGAATAAAGTGGTAACTCTTAAAACATTTAATTTAAAAAGGAACAAAATGAGGGGGTATATTATGCAATAGAAGGTATTATTAGTGCTGCAGAAAGAAAAATTAGGGCACATTTTGAGTGACTTCTCAAATCCTTTTCTATTTCATTAAAACATTCTGACATGCAGTCTCCCAAAATGGCCACCAGAGACAAAATAGCCCAAATGTAGCTCAAATATCACCCAGATGTAGCCCAAGTATAGCCCAATGACAGAATGTTCCAGAGTGTTCTAAAGAACAACTAGAGCGCTAACAGTCCTACTTATTACAAAGGTATGGCACACCTGAAGCCATCTTGATTGGAATAAAGTGGTAACTCTTAAAACATTTAATTTAAAAAGAAACAACATGAGGGGGTATATTTTGCCATAGAAAGTATGATTAGTGCTGCAGAATGAAAAATTAGGGCACATTTTGAGTGACTTCTCAAATCCTTTTCTATTTCATTAAAACATTCTGACATGCAGTCTCCCAAAATGGCCACCAGAGACAAAAGAGCCCAAATGTAGCCCAAATATCACCCAGATGTAGCCCAAGTATAGCCCAATGACAGAATGTCCCAGAGTGTTCTAAAGAACAACTAGAGCGCTAACAGTCCTACTTATTACAAAGGTATGGCACACCTGAAGCCATCTTGATTGGAATAAAGTGGTAACTCTTAAAACATTTAATTTAAAAAGGAACAAAATGAGGGGGTATATTTTGCCATATGAATTATGATTAGTGCTGCAGAAAGAAAAATTAGGGCACATTTTGAGTGACTTCTCAAACCCTCTTCAATTTCATTAAAAAAATTCTGACATGCAGACTGAAACATGCACTTTGAATACCAGCAGCAGACGTCCCTGGTGAGCAGTAGCTTTACTACAGTGATCTAATGTGCAACTAGAGTGCTAACATTCAGAATTTATGGCAAATGTGTGACACATCTGAATGCCTTCTTGATGGAACCAAAGTAAACAAGCATTGAAAATGCAATAGATCTCGCCCTCGTTTAAGTTAAAGCCATTCTGTTTGTAATGAGGTGGCTTTTTAGCTTTGCTTTTATTAGTGTTTTTTCAACTTTCATGTAAATAACATGCATCTGTATGCATATAAGTATATGTATGCATGCATTTATGTTTGTATTTATATAGATATACAGATGATATATGTTTATATATGTATGTTTATATATATATTCACTGAAAAAACCATAGGTTATAGACCATATATAGTTAGGAATTAGCATTTACAAAACCTTGAAAATTCACTGAAAAAACCATAGGTTATAGACCATATATAGTTAGGAATTAGCATTTACAAAACCTTGAAAATTCACTGAAAAAAACATAGGTTATAGACCATATATAGTTAGGAATTCGCATTTACAAAACCTTATTTTACTCACACAAAACCATTGAAATTCCATATATAGTTAGTTGCACTAACTATATATCGCGCACCCGCAATCCACTGCTGATGATGTCACATATTACATCATTCATGACATGGTCAGTGACATCACTGATGACATCACTGATGACATCTCAAATGACATCACTGATGACATCACTGATGACAACATCCAGTGACTGTATGTTTCTGTAAAGTTAAAATATGTCTTACATATTGAAGAATGAGTGGATGTATAAGTGTCTGGATGAAGGATTTAGTAGGTGCATGACTGACTGTATGAGTGAGTGATTAAATGTGTCTCACTGAGTGCATGGGTTAGTGACTAAACTGTCTTAATTTGTGCATCATTATGTCTGTTGTTCTGTAGCCCGTAGCCAGTCGACCCCAGCAGAGGAGTCCTTTTTCTCCTTCCTTGGAGCCGGCCCTCAGCTTGGGAGCTCCGGCGAGCGAGGCCAGTCGACCTCAGCTGAGTAGCTTCCCCCTTCCATCCCTGAAGGAGTTCGGCGACTTAGCCCTGACGATTTCTTCTGGCTCGCCTTTGGATCCTCTCCCTCCAAGACTATGGAAGGTGTTTCAAGAGGACCTCTTCCAACCCCTGCATGCTATCTGCTGTCAGTCTTTTGAGACAGCCACTGTTCCAAGCTGCTGGAAGAAGGCAGTGGTGTCCCCGCTTTTAAAAAAACCTACGCTCGACCCTGCTTGCCTCTCTAACTACCGGCCAATTTCCCTGCTTCCTTTTCCGGTTAAAATTATGGAAAAGTTGGTCACCCGCGCTCTGTCCAGCTTTCTAGAAGGGAACAGCTGGTTGGATGAGACGCAATTTGGCTTTCGCCCAGCGCATGGGACGGAATCCGCGTTGGTGACCGTGCTAGACAATCTGCGGGCGCGAGTCGACAGTGGTCGGGCAGCATTTTTGGTGCTGCTCGACATGTCGGCCGCGTTCGACACGGTCAGCCATCCCACCCTGATTTCTAGGTTGGAGGAGTGCGGGGTCAGTGACAAGGCCAGGGACTGGTTAATCTCTTATTTGGACTGCCGTCAGCAACGGGTCTCGTTACCCCCCTTCAGTTCAGAGGAGCGGAGAGTGGGACAAGGAGTACCTCAGGGCTCGGCCATCAGCCCTATACTCTTTAATGTCTACCTCCGCCCCCTAGTCCAGCTCATCAAAACCTTCGGTATCTCCGCATTTAATTATGCGGATGATACCCAGCTGGTCTTTTCTCTGGAGGGACAGGACGCAGTCTCATTGGAGACCTTTCACCGGTGCATGCAGGCGACAGCAGAATGGCTCCGGCTGAACTCGCTACAGTTCAACGGAACAAAGACGGAGGTCTTACACTGTTCCGCGGATCGGGTTCCTCGCGATCTTCCAGTGGACTTCTGGCCTCCGTCCTTCTCAGAGACAGTGTCTGCGGCACAATCAGCGCGCAATCTGGGCGTCACTTTTGGGCCTAACCTGCAGCTGGATCTACATGTGAATAAGATCTCTTCAACATGTATGATGCTGATCCGCATGCTGCGTAAGGTCCTTCCTCTCCTCCCTACGCAAGCCAGACCAGAAGTAGTGCGTTGTACCATCCTAAGTCGACTTGACTATTGTAACGCACTACTTCTGGAGGCCCCGGTAACACTTCTGGGCAAGTTGCAAAGGGTGCAAAATATTGCTGCTAAACTCGCTCTTTCTCGCCCCTACCACAGCTCTTCTACGGCAGCACTGCAAGAACTTCATTGGCTGCCAGTTCATCTACGGGTGCGCTACAAAGCAGCGTGTATTGTGTTCAGGGCTGTTCATGACCTGGGCCCCATTCCTTTGCGGCGAATGTTTGCCTGGTATTGTCCAGCTAGAGCTTTACGCTCCTCGTCATCCAGGCTACTGGTAGTCCCGCGATTCCAGAGAGTGAGGATGGGGGGCCGCTCCTTCAGAGTAGCGGCATCCAAACTCTGGAACTCTCTGCCTATATCCTTGAGAAGCCTTGGAGATCTCTTATCTTTCAGAAAGGCTCTAAAAACTCATCTTTTTCCCAGGATAGGCTGAGCTACTGTTTTCACTGAGTACGGGTCAAAGCGCCAGGATGCCCTTTGTGGTGACAGGTTGCGCTATACAAGTATGCCACAATACAATAAACTGTTGCATGTGTTGATAAGTAGCTATATGAGTAACTATATGGGTTATTGATTGGTTGCGCAAGTATTTGTATGGGAGACTGAGTGTGTGTGTGGGTGGCTGGGAGGTTATGACTCTGTGCATAGATGTGTGAGCAGTTGATTCACTAGATGTATGGTTTCAAAAGTGCATGTGGAAACAGCTGTATGGGCGGTTGACTGTGTGCATGAGTGTATTGGTGAGTGAATGGATATCTCAGTGCTACATGTCAAAGTAAGTACATATGTAAAACACAGTACATGTGAGAGTTGACATATATAAATAACTGCATAAGAGCCAGTGAATGTGTGAGTGGCTGTATGGATCATTGTGAACTTGTATCAGTGATGCATTTCTGTTTTCACGCAGCGATGCGTTACTTTTCATAAATGTGGCCCTAGGACTGTCTAAAAACTTGTATCAGGGATTGTATAAGGGAGTAAATATGTGTTAGTATATGTTTGAATAAGTAAAGTTTGTATAACTGGATAGTTGAGGAAATGGAGGTGTGATTGATTCTTTGCATGACTGACTAGGTGTGTGAGTAACTCCATGGATGAGTGACAGTCTGTGAGTGTCTGTTTACACTGATTGTATCTAAGGTTATATTAGAGTCTGAAGAGGTTCATCGTATTATCACATGAATGATATCATCAGTGATGTGATCAGTAATGTCAAATGAGATGTCATCACTTTTCACTGCGCCCTCCTTGCACCACCAATGATGCGTCATATTGACAGTATGACGCATCATTGCGCAAGGAGTTACAGATACGTCAGTATTTCTGATGTATCTGTATGGTGCAAAAGTGGCACATTGCTGGAGTGTGTCAGAAAACTGACGCAACTCCAGCAATGTATCCTTTCACATGGGGCAAGCCCCATGTGAAAGGGCCTGCGTCAGTCTTACGCCTGCTGTGAGGCAGGCGTAAGAAATTGGCGCATGTGTGTCCTAGAAGTGGGGCAGTGAAATCACATAGATTTCACTGCGTCACTTCTACGACCCTTTCTTGAATCAATACACCCCCTTGCATACATTATATCTGGCGCAAGTATAATGTGGCGCAGGGGTTTACAAAGTGACGCATCTACCTAGATGCGTCTCTTTGTAAATATGGCGCAACAAGGCGCATTTTTTACGCCACTGGTGCGTCACAAAAAGTGACGCACCAGCGGCGTAAAAGTTACGCATTGCCTCATAAATGAGGCCCCTAGAATTTATCTTAGTTTTCAGTACATTTACGTTTAAGGGTAGGCTCTGTTAATCACATCATTTACCTTTCGTATGTGCAGAGCAGCTACCTGTCTTTGCTGAGCCAGTGATACTCTGAGTTGCATACATGGTGCAGAATCCATTCTATGACAAGAAGTGGTGTCTTCTCATCGACTATTGGAAGTTGAGCAAAGTTCTAGGCTTCAACATCTCCCTGCACAAAATGTAATCACATAAAAGTGAAGCATTTCGGTTAGATCTGGCATCCTTGGCGTCGTTTCCCCTGACGTGTTTCCTTCTGACCTCCTGTTTTGTTGACTTTAGGATTTTTTGCATTTGACCACTACTGACCAGTGTGAAAGAGCATGTTCTCTTTCTCTAAAATATAATAACGTTGCCTTATCTACAGCTGGCACAACTAATTTACTTATAAGTCCCTGATAAAGTGCACTATGTGTGCTCACGGCATGTAAATAAATGTTACTACTGGGCCTGCAGCACTGATTGTGTCACCCACTACAGTAGCCCATTACACATGTCTCAGGCCTGCCATTGCAGAGCCTGTGTGCACAGTTGTAAACTGTACTTTACAAGTTAACCCTCTTGCCAGGCCCAAACCTTCCATTTTAATACACTTGTCACCCCTAATGTAGGCACTAGACGACTCTAACAGCAGGGTGCAGTGTGTTTAAAAAGTAGGGCATGTACTTTTAAATTTCACATGTACTGGTAGTGAAAAACTCTTAAATTCGTTTTTCACTACTGCAAGGCCTATCTCTTTCATAGGTTCACATTGAGATTACCATATTACCTTTTATAAGTGTAATTTATAATTGGGAAAAGATAGATATCTTAAGTTTGGAGTCTCTGGACTCGCAATTTAAAACAACTACTTTCTGTAAAGTATGATTTTTGGTTGCATGTCTGGCAAAGCTCCTTTTAGAAAGTTACTAACAGAAACAGTTGTTCCAGCGGAGTAATATTGTGTATCTTGATATTAAAAAATGCGTAATAGCAATGTGAAGGGTTAGAATGTTGTCAGAAGGCCAGAAACCACATATACTAATGATATAGTATAATTCAGTTAATTTAATAACACACAAATGAAATGAGGGAGTATGTACAATGAAAACATTCAAAAATGAAAAGGCAGTTGTGCGTAGTGTCCCCAGTGAACCGGAACCTTAAGTATTGGTGCTAAATTTGTGACAATATTTTTACAAGGTTTCCACAGTCCTTTGAAAATCTACCATTAAATATGTACAGTGAAAGTAGCGGCTATATACAATGATATGCGCTTATTAATGGTTCGTTTTTTGCTTAGTGGCATCTGCCAGTGTAGGACCTAGAAAGACACCGTGTATTAGGCAGTGATGTGAACCACTGTTATCACTGTGTGTGCCTGATTGGACATCTCTTACCATCTGTACAAGGAAACAGGTTAGACCTTCATGAGCACTTGCAATAACGTATGAAGTCTCTCAGCTTCTGTGAGGTGTTGGTATTTGTCTGTGAGCATATCTGGTTCTCAGGCTGTACGGTGCTAGTGATAGTGTAGAATCTGCTCCTGTCACTGTGGGGAATCTCTATGGTGCAGTCACTGCTCCCCCTGAGACAGCTTTCGACTCTTCCGCATTTGTGGATTCTTCACTGTCCCCCGCATGCTGTTCTTTCCTCTCCTCTCCTGGTCACAGATGCCCATCTGAGAGGAGTTTCTTAAATACTGATACATTTCTTGTGACAGGTCTGTTCCCTCTTTTCATGGAGACCATTGTCCCCTTTTTGTCAGTGAGTATTTGAAGTGCTTATTCATACGGCATTAGAAATGTACTACTAAGATGCTGTTCTTTACCCATCGCATCATCACCAACGTGTGTTTCCAGGCTCACGGTCCTTAATTTCCTTGTAGCACTCTCATTGTTGAATTCGCTTTCCCCATGATTGTGCTTATGATCATTCCCTTGTGGGAGCCAAACTGGGGCTGCTTGGCTCCTATTGGCATGCATAAAGTTGTGGACCACCCATTCAATGTCATCACCACTTTCTACAGCAATGCATAATTTGTTATTAAACATGTGCATGAAGTGCTCTCCCTCCCCATTGGCTAATGGCCACCGGGGTGTTATCTCAAGATGTTGGATATGCAATTCTCGCCTGTGTTCCTTAAAGTCCACTCACTTAAAGGGTGGACTATTGTTTGCTTTGAGGTGAACAGTGTGATAAGGTAAGCAGGAAGACAAGATATGAAGTTATCAAGACGAGTCAACCTCATCCAACAGCCTGCAGTCGCCAACTGTAAGGCTGTCGAACCCCCCAGTGGACCTAGTTCCATGTTAGAACACAGAACGTGGAACTAGGTCACATCACACTTCTTCCCTTTTACATTTGAAATCCAAAATCAGAAAATGGAAAATAACATAGAAGATAAATTAAAGGAAAAGTTAACATCTCACATAATCTCGCAGATAATTAGGAAATTTGTGAACCCTATTACTCCTGCGAGTAGACTCAATTTCTTGCGGAAAGGAAGCCAATGGTTGGAAAATAAGCTCTATCACATGTAGAAAGAGTGCAGAGTGTTTTGGATGACGTAATCGGTGGACATCTTAAGTGGATTATTTTTCAAAACTCTGGAAAATTAACTGATTAAAAGAAAAGAAGGTCTATTTGCGTGATGTCGTCGATGGACATTTTCAACAAGGAAGTCTCTTTGGAACCTTATAGTTGATGAGGAGAATTTATACAAGTATGCTGGTTTGTGAACATTTCAAACAACTGTTATGTGTTTGCAGTCACAGTGAAAAACACTTTGGAGTCACGGTTTGGAGCAGCAGATAAGTGCTTGCTGTCACGGTGACAAGCACACCGGAAAAAGGTTTTATTTATTTGACAAGGGTTTTAGAACAACTGATAAGTGCTTGATGTCACAGTGACAAGCACACCGAATTAATGTTTTTTTGTTTATTTGTCATTTATTATAGTGGTTAACTTTTCAACACTATTGCATTTTTGTGAAGTGTGAACTAATAGTTTATTTAAAAGTGTCCATCTGGGTTACACATATTGGTTTTACTCTATTATATTAATGTGTATCTATCCAATTTGACAATTTTGTTTTATTTAGTAGTGACTCTGTAAGTTCGGTTTAATTTAAAATAATTACTTAAAGGAACTAGTATTTGAAATGCAAAATGTAACAGCACCCCCGTTTTTTCTGTCTGATCCTGGATAGTCTCCTGTAAGGTGGAAAAATATTTGAGAATAATGCTAGGGTATGTGGTATGAATTTGAGTGCAGAGAGGAAACAGGCACGTTTACTACATTGTCTCGGTGGTGAGGGGCAGGAAGTCTTAGAAAATTTGCCACAACTAAGCTAAGCAGTCCAAAGGGGTTTAAATGAATACAAAATTTCCATTGAACAGTTAGATTTACATTACCTACCAAAGGTGAGTACCATTATGGAGAGATATTACTTTGGATTACGTGAACAAGCAAAAGATGAAACTGTTGAAGAGTTTGTTACATCATTACGCAAATTAGCTTCTAGTTGTAAATTTGGAGAGTTAGTGGAAGAAAGAATAAGGGACCAATTTGTTTTAAGGTGCTCAAGTGACAAAATAAGAGAAGAACTTTGGCTGAAAGATGACCCACCTTTAGATGAAGTTATGGCTATTGCAAAACGTGTAGAACATATGCTCAAGTGTGTAGGAGAATTGAATAAAGTTGGAAACCAAACTACACTTAGTGAAAAAGTTGAAGAAGTAGAGTGTCAGGTAGTTCAAAAGGTTGATTATAAAAAGAATAGTGATAATGTTCACTGCAAGAGTACGGAAGATGAAAATAGGACAGATAAGTTACAAAATGTTACAAAGAATGTGATGATGTTTCAAGGTAATTGTTTTCGGTGTGGTAGGTTTGGGCATTTGGCCAATGCAAAATATTGCCCTGCTCTCAAGGTGATCTGTAGTGTATGTGGGAGAAGAGGACATTATGGGAAAAAGTGTTCTTTCTGTTACAGAAGAGACAATAGGAATGAGATAAAAGAAGTTACTTTTCAAATAAATGAGTGTGGTGTGGAACATCCTTCAGAGTGGGTTAAGGTGGGTGATGTAAAGATTAAGATGAAATTTGACCCATGTTCTCATCTTACCTTTATTTCCAAGCAAGTATTTAAAAAAAAATGTCAAAGAAAATTAATTTAATGAAATCGTCGCCAGTGTGATAAGCTAAGCAGGAAGACCAGATATGAAGTTGTCAAGACGAGTTTATTCAAACAACCTCATCCAACAGCCTGCAGTCATCAACTGTAAGGCTGTCGAACCCCCCAGTCGACCTAGTTCCATGTTAGAACATAGAACGTGGAACTAGGTCACATCACAAACAGGGAGTCCATTGCCTGCAGAGGTATATTCCAATTTATGCTTGATTCTGTCAAGTGCCGATTATTCTACAATTCTACAATCTCTTTCTGGAGATGTACTATACGGATTTTACTACGTTGCAATTTAACTTTTAGTTGATTTTACTCTATGTGATCTTACTTTTAAGCCTTGGATGAGTATTGTGAAGGAAATTTGTTATGGTTTTAATTAACTAAACAATAAAGATTAAATTAAAAAATTCTACAATTACGACCCCAGTTTATATGTCACGTGTGTCCTTGAGGATAAGAAGACGTTATCTGCATGGCAGGCTGCAGAGATCTTGACTTTCACACAAAGTACTCACAAGCTCAGTTCTTGTCTGACTTCCCATATTTCAGTCAGTGCTTGTTATGTGTCTTCATCTTTTGCAGTCGGGCCTGATAGAAATATCTTCCAACGCTGTTCTCGCCAACTGCATGCCAGATCCATGCTGTGGCACAATCCCATTTTTCTAGGGATAATGCCTTCGGGCATGCTGCCTGGGATGTGCATGAACATAGGCTTCTGTGGATGTTTTGTTACATTCGTCGTGCAGGGTGTTCCTTGGAGTTTTAGTATTGCAGTGGAAGGGCCCTCTTTTTAATTCTTGGTGGGCGAAATTGTGATGTTCCTTCGAAGAATGGCACCAAACGTATGTTAACAGAGTGAAATCCGTCCCAAAGAGATATACGTGAAAGTGATTATACGCCCATCAAATTGCTAGAACTTCACATTCAATTTGAGAATACCTCTTCTCAGTGTCTGTCAATGCTCACACGTGGGGAATACCTGTAACTAGCCTAATTACAAATTACCTAATTACAAATTACAGGTAATCCAAAATACAGCAGCAAGGATTGTCCTGAACGCTCCACCTAGGACTCCCTCCTGTCCCCTGCTGGCCAGACTCCACTGGCTTCCTGTGAGGAAACGAGTCCAGTTTAAAACTCTATGCACCATCCACAAGAGCATGATAGGGGAGGGCCCTAAATATCTAACCGAAATCTTTCAGCCCTACATCCCCGGGCGTTCTTTGTGCTCCAGTAACCAGCAGCTACTGCAGGTACCCAGAGTGAAGAAGACCAGATAAGGTGGCCGTGCGCTGGCCCATGCCGGACCAGTACTCTGGAACTCTTTGCCCTCAGACTTAAGATCACTTACCAGCCACCTGACTTTTCGGAAAGTCTTAAAAACACACCTGTTTCCCAGCACCTAATGTCTCACCTGCTTACAAACCAACACTGGACTTACCAGTACAGATCACTCCCTTTGCAGCAACAGCGCGGAGATACCCCTTCGGGGGTCTATTCTGACGCTTTATAAGAATATAAAATAAATAAATAAAATAAATATTATATATTACCTACATGCTTGAAAGTGTACCTAGGGCTTGTAAGTTACATGTCATTAGTGGATTACAGCACACACTGTACAACTCACTACAGCGATACTGCAAACATGACTGCAGACCTATTATGTGTAGCCGGACTGTTGCAGTTTTAAACTTCAAATTTATCTTGTTAAAATAACCCCTTTTTATAGCTCAAACTCTTTCTTTTAAATATTTAAGTCACCCCAATGTAGGCCTTATTAACCATTATGTAGGGTGCATAGAATTTAAAAGTGGGACATGTGGGAATTTAATGTTAAAGAGGTGTAGGTAGGATCCCCTATTTGCATGGGCACCCCCTTAACTTTTTGCCAGATACCTGATGCCAACTTGACTGAGTGTGTTTTTGGATCCTACCAACCAGGCCCCAGCACCTGTGTTCTTTCCTAAAACTGTACCTTTGTTCCCACAATTGGCACACCCATCTCTACTTCGCCCTTCCCAACCCTGTTCTTCCTCCCCCACACACTCATTACCCCCCATCTTTAATTCACACTCCCACTACGCCCTCTCATCTTGGGATTCCACTGCCTCCTCTTACCCTTCCTTCACTCTCCCCATCTCCTCTGTATAATGCCTGCTCATACCTTCTTATACTTCCCCGCGTTGTGCGCTGGTCCAACTCTCGCCTACACCCCGCTATGGGTACCCCTCCCACTCATACTACCTCTCTCTCTCTTGTACTCTCTCACACCTCTCTTTAACTTTCTCATGTACTCTTTCCACCTCTCACATGTGATTCACTTCATCTTTTCAATCTCAGTTTCTTTCCTGTGTATTTTCAAGATTTCTGCACCTCTCCTCCTCTTTTTAGGGTGTCCTCTGCATACAAAGGTCCTTCCTCTGGGAGCCTGTTGCCTGCTCTTCCCTTCCTTCTCTTTCTCACACACTCTTTCTGCTGCTCTGACTGGAGTTCATTCACAACTCCATTCACAAACGACCTGTCCCTCTCTATCTTCCTTTCTGTCTATTCTGTTCAGCGCTCACTCCTATCAATTCACCATGCCACATAATTCAACTATACAAGTACACTACACAATTCCAACCCACACAAGTCAACAACTAACAATTCCAATTCATCCCCATAATTGCACTCCACACAACATACATCCACTCCACTCCAAACAAAAACACATGGGTAAAAGATATTTGTCATTTACAATGCCAATAGCTCAAACTCTTGCAAATGTGAGACATAATGCAATGCAAATGCTTGTTTTAGTTACTGGGGTAAAGCTAAAATGCGGCGTTTGGGTCAGTTCTTCAAGAATGGGGCTTTTGAACCTTTTCAAGCAATGTTCAGGAATTATAGACTTCCCAAGAATAGGGCCGTCTGCTATCTACCACTGTACACTGTGGCTGTCGGCAGGGCCAGACTGGCTGTAGCTGGCACTGGGCGTTTCCCCAGTGGGTCACCAGAGTGGGGGCTGGTTTTGGACCCCTGGGGCCATTTTTGTATTGGGGTGCCGGTTTTGCAGCATAGCTGCAATATCGGCCTCTGTAACAAAAGCAGCCACGTTTTTCAACGAGCACCCCGCCGGCCTCATTCAGTTGCCAGACTGATTTGCATTTCCAGTCCGGCCCTGGCTGTTGGGGTGGCAATCAGCACCCCCCCATCCCCTCCACCCTTCAATGTGTCCATGGGTGGCAAACGCATAGACCGCCAGGGGCGGCCAAAGGGCTAGCTATGCCACTGCATGCATATTATACTCCCTCTAAGCTGTACAAGTGGGGTATGCATGAAACATCCGCTTGCTTTATGTGTGGCACGTTTGATGCAGATATGGTGCATATTTTTGTAATCTGTGGCCCTATCCAGCAGTTCTGGAAATGTTGGTTCGTTTTGATTAATCATTTGTGTTAGAACAACATCACCCCTGACTCTAGAAAGGCGATGCTTCAACATTCTCCTGATATCCCTGGGCGGTGTCCGAATTCTGCTTTTTTGCGTGACTTTCGATTGGTCGCTCGTGGCCGCAGAAGGAAGCGGTGGTGGAAGCTGACTTTTCTCTGTGCTTTGGTGCTCGCAATCTTCAAAAACCACCCTGTTAGACCTGTCTGCTTCTGGGAAGACTCTAACCACCATGATTTATTTTTGTCCCCCTTAGCCTCCCAGAGTTTCTATTTTTATTTTTACATGTGTCCATCAGGAGTTTTTTTTTTATGCTGTCGGGGGGCTAGGTGTTCCTTGGCGATGACGCCATTTTTCCCTCATCACTTGTGAGGCCTAGTCACCCCCTTGAAACCTTAGGGATCTCCAGAGACCTAAAATGGTGTCCACCAACTGCCATAACGGACACTACTGGAGGACAGGTCCATAGGGTAACATTAGGGAACTTTCTGGAATCAACTAGAGACTTCTGCAGGACTCAGGCTAACCTATATAAGGCCAGTGACCAGCGGCCATTTTGTGCTGACCCCAGAGTAGAGGAGTGAGGCAGTGGTGAGAGGAGGTGGACACACTGAGAGCAGCTAGTTTGTCACTGAGGCTGACAGTTACTTCAGAGGATTGTTCCCCCTTCAACCTTTGACCGATCCCTCTCTCAAGACAACAACTACTGACAAGGAAATCGAGTTACTGGAGGAAGAAGAACCTTTTATCTCAGAGCCCCAGTAAAACCACTCAGAACACCCTTAATTGGGGGTATTCCTGCCTGTCAATACCCAGCGCTGTGCTCACCGGTGTTGTAGAGTAGCTGTGGTGAAGGTGGGCGTCTGTGGCACCTTAGCGCCCTGAAGAGCGAGGACGCCGTGTGTGCACATCCTTCCTGTGGAGCCGGAGTGAGAAGTGCCTGAGGAGAAGCAGTGGCGCTGCCCCGATCGGCGTCGGGACCCCGGGGGCACCGGCCGCGTCACACGAAGAGGTAGGCGCTTCCGCGCATGACCGGCGACTGAACGCTTTTGCGAGGCAGGAGGGGCCTAGGATCGAGCAGGCCCAGAAGAGACCGAGCAGCGTCCCTGTGGAGATCAGCGTCCTTCCTGGGAGCAGGTGCGCCGAGACGGAAGAGGAACGAGCGCTTCCGCGCATGCTCCGCCGAGTAGTGCCAGCGGAAGGAAAGTCATCGCGCCAGCTGAGGAGCGCCGCGCCGGAGCTCCAGGAGGACGATCCCCTCAGAGGAGGCAGAAGCGCCACAGCGGACGACGCGGTAGGGAGCCCTGGGCCGGGGAAAGCCTTCCCTGCCTTCCCCCTTCAGCCCGTCTGTTACCGGGCTCCAGCGCGTGTAGAGGAAACACCCGCGACACGCCCCCAACCTCACAAGTAAGCCGGGTAGTGTGGGAACGGGAGGCGGTAGAGCCAGGTGAATGAAGCAGGACAGTGGGGCTACGACCCACGCGAGTGACTGACTTGTCCAGGGGAACCTGACTCGAGGAAAGCGAGTTAGCGAACTGAACATCATAGAATAAAACTTATCCAATATCTGACTCAGAGAAGAAAGGTGGAAGTGGTGCAGGGAACCACAGGGTTCCTGGGTAAAATCCCCTACAGAGTAGTGATAAGTGAAGAAGTAGACTCTCTACCAGCTAGGTGTGCCTGTCAATCAGAGGGAGAGGAACCTTACTAATATTATTGTGTCTTCCCTTTTAGCACATAACTGGTGGGTTATACAGTGAACATCTACATTCAGGTCTTGCTGTTGAGTTGAGCAGTGCTTAAGAGCTGTGGGGTAAAGTACCTATTAATGAACCTGTAAAAACGTATTGCACTATCAGTCTGCATCTTCTTTTCAGTAGATTTATTGGTGGAGTAATGTGTCATTGTATGTTAATGTGAAGTAACCTTACAGAGTGTGAAGCTAATGAGATTCTCTTAACCAACCAAAGAGTTACCCTTATGCTTTACTGTACCATTGACAAAAGAATGTGGTTTATTGCCCTTTTTCCACAGCAGGAGGAGTGAAAAGTAATTAAAGTAAAAGTGTAATGTTGACTCCTGAAAGAAACTAATATTGCATCTTGTATAACTTAAATCCAAAGAGACATATTATTTTTATAAAAGGTAACGGTATTTTTCCAAACAGAGGTGTTGTGTCTTTATTTTAGTGGTTCATCACTGTGTTACTGTGGGTGAGACTTGTAAGTACTTAGCCAACGCCTTGAGTTAGCTGTAGACCACTACTGTGCCAAGCTACCATATGTAGGCTTGGGTAATCTAAGTCCAACATAATTGGTGTTTCAGCGGTGGGATAGCGGATTTGTACTTACACTCACTTATTAGTAACGCAGTGCCAACCACGAGACCTCACCTGGAGTTTTCTCCCTGCGGCCCTCCTAATTTACATTTTTGATTTTTTTAAATTTACTTCTGGCGGTGGGTGGAGGTTGACCTCAGGTCACTCTGTGGAGTTCTCCTGTGTAGCATTTTTTACTTCAAATAGAAATGGAGATAAATGTGGAAGAGCTAGACAATTATACTGTGCCCCAATTGAAGGAATGGTGTCAGCAGCAGGGGGTGTTTTTCAAGAAAGGCGCCAGAAAAGTTGAGCTGCTGACCAGTATCCGGGCATGGGTAGAGGCTCATTCCAGGGAGGAGGTAGATCCTGAAGGGAGTGATAAGGACACTGTCCTAGAGACCGCAACACTGTACCAGGCGGGAGGGGAGAACCTTGTAACAGGTCCTAGAACACCTTCCAGGGTGGGCAGTAGCGTGTCAGAGAGGGGCCTGACCGACGCCGAGTTAGAAGATAGGAGGGAGGAGAGGAGGATGAGAATAGAACTAGCCAGGATGGACATGGTGAGGGAGGAAAAGAGGTTGGAGCATGAGCGGACCATCAAGGAGATGGATTTGCAAGCCCTAAACTTATGTACCCCCAAACCAGAGAATGGTGGCAGCGATATTCAGACCAACACCAGGGAACCTAGACCGTACCTACCAAAAGATATTATGGCTTGTTATGTACCCAGTGACGACATTGCTAAATGGCTAGCCGCCTACGAGGTCTCGCTGAGGGCCCATGGGATTCTGGAAGTCCACTGGGGAGGTGGGTTAAACAAATACATGCCCCCCACTGGCAGGGATACTTTGTTGGCCCTTGACCAGAGTGAACAGACCTACTATCCGGCTATGAAATCAGCGCTGCTCAAGAAGTTTGGGTTGACCCCTGAGAAATATAGACAAAAGTTCCAGGGCAGCTACAAGCTGGGCACACAAAACTGGGTAGATTTCTTGGACTACTCCAGGAAGGCCCTGGAGGGTTGGGTAAGAGGCAGCGAAGTAGGAGACTATGAGGGACTATATGACCTCATACTCAAGGAACACCTACTCGAGAAGTGTCTTCCCGAGCTACGACAGCATCTGGTGGACAGCAAGCTGACCAGTCCCAGGAAGCTTGCTGAGGAGGCGGACATCTGGGTTAGTACCCGGGTGTCGACTAAGGGGACTGGAGGGAATTCCCAGAAGCAAGGACAGGGCGTCCCCCAGAAGAAAGAGGGAGGGGAAACTAAGAGGGAGTTCTCAAAAGGGCCACAAAATACTTCGCAAGGAAGGGGCAGAGGATTCATCCCCAAGAGTAACCCCCCTCGCAACCCTACCCCTGGCCAAAGCCAGCAGCCAAGGGTTGTTCATTGTTTTGAGTGTGGTGGTGTGGGACACTATAAAGGAGATGTGAGATGCCCAAAAAGACCACCCCCTCCCACTGGAGGAAAAGCCCCGGGAATCACTAGTGTAGTGCTCGGGGAGGAGATGCCTTTGGTTAATGGAGGGGAGCGGGCGGGTGTCACCTTAGTGTCCCTGGGAGATAAGGAGATGGTTCCCAAGACCCAGCTGCCCTCTAATACTACTAAGTATGAGCAGTGGGTCACCATCAATGGCCGTAGAGGGGAGGCTCTGAGAGACACAGGAGCCAGCATGACTATGGTAAGGAGTCAGCTGGTGTCTCCAGAGCAGGTCATCCCAGACGTACTCCATCCCGCCGTAATGGCTGACGGCAGATTGGGCCACTACCCTGTGGCTGAGATTCCCTTTGAGTGGGGAGGGGTTGCAGGTCCACTTCGAGTTGCCGTAAGCCCTGCCGTGCCTGTTGACTGCCTGTTAGGGAATGATATGGAGCACAATGCTTGGAGGAGGGTGGAGTACCAGACTCACTCTGAGATGCTGGGACCCCCTGACTGGACTTGTGTCAGCACAAGGTCAGCGACTGCCCGAAGGGGGAGTTCACTTACGCTGGAGCCTGGAACAATGGCCCAGCCGGCTGCCAGAGAGGAGAAGGACAGGAGGCCGGAGGACCCTGCCTCGACATCTCCACCTCGTGAGACAGCTGGACCTCCTGCGGAGGTGGATCTGGAGTCCACAGGGGAGAATGTTGCTTCCTTGGAGAACCTACCCATCCCTACTGAATGGCATGTGGAGGGAGGTCCTTCCAGGGAAGAATTCTGTGAAGCTCAGAAAGAGTGTCCTACTCTCGAGGGGCTGCGGCAACAGGCCCAAGCCCAGGCGGCAGGAAACATTGAAGGGAGTTACCGGATTTACTGGGAGGATGGACTCCTCTACAGTGAGCCCAAGGCACCTGGCCATGGTTCAGCCAGAGCCTTGGTGGTCCCTCAATGCTTTAGAGCCTTTCTACTGGAACTGGCTCATGAGATACCATTGGCAGGGCATCTAGGACAGGACAAGACCTTTGCCCGGCTTGTCCCCCACTTCTATTGGCCTCGAATGAAAGTGGCGTCTGACACATACTGTCGGACGTGTGTGTCCTGCCAAGCTAGTGGGAAAACAGGAGTGAAGCTTAAAGCTCCCCTGGAACCACTACCGGTCGTTAGCACCCCCTTTGAGAGGGTGGGCATCGACATTGTGGGGCCATTGGATCCACCAACTTCAGCTGGTCACCGGTTCATACTGGTTTTGGTGGATCATGCCACACGGTACCCAGAGGCCATACCTCTGAGGACCATCACTGCACCTGTGGTGGCAAGGGCTCTGATGGGGATCTTTACCCGAGTGGGTTTCCCCAAGGAGGTTGTGTCCGACAGGGGGACTAACTTCCTTTCAGCGTACATGCGGGCTATGTGGAAGGAGTGCGGAGTTACCTATCGGTTTACCACTCCTTATCACCCACAAACCAATGGTCTTGTGGAAAGGTTTAACAAAACCTTGAAAGGTATGATACGGAGTCTACCTGAGAGCCTGCGGAGGAAATGGGACATCCTCCTACCCTGTCTCTTGTTTTCTTACAGGGAAGTGCCACAAAAGGGAGTGGGCTTCAGCCCCTTCGAACTTTTGTACGGGCACCCTGTACGGGGACCTCTCAGCCTGGTGAAAGACGGATGGGAACGGACTCCCAGAAAGCTTCCCCAGGACGTGGTGAGCTACATGCTGGCCTTCCGGAGCCAAATGGCTAAGTTGTGGAAGCAAGCTTCAGACAACTTGGAGGCCAGCCAAGCAGTGATGAAAGAGTGGTATGACCACAACGCTCACCCAGTGGAACTGGAGCCTGGACAGAAGGTGTGGGTGATGGAACCTGGAGAGCTAAATGCCCTACAGGACCGTTGGACAGGCCCCTTTGAGGTGTTGGAGAAGAAGGGGAAGTCCACCTACTTGGTGGATCTTAAGGCCCCGAGGCAGCCCCACAGGGTGCTGCATGCCAATCGCCTTAAGCCACATCATGAGAGGCCCGCGGTTGTCTTGATGATGGTAACCGATGGAGCAGAGGAAGAAGAAAGCGAACCTCTCCCTGATCTTCTCTCGTCCCAAGAAAAGGATGGGTCGGTGGAGGGAGTAATTCTCTCGCCATTCCTAACTCCTGAACAGCAGAGTGATTGCCGCCAGATACTGGAGCAATTCTCTTCTCTGTTCTTTCTTGTCCCGGGTAGGACCCACTTGTGTACCCATGACGTGGACACAGGAGACAGCCCACCTGTGAAGTCTAAAATCTACCGGCTGTCGGACAAGGTGAAGGCTAGCATCAAGAGTGAAGTCGCCAAGATGCTGGAGCTGGGAGTGATTGAACCTTCTGGAAGCCCTTGGTCTAGCCCGGTGGTTTTGGTACCAAAGGCTGCCCCACCAGGCACCACACCTGAATTGAGATTCTGTGTGGACTACCGAGGCTTGAACTCAGTGACCAAAACTGATGCACATCCTATCCCACGGGCGGATGAGCTTATTGACCGGCTGGGAGCTGCTCAATACTTAAGTACCTTTGACCTAACTTCAGGGTACTGGCAGATTTCCCTTACCGAGGAGGCGAAGGAAAGGTCAGCCTTCTCTACACCTGAGGGACACTACCAATTTCGTGTGATGCCCTTTGGGCTCAAGAATGCCCCTGCCACTTTTCAGCGGCTGGTGAACAGGGTCCTTTCTGGAATGGAAGCTTTTTCTGCTGCATACCTGGACGACATTGCTGTCTTCAGTAGCAGCTGGGAGGACCATTTGCAGCATCTGCAAGCTGTTCTTCATGCCCTGCAACAGGCTGGATTGACAATCAAGGCCAGCAAGTGTCAGATCGGACAGGGGTCGGTGGTGTACCTAGGTCACTTGGTGGGCAGAGGGACGGTGCAGCCCCTCCAGGCAAAGATTGAGGCTATCATCGCCTGGGAGCCCCCCAAGACTCAAACAGAGGTCTGAGCCTTCCTGGGCCTCACTGGATACTACCGTCGCTTCGTGAAGGGGTATGGCACTATCGTGGCCCCCCTCACTGAGCTTACTTCCATGAAGCAACCCGACGGGTAGTCTGGACGGAGGCTTGCCAGCGAGCCTTCATGACCTTGAAACAAGCATTGTGTTCCGCTCCCATTCTCAAGGCCCCTGATTTTGCTAGAGAATTCATTGTCCAAACAGATGCGTCAGAACATGGCATTGGGGCAGTGTTATCGCAGCTAAATGATGAGGGCTTGGATCAACCCGTGGTCTTCCTGTCCAGGAGACTACTCCCCAGGGAAAGGAGGTGGAGTACAATTGAGAGAGAAGCCTTTGCGGTGGTCTGGGCCCTGAAGAAGCTGCGACCATACCTGTTTGGTTCGCACTTCCTAGTTCAGACTGACCATCGCCCCCTTCGTTGGCTGATGCAAATGAAGGGGGAGAATCCCAAGTTGCTAAGGTGGTCCATCTCCCTACAGGGGATGGACTTTAGGGTGGAACACCGACCTGGGGCAGACCATGCCAACGCAGACGGTCTATCCAGGTATTTCCGCCTTAGTGATGAGGACTCCCAAGGGGTTGGGTAGTTCTCCCCACTTTCAGCTGGGGGGACGCGTGTTAGACCTGTCTGCTTCTGAGAAGACTCTAACCACCATGATTTATTTTTGTCCCCCTTAGCCTCCCAGAGTTTCTATTTTTATTTTTACATGTGTCCATCAGGAGTTTTTTTTTTATGCTGTCGGGGGGCTAGGTGTTCCTTGGCGATGACGCCATTTTTCCCTCATCACTTGTGAGGCCTAGTCACCCCCTTGAAACCTTAAGGATCTCCAGAGACCTAAAATGGTGTCCACCAACTGCCATAACGGACACTACTGGAGGACAGGTCCATAGGGTAACATTAGGGAACTTTCTGGAATCAACTAGAGACTTCTGCAGGACTCAGGCTAACCTATATAAGGCCAGTGACCAGCGGCCATTTTGTGCTGACCCCAGAGTAGAGGAGTGAGGCAGTGGTGAGAGGAGGTGGACACACTGAGAGCAGCTAGTTTGTCACTGAGGCTGACAGTTACTTCAGAGGATTGTTCCCCCTTCAACCTTTGACCGATCCCTCTCTCAAGACAACAACTACTGACAAGGAAATCGAGTTACTGGAGGAAGAAGAACCTTTTATCTCAGAGCCCCAGTAAAACCACTCAGAACACCCTTAATTGGGGGTATTCCTGCCTGTCAATACCCAGCGCTGTGCTCACCGGTGTTGTAGAGTAGCTGTGGTGAAGGTGGGCGTCTGTGGCACCTTAGCGCCCTGAAGAGCGAGGACGCCGTGTGTGCACATCCTTCCTGTGGAGCCGGAGTGAGAAGTGCCTGAGGAGAAGCAGTGGCGCTGCCCCGATCGGCGTCGGGACCCCGGGGGCACCGGCCGCGTCACACGAAGAGGTAGGCGCTTCCGCGCATGACCGGCGACTGAACGCTTTTGCGAGGCAGGAGGGGCCTAGGATCGAGCAGGCCCAGAAGAGACCGAGCAGCGTCCCTGTGGAGATCAGCGTCCTTCCTGGGAGCAGGTGCGCCGAGACGGAAGAGGAACGAGCGCTTCCGCGCATGCTCCGCCGAGTAGTGCCAGCGGAAGGAAAGTCATCGCGCCAGCTGAGGAGCGCCGCGCCGGAGCTCCAGGAGGACGATCCCCTCAGAGGAGGCAGAAGCGCCACAGCGGACGACGCGGTAGGGAGCCCTGGGCCGGGGAAAGCCTTTCCTGCCTTCCCCCTTCAGCCCGTCTGTTACCGGGCTCCAGCGCGTGTAGAGGAAACACCCGCGACACGCCCCCAACCTCACAAGTAAGCCGGGTAGTGTGGGAACGGGAGGCGGTAGAGCCAGGTGAATGAAGCAGGACAGTGGGGCTATGACCCACGCGAGTGACTGACTTGTCCAGGGGAACCTGACTCGAGGAAAGCGAGTTAGCGAACTGAACATCATAGAATAAAACTTATCCAATATCTGACTCAGAGAAGAAAGGTGGAAGTGGTGCAGGGAACCACAGGGTTCCTGGGTAAAATCCCCTACAGAGTAGTGATAAGTGAAGAAGTAGACTCTCTACCAGCTAGGTGTGCCTGTCAATCAGAGGGAGAGGAACCTTACTAATATTATTGTGTCTTCCCTTTTAGCACATAACTGGTGGGTTATACAGTGAACATCTACATTCAGGTCTTGCTGTTGAGTTGAGCAGTGCTTAAGAGCTGTGGGGTAAAGTACCTATTAATGAACCTGTAAAAACGTATTGCACTATCAGTCTGCATCTTCTTTTCAGTAGATTTATTGGTGGAGTAATGTGTCATTGTATGTTAATGTGAAGTAACCTTACAGAGTGTGAAGCTAATGAGATTCTCTTAACCAACCAAAGAGTTACCCTTATGCTTTACTGTACCATTGACAAAAGAATGTGGTTTATTGCCCTTTTTCCACAGCAGGAGGAGTGAAAAGTAATTTCTTAAAGTAAAAGTGTAATGTTGACTCCTGAAAGAAACTAATATTGCATCTTGTATAACTTAAATCCAAAGAGACATATTATTTTTATAAAAGGTAACGGTATTTTTCCAAACAGAGGTGTTGTGTCTTTATTTTAGTGGTTCATCACTGTGTTACTGTGGGTGAGACTTGTAAGTACTTAGCCAACGCCTTGAGTTAGCTGTAGACCACTACTGTGCCAAGCTACCATATGTAGGCTTGGGTAATCTAAGTCCAACATAATTGGTGTTTCAGCGCAAACCCAAACCGCCATAGACTCAGGAAGGTGTGGGAACCGGTTAAGCAAGTTCTGTCACGACTTCTATCCGAGTATGACGGGATTGCCTAATCTGCCTGCTCGGGACCCTGGTGCCTCATGGACAGGGGAGTCTTGTCTCTCGATTAGCCTTTTTCTCCTTTTTTCTTTCTATCCATCACTTACAGATGGTGCAGAATGCTGCGGCCAGAATGGTGCACATTCTTCCTAGGCTCTTTTCTGCAACCCTGGCAGGGAATCTCTCCATTGGCTCCCTGTTGAGTCCAGATTCACGTTTAAGCTTCTTTGCCTTGCTCATGGGGCTGTTTGTGGCTCTGTTTCAGAGAGTATTAGGTCTCTCCTTCATCCCTATTCTCCCTGTAGGAGCCTTCGGTCATCTTCAAAAAATCTCCTATTAGTCACTAGATTTGCTAAAGCAAGATGGGGAGGGAAAGCCTTTGCCACCGTAGTCCCTAAGCTTTGGAACTCCCTTCCTCCGAAACTGGTGGGATTACCCTCTCTGGCGCACTTTCACAAATAATTGAAAACTTGGCTCTTCTGTCAGGCGTACTCTTAGATGTGAACTCGGTGAATTTGAGACGGTCTCTTTAGTTTGGGCGCCTTGATGCCCTTGGGCTAAGTTGTGCGGTACAAATTCTCAATCATCATCATCATCTCTTTTAATGTTTTTTTTTTCTTGTGTATAATGATGGTTCCATATTTGTGTTAAATTTGTATTACATTCCACCTGTTTTTTTCCTTTTCTAATCATGTCACTCGTTGTGTAATATCAGTGAATTATATAATTGAATCTCCTCAATAATAAAAAGAGAAACCGCTGCTGCGCTTTCTCCTCTTATGTTATTTATCTTTTATGGCTATTTGCCGAATAAAAGGTTTTTAGCAGAGTGACTGACTGACTGACTGACTGAAACCCAATGACACAGCATCCTCTGGGGATGCAGACTTCTTTCGTTAGGACTAAAGTTACTACATCATCGTAGCCAGTGCTTGAAGTGGGATAAAAGTGTGGGGGTCTCTAAAAGGGACCTCACCAAATAAAATGAATCGGGCCATATTATCAAGAACTGTGATAACATTATCGCTGCTTTAGCGGCAAGAAACTGCTGCTAAAGCGGCGATAAGAGCTTGATAATATGTTCTTGTGAATTCCAATAGAAGCCCCAAGTTTGATGTCCTTCACACCAGAACCTGGGCTTCTATGGTAATTCACAAGGGCCTATTATCAAGCCCCTTATCGCCGCAGTTTCTTGCCAGTAAAGCGGTGATAATGTTATCGCCGTTCTTCATAAGATGGCCCCTAGATTTCACAATATGGTGATATTCTGTTTGAGAGAAACACTTGTGCAAGAGCCTAGAGAACCCCAAGCTCTCTTTTGTGGGCCCAGGGAGCAGCCAGACTTGCCTCTGGAGGACAGAGTTGGGGTTAGTGATGGAGAGGTGAGGAGCAGTGCCTGGGACCTGAGTGGAAAGTTAAAAACACTCTTTGAGGCTGAACACTGAGCACTTGAGGGTAATGAGGATACTTCCTGGGGGCCAAGGGATCATGGGAGGATGATGAAAGGGGTTATCAGTGCAAATGATGGAGAAACGTACCTCAGAGGAGGCCGGGACCCTGATGGGATGCAGGTGAAGGATGCTCTAAGAGAATGGAAAGGATCCTTAAGGGGAGGGCGAAGAAGAGAGCCTGAGGGGCAGAAGGTACCAAACCGTGGTGGAGAATACCCAAGCATGTGGTAAATGGAACCCTGAGGGGCACAGGACACCCTGTTGAAACAGCAGAGGTCAAAACTGCATGGGAAGAAGGGTGTCAGAGGGGCTGAGGAATAGTGGGGAAAGATGGAGGAGAGAGAGTACCTGAGAGGAGGTGAATGCAAAAATACCACGGAAAAAGGGAAGATAAATGACTAGAGAGAGTACCTCAGGCTACGGTGGACAGGGAGAGCCTCAGTGATGGAGGGGAGCACTTCAGTGATGGAGGAGAGAGTCTCAGTGATGGGAGAGTACATTAGGGTACGATGAACAGAGAGTGATGGAGTGATGGAGGAGAGGGCATGAGGGATAGGTAAGAGAGAGAGTACCTCAAGGATATGGTGGACAGAGAGCGCCTGAGTGATGGAGGGAAGCAGCTCAGTGATGGAGGAGAGAACATGAGAGATAAAGAATAAAGAGAGTGCGTAAGGGGTAAGGTGGACAGAGAGACGCAGGTGCTCTCTCTCCACTGTACCCCTTAGGCACTGTGGTACTATGGACAGAGAGTGCCTGAAGGGTATGGTGGAGAAAGAGTGCCTGGGGGATAGAGGAGAGTGCTGAGGGATGGAGGAGAGAAAATGAGAGATAGGTAAGAGAGAGTACCAGAGGGTTACTGTGGACAGAGAGAGCCTCGGTGATGGAGGAGAGAGCCTTGGTGATGGAGGAGAGAGCCTTGGTGATGGAGGAGAGAGCCTTGGTGATGGAGGAGAGAGCCTCATTGATGGAGGAGAGAGCCTCGGTGATGGAGGAGAGAGCCTCGGTGATGGAGGAGAGAGCGTCAGTGATGGAGGAGAGAACCCCAGTGATTGAGGAGAGATCTTGAGTGATGGAGGAGAGAGCCTCAGTGATGAAGGAGGGAGCCAGGGTGATGGAGGAGAGAGCCTGAGTGATGGAGGAGAGAGCCTCAGTGACGAAGGAGGGAGCCTCGGTGATGGAGGAGAGAGCCTGAGTGATGGAGGAGAGAGCCTCAGTGACGAAGGAGGGAGCCTAAGTGATGAAGGAGAGAGCCTCGGTGACGATGGAGGGAGCCTTGGTGATGGAGGAGAGAGCCTCGGTGATGGAGGAGAGAGCCTCAGTGATGAAGGAGAGAGCCTCAGTGATGGAGGAGAGAGCCTCGGTGATGGATGAGAGAGCCTCGATAATGGATGAGAGAGCATCAGTAACGAAGGAGAGAGACTCAGTGATGGAGGAGACAGCGTCAGTGATGGAGGAGAGAGCCACAGTGATGAAGGAGAGAGCCACAGTGATGGAGGGGAGAGCCTCAGTGATGGAGGAGAGAGCCTCAGTGCTGGAGGAGAGAGCCTCAGTGATGGAGGAGAGAGCCTCAGTGACGGAGGAGAGAGCCTCGGTGATGGAAGAGAGAGCCACAGTGATGGAGGAGAGAGCCTGAGTGATGGAGGAGAGAGCGCCAGTGGTGGAGGAGAGCACATTAGTGATTGAGGAGAGAGTCTGAGTGATGGAGGAGAAAACCTCAGTGATGGAGGAGAGAGCCTCAGTGATGAAGGAGAGAGCCTCAGTGATGGAGGAGAGAGCCTCGGTGACAATGGAGAGAGCCTGAGTGATGGAGGAGAGAGCCTCAGTGATGAAGGAGAGAGCCTCAGTGACAAAGGAGAGAGCCTCGGTGACAAAGGAGAGAGCCTCGGTGACAAAGGACAGAGTCTCGGTGACAAAGGACAGAGTCTCGGTGATGAAGGAGAGAGCCTCAGTGATGGAGGAGAGAGCCTCAGTGATGGAGGAGAGCACCTGAGAGATGGAGTAGATAGCCTCAGTGATGGAGGAGAGAGCCTCAGTGATGGCGGAGAGAGCCTCAGTGATGGCGGAGAGAGCCTCGGTGATCGAGGGGGAAACATCTATCACAACCCAGGCATAACAACGCAATACCATTACAACAAAACGCTAGATCCGTTACAACGCATGCTATTACAACACATGCCATTACAACGCAGATTGCTATTACAACACATGCCATTACAACGTAAGTATGGGTAAGTATTTAATTTAATTACTAATAATTTAATTTTTTAACTGTACTTAAATAAATTTTATTATTTTAATTAAATTTAATTTGTTTTAATTTTAATTTAATTTATTTTAATTAAACCCCTAAACTATCCAACACTAACCCTACTATTACACCCCCTGGTGTTCGAATATTATTTTTAACCCCTACAGTATCCAACACTTACACTACTATTAAACCCGTGGAGTTAGAATAGTAATTTTAATCCCTACACTATCCAGCACTTACCTACTATTACACCCCCTGGAGTTAGAATAGTAATGTTAATCCCTACACTATCCAACACTTACCCTACTATTACACCCCCTGTAGTTAGAATAGTAATTTTAACCCCTACACTATCCAACACTTACCCTACTATTACACCCCCTGGAGTTAGAATAGTAATTTTAACCCCTACACCATCCAACACTTACCCTACTATTACACCCCCTGGAGTTAGAATAGTAATTTTAACCCCTACACTATCCAACATTTACCCTACTATTACACCCCTTGGAGTTAGAATAGTAATTTTAACCTCTACGCTATCCAACACTTACCCTACTACTACACCCCCTGGAGTTAGATTAGTAATTTTAACCCCTAAACTATCCAACATTTACTCTACTATTACATTCCCATTAGGTAACATTTAAAAATACTTACCCATACTTACGTTGTAATGGCATGCGTTGTTAAAGCATCTTCATTGTAATGTCAAGCTTTGTAATAGCATGCGTTGTAATGGATCTTGCTTTGTAAAAGATTGCTTGTAATGGTGGCCCTGTTTCCTTCTGTACCCCTGTCCGGTTGTGTGACTGTGCCCCTGTTTCCTTCTGTACCCCTGCCCGGTTGTGTGACTGTGCCCGTTATCCCCAGTGATCTTCGCCCCCGCTCCCCCTCCCTCGCGCCCCGTGCTTCACCAGTTCCCGCCGCTGCCTCCCCTGCTCATTCGCTGCCCGTCCCTCCACCTCCCGCCTCCCAGCTGAGCCTCCCTCTCCACCTCCACACAAATGGCAGGCGCGTCAAGGCCACGCAGCTGGTGCGCCGCTGGCACGCCGCTGGCGCGCCTAAGGCAAGCCCATCTGCTCCCGTCCACGCCCTGACCACGCCCAGCGCCAAAACCCCGGGACCGCGCACCATCCATGAAGCCCGCATCCAGTACGATGCCAACACACTCATCGAACTCAACCACGGACGGCCCCTCAGCTGCCACATGGCCGCCCCTTAAGCGCACCCATGTCCCCTTCACCTGCCGGAACTGCAGCTTCTCCTGCATCAAAGACGCTGAGACACCCGCTACTACGAAACCCAACTAGCTCCGATATACCCTGCTCAACACCCGCTCCGCACACAAACTTGCCGTCGAGCTCTGGGACCTACTTGACACCACATCACCAGACATCGCCTTCCTGACCGAAACCTGGATGAACGAAGTCTCCTCCCTGGAAATCTCAGTGGCCATCCCCGACGGATACAAGATCACCCGCAGAGATCGTACCAACGGAGTCGGAGGAGGAATCACCACCATCCACAAGAACACCATCAAGGTCTCTACAAACACAGTCGACACCCTTAACACCGCTGAACACATGCACTTCCAGATCCATACGGACCCCAAGACCACCCTAAGAGGTACCCTCGTCTACAGATCACCCGGACCCCATCCCCAAAATCTCTAACTCCATCACCGACTTCATCAGCACGCACGCACTGACCTCCACTGATTACATCCTCCTTGGCGACCTGCACTACCACTTGGAAAACAACAACGACAGCAACTCCTCCACCCTGATTGACAAATTCGCCACCCTCGTACTGAAACAGATAGTCACAACACCGACCCACATCGCCGGCCACACACTCGATGCCATCTTCTCCTCCAGCCCCCACATTGCCTTCAGCCACGCTTCCGAACTCACCTGGACCGACCACCACTGCATCCACTTCACCTTCCGGAAACCCGTCACACATCACCGCACACTACAGATCTCACGACGTCGCTGGGGCAAAGTCACCAAGGAACTACTACAAACACACATCGCACTCAACCCACCAACCAACCCCACCAACCCCGAGGAGGGGGCCCGCACCCTCGGACTCTGGATCGAAGACTGTGCCAACACCTTAGCCCCAATGAGACAAAATACCAACAGAGACGGCAGCTAGAGAGCCAGCTGGTTCACCCCGGAACTCCTAGCCTCCAAGCGCACCTGTCGGAAACTTGAAAACATCTGGGTCAACGAGAAAACGCCCGACAGACGCGCAGCTCACAAAACTGCCATCCGCAACCATCACCACCTCATCAGGACTACCAAGAAGGCCTCCTTCAAAGACCGCCTCGACGACATCGCACACAACAGCAAGGAGCTTTTCAACATCGTGAAGGAACTCTCAAACCCCAGCTCCTGCACCAATGACATCCCGCTGTCACAAGCCCTGTGCAACGCCCTCGCTGCCTTCTTCCACCGCAAGATCACCGACATCCACGACATCTTCAACCCTCGGATAAACCCTGCTGACCCCACCAACCCAGACCCACCGATCCCCGCTGGTCATGACCTCCTCACTACTTGGACCAATGTGAACACCGAGGACACTATCAAAACCATGAGCGCCATCCACTCAGGCGCCCCATCTGACCCTCTTCCCCACCACATCATCAACAAAACCGACAGCTCCGTCGCACCCCACCTCTGTAACATTATCAACCTCTCCTTCGAGACCTCGACCTTCCCTGAGAGCTGGAAACACGCCGAGATCAATGCCCAACTGATGAAACCCAAGGCGGACCCGAGCGACCTCAAGAACTTCCGGCCCATCTCCCTGCTTCTGTTCCCAGCAAAAGTCATCGAGAAGATCATCAACACCCAACTCACCCTCTACCTAGAAGACAACAGTATCCTCGACCCCTCCCAGTCAGGCTTCCGCAGGAACCACAGCACTGAGACTGCCCGCATCGCCGCCACAGACGACATCGGAATCCTACTCGAGAACGGCGAGACAGCAGCCCTCATCCTCCTTGTTGGACTTGGCCCTCTTGGCAGGGTCATCCCTGAACTTTTTGCCTTCCTCCAATACTCTCTCTGACCTGTTAGTGTTGGTTTAATGACTCTGGGCACTTTACCACTGCTGACCAGTGCTAAAGTGCATATGCTCTCCCTGTGCAAAATATATATGTGATTGATTTCCACGATTGGTTCATTGGATTTACTGTCGGTCCCCAGTAAAGTGCACAAGGAGTGCCAGGGCTTGTAAATACCAATGCTGCTAGTGGGCCTGCAGTGCTGGTTGCGCCACCCACACAAGCAGCCTTTTAAAATGTGTCTAGGGTCTGCCACTGCAGAACCTGCGTGCAGTCTGGACTGTCATGCTGGCTGGGCAAGTGCACACACTTGCCAGCCTCTAAACCTTCCCTTAACTTCATATTAGTCACCCCTATGGTAGTTCCAAGGGCAGGGTGCATTGTAAGTGTAAGGTAGGACATGCTCTGAGGAGTGTGGCATGTCCTAATAGTGAATTACTGCCAAATTCGTTTTTCACTATTGTAAAGCTACCTGTTCTCTTAGGCCGGATGGGCTGCTGGAATTATTACACTCTATAATCCCAGCAGGCTCAGGGAACATGGTAGAAAATTAAAGTTTAGTATGCCTGAACTCGGAATATTAAAATACTTCTTTTAGTAAAGTTTATTTTAATATCCTGTGTTTGCAAATGCTACTTTTAGAAAGTTACGATTCAAAAAAGGGGGTGGTGATGAACAGAGTGTCTGAATTAAGCAGACCACTCTTACCCAGTCCAAACATCAGGGCTTGATCCATCACGGCTATTTAGCTCACTGCACCATCCCATCTCAGAACCTGGCTATATGCAAATTAGTCTGTCCCTGGCCCAGTGCATCATGGGAACAGGGCAGACCAAACTACCAAGCCAATTCTTCACCGGAAAGGAGACAAGCTTCCGGGGACCGGTTTCTGGCATTTCAGCCGTCGTCGGCCCGGCTTGCTTGAATCCTGATGGTGCAGTGAGCAAGGTACTCATGTCTGAGTATACCCTGCCACACCTGTAGTGGCCAAAAACGATTCAAAAAAGGGGGTGGTGATGAACAGAGTGTCTGAATTAAGCAGAGCACTCTTACCCAGTCCAAACATCAGGGCTTGATCCATCACCATTATTTAGCTCACTGTCCCATCCCAGCTCAGAACCTGGCTATATGCAAATTAGTCTGTCCCTGGCCCAGTGCATCATGGGAACAGGGCAGACCAAACTACCAAGCCAATTCTTCACCGGAAAGGAGACAAGCTTCCGGGGAGCGGTTTCGGGCATTCCAGCCGTCGTCTGCCCGGCTTGCTTGAATCCTGATGGTGCAGTGAGCAAGGGACTCATGTCTGAGTATACCCTGCCACACCTGTAGTGGCCAAAAACGATTCAAAAAAGGGGGTGTTATGAACAGAGTGTCTGAAATTAAGCAGACCACTCTTACCCAGTCCAAAGATCAGGGCTTGATCCATCACCGTTATTTAGCTCACTGCACCATCCCAGCTCAGAACCTGGCTATATGCAAATTAGTCTGTCCCTGGCCCAGTGCATCATGGGAACAGGGCAGACCAAACTACCAAGCCAATTCTTCACCGGAAAGGAGACAAGCTTCCGGGGACCGGTTTCTGGCATTTCAGCCGTCGTCCGCCCGGTTTGCTTGAATCCTGATGGTGCAGTGAGCAAGGGACTCATGTCTGAGTTTACCCTGCCACACCTGTAGTGGCCAAAAACGATTCAAAAAAGGGGGTGGTGATGAACAGAGTGTCTGAATTAAGCAGACCACTCTTACCCAGTCCAAAGATCAGGGCTTGATCCATCACCGTTATTTAGCTCACTGCACCATCCCAGCTCAGAACCTGGCTATATGCAAATTAGTCTGTCCCTGGCCCAGTGCATCATGGGAACAGGACAGACCAAACTACCAAGCCAATTCTTCACCGGAAAGGAGACAAGCTTCCGGGGACCGGTTTCTGGCATTTCAGCCATCGTCGGCCCGGCTTGCTTGAATCCTGATGGTACAGTGAGCAAGGGACTCATGTCTGAGTATACCCTGCCACACCTGTAGTGGCCAAAAACGATAAAAAAGGGGGTTTTTCTGAATCATTTTTGTCCACCATAAGCGTGGAAGGGTATACTCAGATGTGAGTCCCTTGCTCATTGCACCATCAGGATTCAAGCAAGCCGGGCCGAAGACGGCTGAAATGCCAGAAACCGGTCCCCAGAAGCTTGTTTCCTTCTCAGTATAAGAATTGGCTTGGTAGTTTGGTCTGCCCTGTTCCCATGATGCACTGGGCCAGGGTCAGACTAATTTGAATATAGCCAAGTTCTGAGCTGGGATGGTGCAGTGAGCTGAAAAACGGTGATGGATCAAGCCCTGATCTTTGGACTGGGTAAGAGTGGTCTGCTTAATTCAGACACTCTGTTCATCACCACCCCCTTTTCTGAATCATTTTTGTCCACCATAAGCGTGGAAGGGTATACTCAGATGTGAGTCCCTTGCTCACTGCACCATCAGGATTCAAGCAAGCCGGGCCGAAGACGGCTGAAATGCCAGAAACCGGTCCCCGGAAGCTTGTTTCCTTCCCAGTATAAGAATTGGCTTGGCAGTTTGGTCTGCCCTGTTCCCATGATGCACTGGGCCAGGGTCAGACTAATTTGCATATAGCCAAGTTCTGAGCTAGGATGGTGCAGTGAGCTAAAAAACGGTGATGGATCAAGCCCTGATCTTTGGACTGGGTAAGAGTGGTCTGCTTAATTCAGACACTCTGTTCATCACCACCCCCTTTTCTGAATCACTTTTAGAAAGTTAGCATTTGCTTGCCTAACCATTTCAGCCCGCCTCTGCTAGTATGTGTATCTGACTGTCTGGGATGTGTGAGTGACAGGGCTGGGGGATGACAGGAGGTGATTGCATGGATTACACCTTAGTGGGAGGTAGGAGTGCCCCTGGACTCTTAATAGGGCTGTGCTCTGCCACCACAATGCTGGCTCCGCCCCCTGGGGAGCGACTGATGACTCAGCCTGCACCTGGCCCAGGAAGGGCGAAGCACTGTCATCAAGGTACTCCTGCCTGCCCCTGTCCACACAATGCTGGCTCCACCTCCTGTGGAGCATCTGATGTGCCTGCCCCTCACACTGAAAGCAGAAGCCAGACGTACACCCAACAAGTACTCTGAGACTGAAAGCAGTTATGCAAAGGCCCCCCTGGCCTGAAAAGACAAAATAAATGCTGTATAAAAGTAGGAGCCCTGCTCCTTGTAAATTAGAATCCTGTTTCCCACAAAGAACCTCTACCCTACTAGAAGGAGAAGAAGACGCTGGAAGGACTGGCCTGCTACTTGCCTTGCTGAGAAAGGAGAGGAGAAGACTTTTGGAAAGACTTTGCAGACTTGTGCTTTGAAACATTCTCCAAGGGCTTGATTGAGCTTGCCCCCTGAACTGAACCCCAGGACCAGTGGGCTCTCCTGTGCTTTGGCTCGTCTCCTGTCTGAGGCCGAGTATTTCCTCCCACTGGAGGTGAAGTCTGCCCCCTCTCGCCCCCCCCCTAGGGCCGTGGTACCCGGGAGCCAGCCTGCCCTCTTTCCCTTGAGAGCCTCGCTCCACTCAGAGTCGCTTTCTGCCCCAGGGCTAAGGCCGGCTGCTCCTCTACCCCCGCCTGCTTCACAGAGCGCATGAGTGAGACTTCAGCCCCTCCCGCCGGAATCCCGGGATGCGCGGCCGCCCCGCCTTGCTCTGCCCCCCCCCCCCAGGAGAGGCCGCGCCGCACTGTGAAGGGAGCCCCCCTCTGTACCATCGGTACTGAGGGCTCCCGTGCTGTGCCTTGCCTCCCGGAGATCCTCCACTTATCGAGTCGCACTGCTCGTGCCCAACTCGGCTCAAATTCCCAAAAGAAAGAAGCATTCCTGAAGACATCGGGCTAGGGCCCCGCAACGTTTTATTTTCCCGTCAGCCTTCCCTCTGCCTTAGCCCAAGAGGCTCCTCTCCCTGCTCCTCACTGCATCTAGGAGCCCCCACCTCTGGAAAAGGCCCGGGGTTCCTCCAGGCTCCTCTCATCGCCTGCTTGCTGCTTCACAGCTCAGCCCCCATCTCTTGAAAAGGCCCAGGGTTTGTCAGGCCCCTCTCTGGTCTCCATTCAAAGCGCACCACGAGATGCGTGAGAGTTGGTAGGGCCCGGGGTTTGAGCACAGAGGAGCGCTGCGAAGCCCACAGAGGTGCTTGGGAGCGCCATACCTTCCAGGAACTGGGCAAGAGGCCCCAATTATTGCATAACTGGAACTGAGAGAACTGTTTTTGAAAGTAATCTGAAGTAAAAAGAAACATTTGAACTGCAACAGAAGAAAAGCTTGCCTATTTACAACCTGTGGCCCAACAAAAACGTTATTGGTCTTGTGATAAGTCTGATCTGATATATATATATATTTTTACATAAAGGAACGTATTTTTATATATTCACAGCCTGGTGTCCATTTGTGGGGGGATTGGTACATTTTACTGTGTGTGTTATTACAAATGCTTAACTCCATAACGCCTGAAGAATAGCCTTGGCTGCTCACGCCACGCACCTAGAGGGTGAGCAAGGGTAATTCTAAGGGGTCATCCTTCGCCCTGACTTAGAGGAGAGGGTCCCTGCTTGTCACAAGTGAATACTTGCGCCAACCAGAGACCCCCAATTCTAACACTCCTGGACCTCTCCGCCGCCTTCAACACCGCCTGCCATCACACACTACGCACACGCCTCTACGACGCAGGGATCCGAGGCAAGGCCCTGGACTGGACCACCTCCTTCCTCTCCGATAGAACCCAAAAAGTCCGCCTCCCCCGTTCCACTCCGGAATCACCAATCTGCGATGTCCCGCAAGGATCTTCCCTCAGCCTGACGCTATTCAACATCTACATGGTACCACTCGCACGCATCGCCAGACAACACGACTCAAAACATAATCTCCTACGCCGACGACACGCAGCTGATCCTCTCCCTCACCAAGGACCCCCTCACCACCAAATCCCACCTCCACAGTGGTATGAAGGCCGTCGCCGACTGGATGGAAGAAAGCCGGCTCAAACTGAACACGGACAAGACGGAGATCCTCATCCTCGGGCCCAACCCCTCAGCCTGGGACGACTCCTGGTGGCCCGCATCACTGGGCACCCCCACGGCACCAACAAACCACGCACCCAACCTAGGATTCATCCTCGAATCAAAACTCAGCATGACTTACCAAGTCAACGCAGTCTCCTCCACCTGCTTCAACACCCTTGCATGCTCCACAAGATCTACAGATGGATCCCGGAAGACACACAGAAAACCGTCACCCACGTCCTCGTCAGCAGCAGACTCGACTATGGAAACGCCTTCTATGCCGTAGCCCCGTCCAAGCTCATCAACAAACTTCAAAGAATCCAGAACGCCTCTGCATACCTGATTCTCGACATCCCGCGCCGAGACCACATCACCCCCCACCTGAGAAAACTGCGCTGGCTCCGCGTCGAGAGAAGAATCTTCTTCAAACTCCTGACTCATGTACACAGGGCACTCGACAACATCGGCCCGGCCTACTTCAACAACCGACTCTCATTCTATGTAGACAACAGGAAACTCTGCTCTGCCGACCTCTCACTGGCCACCATCCCACGCATCCTCAGAACCACTTCCGGGGGTAGGTCCTTCTCCCACTGCGCCGCCAAGACTTGGAACACCCTCCCTCTCTTCCTACGACAAACTGAGGACCCGTAGACTTTCAGGAGTCAACTCAAGACCTGGCTCTTCGACCACTAGCAGCGGCTCTACCCCCCTAGCGCCTTGAGACCCTCGCGGGTAAGTAGTGCGCTTTAAAAATCCTCTGATTGATTGCTTGATTGATGGTAGGCGTTGTGAATGTATGCGTTGTAACGTCATATATATTCGATGGAGGAGAGAGCCTCAGTGATGGCAGAGAGAGCGTCAGTGATAGAGGAGAGTGCCTCAGTGATGGATGAGAGAGCCTCGGTGATGGATGAGAGAGCCTTGGTGATGGATGAGAGAGACTCAGTAACGAAGGAGAGAGCATCATTGACGAAGTATAGAGACTCAGTGATGGAGGAGAGTGCCTCGGTGATGGAGGAGAGAGCCTCCGTGATGGAGGAGAGAGCCTCAGTGATGGATGAGAGATCCTGAGTGATGGAGGAGAGAGCCTCGGTGGTGGAGGAGAGCACCTCAGTGATTGAGGAGAGAGCGTGAGTGATGGAGGAGAGAGCCTCAGTGATGAAGGAGAGAGCCAGGGTGATGGAGGAGAGAGCCTGAGAGATGGAGGAGAGAGGCTCAGTGATGGAGTAGAGAGCCTCGGTGATGGAAGAGAGAGCCTCGGAGATGGAGGAGAGAGCGTCAGCGACAGAGGAGAGAGCCTCGGTGACAAAGGAGAGAGCCTCAGTGATGGATGAGAGAGCCTCAGAAACGAAGGAGAGAGCATCATTGACGAAGTATAGAGACTCAGTGATGGAGGAGAGTGCCTCGGTGATGGAGGAGAGAGCCTCCGTGATGGAGGAGAGAGCCTGAGTGATGGAGGAGAGAGCCTCAGTGATGGATGAGAGATCCTGAGTGATGGAGGAGAGAGCCTCGGTGAGGGAGGAGAGCACCTCAGTGATTGAGGAGAGAGCCTCAGTGATGGAGGAGAGAGCCTCAGTGATGAAGGAGAGAGCCAGTGTGATGGAGGAGAGAGCCTGAGTGATGGAGGAGAGAGCCTGAGAGATGGAGGAGAGAGGCTCAGTGATGGAGTAGAGAGCCTCGGTGATGGAAGAGAGAGCCTCGGAGATGGAGGAGAGAGCATCAGCGACAGAGGAGAGAGCCTCGGCGACGAAGGAGAGAGCCTCAGTGATGAAGGAGAGAGCCTCAGTGATGAAGGAGAGAGCCTCTTTGACGAAGGAGAGAGCCTCGGTGTTGGAGGAGTGAGTCTCAGTGATGAAGAAGAGAGCCTCAGTGACAAAGGAGAGAGCCTCGGTGATGGATGAGAGAACCTCAGTAACGGGCGAGAGAGCATCAGTGACGAAGTAGAGAGACTCAGTGATGGAGGAGTGAGCCTCAGTGACAGAGGAGAGAGCCTCAGTGATAGAGGAGAGAGCCTCAGTGACGGAGGAGAGAGCCTCAGTGATGGAGGAGAGAGCCTAAGTGATGGAGGAGAGAGCCTCAGTGATGGATGAGAGATCCTGAGTGATGGAGGAGAGAGCCTCGGTGAGGGAGGAGAGCACCTCAGTGATTGAGGAGAGAGCCTCAGTGATGGAGGAGAGAGCCTCAGTGATGAAGGAGAGAGCCAGTGTGATGGAGGAGAGAGCCTGAGTGATGGAGGAGAGAGCCGGAGAGATGGAGGAGAGAGGCTCAGTGATGGAGTAGAGAGCCTCGGTGATGGAAGAGAGAGCCTCGGAGATGGAGGAGAGAGCATCAGCGACAGAGGAGAGAGCCTCGGCGACGAAGGAGAGAGCCTCAGTGATGAAGGAGAGAGCCTCAGTGATGAAGGAGAGAGCCTCTTTGACGAAGGAGAGAGCCTCGGTGTTTCGGAGGAGTGAGTCTCAGTGATGAAGAAGAGAGCCTCAGTGACATAGGAGAGAGCCTCGGTGATGGATGAGAGAACCTCAGTAACGGACGAGAGAGCATCAGTGACGAAGTAGAGAGACTCAGTGATGGAGGAGTGAGCCTCAGTGACAGAGGAGAGAGCCTCAGTGACGGAGGAGAGAGCCTCCGTGATGGAGGAGAGAGCCTCCGTGATGGAGGAGAGAGCCTCAGTGATGGAGGAGAGAGCCACAGTGATTGAGGAGAGAGCCTGAGTGATGGAGGAGAGAGCCTTAGTGATGAAGGAGAGAGCCAGGGTGATGGAGGAGAGAGCCTGAGTGATGGAGGAGAGAGCCTGAGTGATGGAGGAGAGAGCCTCAGTGATGAAGGAGAGAGCCTCAGTGATGGAGGAGAGAGCCTCTGTGATGAAGGAGAGTGCCTCAGTGACGAAGGAGAGAGCCTCGGTGATAAAGGAGAGAGCCTCAGAGATGGAGGCGAGAGCCTCGGTGATGGAGGAGAGAACCTCAGTGATGGAGGAGAGAGCCTGAGTGATGGAGGAGAGAGCGCCAGTGATGGAGGAGAGCACCCCAGTGATTGAGGAGAGAGCCTGAGTGATGGTGGAGAGAGCCAGGGTGATGGAGGAGAGAGCCTGAGTGATGGAGGAGAGAGCCTCAGTGATGGATGAGAGAGCCAGGGTGATGGAGGAGAGAGCCTGAGTGATGGAGGAGAGAGCCTCAGTGATGGATGAGAGAGCCAGGGTGATGGAGGAGAGAGCCTGAGTGATGGAGGAGAGAGCCTTGTGATGGAGGAGAGAGCCTCAGTGATGGAGGAGAGAGCCTCTGTGATGGATGAGAGAACCTCGGTGATGGAGGGGGAAACATCCATCACAACGCAGGCATAAAAACGCAATTCCATTACAACAAAACTTTTACAACGCAAGATCCGTTACAACGCATGCTATGTCAACACATGCCATTACAACGCAGATGCTATTACAACACATGCCATTACAACGTAAGTTTGGGCAAGTATTTAATTTAATTACTATTAATTTAATTTTAATTAAATGTACCTAAATTAATTTTGTTATTAAAATTAAATTTAATTTTAATTAAAATAATATATTTTAATGTTATTTGTTTTAATTTTTATTTAATTTGTTTTAAATAAACCCATACACTATCCAACATTAACTCTACTATTACACCCACTGGTGTTGGAATATTGTTTTTAACCCCTACACTATCCAACACTTACCCTACTATTACACCCCATGGAGTTAGAATACTAATGTTAACCCCTACACTATCCAGCACTTACTCTACTATTACACCCCCTAGAGTTAGAATAGTAATTTTAACCCCTACACTATCCAACACTTACCCTAATATTACACCCCCTGGAGTTAGAATAGTCATTTTTACCCCTACACTATCCAGCACTTACCCTATTATTACACCCCCTGGAGTTAGAATAGCAATTTTAACCCCTACACTATCCAACAATTACCCTACTATTACACCCCCTGGAGTTAGACTAGTAATTTGAGCCCCTACACTATCCAACACTTTCCCCACTAATACACCCCTTGGAGTTAGAATAGTAATTGTAACCCCTACACTATCCAACACTTACCCTACTACTATACCCTCCTGGAGTTAGATTAGTAATTTTAACCCCTAAACTATCCAACATTTACATTACTATTACATTCCCATTAACTTAAATTAAAATATACTTACCCATACTTACGTTGTAATGGCATGCGTTGTAAAAGCATCTGCATTGTAATAATAAGCGTTGTAATAGAATGCGTTGTAATGGATCTTGCTTTGTAAAAGTTTGGTTGTAATGGTAGGCATTGTGAATGTATGCGTTGTAAAGTCATACATTCGATGGAGAAGAGATCCTCACTGATGGCGGAGAGAGCCTCAGTGATAGAGAAGAGTGCCTCAGTGATGGAGAAGAGTACCTCAGTGATGGATGAGAGAGCCTTGGTGATGGATGAGAGAGCCTCAGTAACGAAGGAGAGAGCATCAGTGACGAAGTAGAGAGACTCAGTGATGGAGGAGGCAGCCTCAGTGACGAAGGAGAGAGCCTCAGTGATGGAGGAGAGAGCCTCACTGAGGGAGTAAAAGAGCCTCCGTGATGGAGGAGAGAGCCTCAGTGATGGAGGAGAGAGCCTGAGTGACATCTGAGAGAGCCTCGGTGATGGAGGAGAGCACCTCAGGGATTGAGGAGAGAGCCTCATTGATGAAGGAGAGAACCAGGGTGATGCAGGAGGGAGCCTAAGTGATGGAGGAGAGAGCCTGAGAGATGGAGGAGAGAGGCTCAGTGATGGAGGAGAGATCCTCAGTGATGGAGGAGAGAGCCTTGGTGATGGAGGAGAGAGCCTTGGTGATGGAGGAGAGAGCCTCAGCGACCGAGGAGAGAGCCTCGGTGATGGAGGAGAGAGATTCAGTGACGTAGGAGAGAGCTTCAGTGACGTAGGAGAGAGCCTCAGTGATGGAGAAGAGAGCCTGAGTGATGGAGGAGAGAGTCTGCGTGATGGTGGAGAGAGCATCGGTGATGAAGGCGAGAGCCTCTGTGATGGAGGAGAGATCCAGGTAGATGGAGGAGAGAGCCTCAGTGATGGAGGAGGAGAGAGCCTCAGTGATAGAGGAGAGAGCCTCGGTGCTGGAGGAGAGAGCCTCAGTGATGGAGGAGAGCTCCTCAGTGAAGGAGGATAGAGCCTCAGTGATGGAGGAGAGAGCCTCAGTGATGGAGGAGAGAGCCTCAGTGATGGAGGAGATAGCCTCAGTCATGAAGGAGAGAGCCTCAGTGACAAAGGAAAAAGACTTGGTGATGGAGGAGAGAGCGTTGGTGATGGAGGAGAGAGCCTCGGTGATGGAACAGAGAGCCTCAGTGATGGAGGAAAGCGCCTCAGTGATGGAGGAGAGAGCCTCAGAGATGGCGGAGAGAGCCTCAGAGATGGAGGAGAGAGCCTCAGTGATGGAGGAGAATGCCTCAGTGATGAAGGAGATAGCCTCAGTGACAAAGGAGAGAGCCTCTGCGATGGAGGAAAGAGCCTCAGTGATGGAGGAGAAGAGCCTGAGTAATGGAGGAGAGCCTCAGTGATGGAGGAAAGTGCCTCGGTGATGGAGGAGAGAGCCTCAGTGATGGAGGAGAGAGCATGGCTGATGGAAGAGATAGCCTCAGTGATGGAGGAGAGATCCAGGTAGATGGAGGAGAGAGCCTCAGTGATGGAGGAGGAGAGAGCCTCAGTGATAGAGGAGAGATCCTCGGTGATGGAGGAGAGAGCCTCAGTGATGGAGGAGAGCTCCTCAGTGAAGGAGGATAGAGCCTCAGTGATGGAGGAGAGAGCCTCAGTGATGGAGGAGAGAGCCTCAGTGATGGAGGAGATAGCCTCAGTGATGAAGGAGAGAGCCTCAGTGATGGAGGAGAGATCCAGGTAGATGGAGGAGAGAGCCTCAGTGATGGAGAAGGAGAGAGCCTCAGTGATAGAGGAGAGAGCCTCGGTGATGGAGGAGAGAGCCTCAGTGATGGAGGAGAGCTCCTCAGTGATGGAGGAGAGCTCCTCAGTGATGGAGGAGAGCTCCTCAGTGAAGGAGGATAGAGCCTCAGTGATGGAGGAGAGAGCCTCAGTGATGGAGGAGAGAGCCTCTGTGATGGAGGAGATAGCCTCAGTGATGAAGGAGAGAGCCTCAGTGACAAAGGAAAAAGACTTGGTGATGGAGGAGAGAGCCTCGGTGATGGAACAGAGAGCCTCAGTGATGGAGGAAAGCGCCTCAGTGATGGAGGAGAGAGCCTCAGAGATGGAGGAGAGAGCCTCAGAGATGGAGGAGAGAGCCTCAGTGATGGAGGAGAGAGCCTCAGTGATGGAGGAGAGTGCCTCAGTGATGAAGGAGAGAGCCTCAGTGACAAAGGAGAGAGCCTCTGCGATGGAGGAGAAGAGCCTGAGTAATGGAGGAGAGCCTCAGTGATGGAGGAAAGTGCCTCGGTGATGGAGGAGAGAGCCTCGGTGATGGAGGAGAGAGCATCGCTGATGGAAAAGATAGCCTCAGTGATGGAGGAGAGCTCCTCAGTGATGGAGGAGAGAGCCTCAGTGATGGAGGAGAAGCCTCAGTGATGGAGGAGAGCGCCTCAGTGATGGAGGAATGTGTCTCAGTGATAGAGGAGAGAGCCTCAGTGATGAAGGAGATGTGAAACAGATTTCCTTTTACCGGAATTGCTAACATGATAATTGTTAGCATGATATAGCTGCATACACGTATAGTCTTAGTTTCTGTTATTCACACATAGGTTAAGTTGCACAGTAGTTAGAGAAACCACACTAACACCATTTTGTATTTGTCGACTCGGGCCTGGGTAGTGATCGCGTGTTGTTTTCCTGTTACCGAGCAAGCCCCAATTAGTTGAGTTGCAAGACAGCTGAATTCATGATGTTCTCTCTGCTTTAAGGCCCAAGGTCGCATCTGGCTTTAGAGGTGATAAGCACATTCTTGCCGGTGCCGGGCTGTTACTCCCCTGTACCGAGACGAAAGGGAATTACCCTTTCTGACCTTCCCCATAATAGCAGAAACATACTTCAGAGCAGGCTTTGTGTGCCATATATGGTTCTTCCTTGAGATCTCGGACCTATTGGTAGGATACCAAATATGGTTATTTCATGTAATGTAACTAGGGGCTCCTCTCTGCAGAGCCTTTTTTGTTAATAAACGATTGCCTTTTCTTCACTGACAACTGACTGGTTATTTGGTAATAGTGGTTGGGCTATTGGTAAGTGTGGCCCTTAGGATATTTTTCCAGTACTACAGTTGGCTACTCCGCCGGTACTCCGCGTTTGGGGTCGTCATCCCGTAATACGGGGTGAAATAAGAACATTAGGGGGAGTGCTCTGGTCAAGGGGGTGGACTGACTAAAGATTTTTTCTGGACTCCGCTTTCGCGATCAGAGAGCCCCCAGCTGCTAGTGACCCCTCGCCGGAGTCCTACGGGTGTAACCCGGGAACTGATCCGAGTTGATCTTCAGGAGTGGGCAGTGGAGAACTCGCAATCCTACCTGAGTGCACCAGGTGAGTGTATTAGTTTGTTGTTTATGGATTGTGCCATTTAGCGATGTTTTGGAAACACTTAACTGAATTTTGTGGTTTGGTGGTCTGCGTACCACGAGGAGTTTTGGAGATCTGAAGGGGCAGCTTTGAGGCTGCACGGGCGGAGTCTCCGCGGACTTGTTTGGTGAATTATAGAGGTTATGATGAGACGCCTTGTTGTGGCATTTTTGTTTGTGCACACCCGGCCGGACTGAACTCGGAAAAGCCCTTGGTTGTACCTGGGTGACTACTGGACACATCTGAAGCGGCGCTAACATAGTCAGAATAGTCCTTAAGTTGAACCAGGAAGATCGCGGGATGGTCTGTAGGCCGGTCTGTGGTTAATTCCTGTCTGATGACCTTTTGGTAGTCTCCGGAATGCCTGTTTCCTTTGTTTCTGTTTGGTCCGGTGACTGGAGGTTCACAACTTCTCTATGAACGGCAGTCAACGGGCTCCTTTCTTTGGTAGCTTCATATCGATTGAGAATTGAAAAAGAAAAATGTTTTCCTTTTTTATGTGAAAGGTTGTGTGTTTAAGTTTGTGTATACGGTGGGTGTGAAATCGATGAAGATTGAGGGTGAATGAAACATGGCCATGTTCTGATTGTTTGTGACGAAGTGTGAAGAGTGATCACTTAAAAATGTAGTGTTTTAGAAAAATGTGTTTTGGATGTTGTTGTCGGTGGAAAAATACACGATTAGATGAAAGCCAGCCTCCCCCACCGGAAGGCTGTCCAAATTTTGATATGTATGTAAAACATGGCCTTAAGACCATTTTTCTCAGCAATCTGTGGCACAAATATACTAAGGATAATGAAGAATTACAATGGCCCGTAACTGGGTCTTTTGATGAAAAGAAAATACAGTATTTACAGGATCATTTGTTCTCTAAACGAAGTTGGCAGGGAATGTTTGATTCCTTGCGATTATGGCAAAAAGAGGGAAAACGTCGCCGAATTAGGGAAGAGAAAGTATTAAAAATACAGAATGGTCAGACCATCACTCAAAAGGCTATAGCATATGATAAAGAACAAACTGAGAAAAAGATAGAATGTTTAGATAGACAGTTTCGATTGCAGGTCGATAAAAGTTATATAGCTCGGCCTAAGATGGAGGATGAAATGGAGGAATTATTAGATACGCGCCCTCCACCCCCTTATGCCCCGCAACGGTGTATCCAGCGATACCCCTGCACAATGCCCCCAGTGCACCTGTCGTGTTATCCACAGCCCCTGTGACCCCTGCCACTACTATGGCGACAGGGACCGTTTTTACTCCCTCCTCTACGATGGCAACTTTATTGACAGGCGACTTGTTGACCTCTGTCGTGTCCCCACTGACATTAACCTCTCCTTTGTCTTCTGTGGCTTGGCCTTCCTAGTCAGCCACTTCAACTCCTGCCAGGATAGACGCGACCCCCTCCCATGCTCCCGGGATAGGGGGCGTTCGACGATTATATGCACGTGCTGTTGTAGGATGTAAGGAAAAGCAAATGGTGATAGATCAGGCGTCCCAGTGGGTACGGAATGCTATTTACACTATCGAGGATATTTTGGGAACTATGAAGGATTACAAACCAGTTATGCAGCAATATGCACTAGAAACGATGACTAATCGGCTGATTTCTTTATGAGAACAATGTTTTGAGGATGGGAGGGCTCTGCAGGTCCGATATGATATAGTGGACCGGGCTCATACGTTTGAGCTAGGACAGGAATATGTATATGGGAACTTGGTCACCATTATGCGATATCGGCTAAGATTATTTACAAAAAGTCCATCATGAGATTCTCAGCATCCCATGCAAGAAGTCCATCCCATTTACCATCCCGAGATTCCGGAACTTAAGGATAATGCCAACCAGGTCATCCAGGCCCATGTTGAAGCTCATTTTCAAGAACAGTGGGTATATACTCCTTGGAAGAGAACTGAGGTCCTTTCCTTAAAGTCTCATTTACCTGATCCGCGTAAAAATCCCACCGCCTATTACAAAGAGCTCACTGAAGCGGCTTCTTCAGCTGTGATGACTTTGGCTGATATAGAATTATTCTTTGGACTGCTGGTTCCAGTTGATGTGTGGCTCCAGGTACATGAACAACCACACGCCAACGAGTTGGGGGGAATGTGGGAGCTATTTAAGGTCTTAGATTGGGAAAGAAAACATGGAGATAAACCCAGAGCCGAGATTTTGGACCTTCCGGGCCGAATAATTACATATATATGCACACCTTAATCCCACCCCGAAAGGTGGATTGGGATAAATTGACTGCTTGTAAACAGAAAAAGGATGAAAGTGTATCAGACTTCTTTACTCAATTTGAAGGCGTGTTTATTGATTTCAGTGGACAGGATTTATCGGTAGAAGGGGGAATAAGATTGTTTGTTAGTCGTTTTGTGACTATCATGTTGCCAGAAATATCAGCACGACTCCAGGCTGCAAAAAGTACTTGGACCACCTCTAATCCTTCAGTCATATTAAGTATGGCTCAATATTATGAGCATAGGGAGAATGAGAGTAAAGACAAATCCGATAAACTCGATAAACTCGCGGATCTTTAAACTTGTGTACTATAACAACAAGTGGCCAGGGGACGTGGAAGGAGCTCAGGGGGAGTGAGGGGGTTTGTTCCAGGAGGGCAGGGACAGGATGGGGAGGAGGAGGTCCAACTGTTCCTTTGGGTCAGAATCAGTGTGCTTATTGTAAACAGGAAGGGCACTGGCAAGCTCAGTGTCCTTTCCTCTTAGCACGGAACGGAGCGGCAAGAGGCAGAGGTAGAGGCAGAGGACGGGGTGGCATTGATCCTGGCGACATGAAAAAGGACGAAGTGATACGAGGTGAGTCCAGAGGGAATTATTTTGATAATCCTAATGGGAGGCAGTATTATAACGAAGATTATGGAATGGATGAATCAGATAGATATTTTTGTGCATAGGACAGCCACGAACAGAGAAGCGGCCAAGTCTCAGTACCCGTTGACCAGAAGGGGCCTTATGTTACAGGAGAAATAATGGGAATTTCTGAAAACGTTTTGGTGGACACGGGTGCAATGAACAGTTCAATAGCTCGTTTCAGTTGAATTGTCTGGTATTCCAGTGGTAAGCCCCATTTCAAAGCCACTCATTTACGATGGGTCCAGTTACAGTAGATTCTCCATTTTTGTTGACGTCGCAATGTGGGGAAAATGTATTGGGTTTGGATCTATTAAAAAAGATGCATGCCAAAATGTATTGTTCTCCGGACGGAGTATATTTGACGGTTCTATCACCAGAACAATGTATTAACATAATGTTATGAAAAACGGCCAGCTCCCTCCGGAGCTGGCGGCCATATCTTCCACGTTGTGGGCAACCGGTGATACTGATGTAGGTTTATTGAATATTCCACCAGTTTCTATTATGTTAAAAGCGAATGCTCGGTTGCCTCGTATTCCACAGTATAAAATCTCCCCAGCAGGTGAAAAGGCATTAATGTCAATCATACATGATTTGATAGACAAGGGTGTGGTGGAAGAGACAGCTTCTACCACCTGTAACAGCCCTATATTACCGATTCTGAAGAAGGCTTCTATAGGGAGCAGTCCTGATTGCGCAGATATGTACCGCTTTGTAATTGATCTACGAGAGGTTAATAAAGTAGTGGTACCACATTATCCAGTGGTCTCGGATATTACAACGATACTTACTATGATTCCCCCCACTGCTAAATTTTTCTCAGTTATTGATTTAAATAATGCTTTCTTTAGCATTCCCATACATCCTGAGAGCAGACATATTTTCGGCTTCTCGTTATTAGGCCACAGCTTTAGATTTTGCCGTGCTCCTCAGGGCTACATAGAGAGCCCTAGTATTTATAGTCAGGCTTTGAAGGTAATTTTGGATGAATTCACCCTGCCTCCCGGAAATGTTCTCCTCCAGTATGTTGATGATCTCTTGGTGGCGTCTGATACGGAAGAGGGCTGCAAAGAGGCTACTGTTAAATTACTGTCCCATCTGGCGGCCCATGGAAATAAAGTTTCTCTTTCTAAATTTCAATATTGTCGACAGGAGTTCCCTACCTTGGTCATCTACTGTCGAAAGAGGGGAGGAAGTTCACTCCTGAACGTATGTCTGCTATTTTTAACATGCCTGTTCCTCGTACTCAACAAGATGTTTGTGCATTTCTTGGCATAACCTCTTACTGTCGCCAGTGGATTCCAAATTTTTCTCTTCTTACTAAACCACTGTTATACCTGATTACGAAAGAAGTGCATGAACCTTTACCTTAGACGGATGAGTGTCAGAAAGCTTTTGATTCCTTGAAAACTGCGCTTTGCTCTTCACCTGTCTTAGGAACTCCTGATTACCGAAAACCTTTTGTACTTTACGAACACGAGGTGGACGGTTGTTCACTTTCAGTGCTAATGCAAGGATTTGGTGGAAAGCAAAGACCTTGTGCTTATTTTTCGGCAGTATTGGATCATGACGCTAGAGCACTTCCTAGGTGTCTGAGGGCTACGGCCGCGGTGGCGGTGGCCATTAGGCAGTCGGAAGGACTTGTGCTAAATTCTGACCTCACAGTGATGGTACGGCACGCTGTGGACACGCTTTTGAATTAAACAAAGACACAACATCTTACTAGTGCACATCTTATTGGATATAAATTGACTTTGTTTGCCCCCATATTACCACAAAAAGGTGTGCCACTCTGAATCCAGCCACCTTACTACCCCTCCCTTTGGATGAACCATACAATGACATACACAATTGCATATTTCGGACAGAAGAAGAACTAAAGGGACGGGTGGACCTCACAGACACGCCCCTATCTGAACCCCAAGGGGAGTTGTTTGTGGATGCCTCTTGTTTTAAGTTACCAGATGGCACCACGACAGCTGCGTACGCAATTACCACGCTGCGTACGGTAGTTGAAATGTCTCGAGTGTCCTATCATTCTGCACAGGCAGCTGAGCTAATAGCCCTCTTATGAGCATGTGAGCTAAGTGAGGTGGTGGTAAATATTTATACTGATAGCCAATATGCCTTTGGCGTGGCTCATAGTTTTGGGAAGTTGTGGGCTGAAAGAGGATGCTCTACTTCCCATGGTCAACGAATACAGCATGTGCCCCTGATATTAAGGTTTTTGAATGCCTTGACTTTGCCACTGAAGGTGGCAATTGTGAAGTGTAGTGCCCATAAACCATATTGGATACTGTGGGAGAAGGAAATGCTTTCGCTGACCAAACAGCAAAAGCTACTGTTAAATCTAAAATGTCCCCGACGAATGTGCATTCAGCCAGGTGGGTGAAGGAGTCTGATATGTTTGATAATACCATGGAAAGTCTCAGAGAAATACAGAAGGAAGCTACCCCTGCTGAATTGGCCCAATGGGAGAATGAAGTAGGGAGGTTGGATGATAATGTTGTTAGATTGATTTAAGTGAAAAATAGCGATGGATGCTTCCTAATGCTTTTGTTATTGCTGTAGTGATCATGGCCCATGGGACTGCACATGCAGGAGCAAAGGGGATTTGTCAATTATTGGACCCAGTTTGGAATAATCCCAATATTTCTAAAACTGCTACTCATTTGGTTCAACACTGTATGGTCTGTCTGCGACATAATCCTGGAGGAAGAGAACCTGTTCTTAGTGGGAATTTTGCACCACCCTCTTTACCTTTTGAGATGCTCCAAATGGATTATATCCAACTAGAGAGAGTGAATAACTTGAAGTATGTCCTGGTAGTGGTCTGTGCGTTCAGTAAGTGGGTAGAAGCTTACCCTACTAAGGAAAATACTGCACTAGCAACTGCTAAAGTTCTAAACAAAGAATTTTTCTCTAGATATGGGGTCCCTCGGGTCATATGGTCGGACAACGGGACCCATTTTAATGCTGATCTTATCAGGCATATCTGTAATGGATTACACATAAAACAAAAATTTCAGACTGCTCGGCACCCTCAGTCCGCTGGATTGGTTGAAAAATATGATGGGATTCTGAAGTTAAAGATGGCTAAAAATTCAAGAGAGTACGGGGTTGCGGTGGACGGACAAGTTGCCTCTGGCTTTAATATCCTTAAGTATGACCCCCCATTCCCATTTAGGTCTGTCCCAGTATGAGGTTATTTTTGGACGACCAGATAATGTATAGGTGTTCTTCGTCCGAGAAGATTTAGAGAAATAGATTATCCAATGATGACAGACTATTTGTATGCATTGACTAAAGACCTTCGTTCTATCCACCAACATGTATCTGATGTATTGCAGCCCCTGCCGGAGGGTTCGGGACATCGTTTGGAGCCCGGCCAGTGGGTAATGGTAAAGAATTATCAGCGAAAATCGAGCCTTGAGCCCAGGTGGACGGAACCGGTGCAAGTTCTATTGGCCACCCGAACAGCAGTGAAGGTGACTGGACGGAAGCACTGGATCCATGTTGTTTATGTAAGAAAGGTGCCTCTTCCCCTTCCTTTTGATTGCCCAAATTCAGAAGGAATATTGACCCAGGAAAGTGAAAGAGCTCCTCATTTGGTTCCCTTTTCCGACGCCCAGGACATTGAAGGGCAAGAGAGGGTAGCCGAGGGCACGAGAGAGGCCGTTTCACCAAGTGTGGAATTGACCTCAGAATCTGTTACTCCAGTTGTTGAACGAGAAGTACATGGAAAATTTGGCACCTCGGATGTTTCCTCATCTGTTTTGTTTAATGATCAGGAATTGCCAGGTCAGGCTGGATACAACCTACGGCCCAGAATTCAACAAGGTACCCCCAACAATTGCAGGAGATGGGGAAAGACTTTAGTAACAAGGGTTTTCTAGAAAAGTTAGGGGTACTGAGCGAGACACTGGACTGAACCCGTTGAGAGCTGGAACTTTGTGTTGCTCTGTTCATAAAGAAAGACTGAGAAGTAAAGAAAAGGGGCCTAGGTCGTAATTAGAGAAAATAACCGACGAAAGGATTTGATCTTTTGATGAACGATAGGAGCCTGCCTGTGAGGCTCTATACAGACAGAGGAAAGAAGCACCCTCTGGCAGGAAGGACTGCACCATTTTTTAGAATAGTTTGGACACTAGTTAGAATGTATCCTTTTGGTAGATTTATTCCTGAGGAGGAGCGTCCCCTTGCTCCTCGACATTTGCCCATTTATGTACCTATATTTCAACAAGACAAGGGAACCCTTAAGGTATAGCATAGGGCCCTTGGGCATTAACTTTTATAAAGAACAGTGGTCTCTAAAATGAAGATACTGAAAGTAATGATCATACACTTAATAGGTTGTATGTCTTCTCTCCGTCCGGACAGGAATTTATTTTTTAGGTTAGAGAAATAATTTTAAGGTTTGTTAAAAATGTCAAGCGGGCACAGCCGTGACCTTCAACATACATAGGACAACAACAACAAACAATGGAAAAAGCACGAAATTTGTCTGTGCACTTGTGTTTCAGCGGGACAGACGTTGAATATTAAACCGCACCATTGCAATTATCATTGTTACATACACAGTTTGCATATGGGGTTATGTGTCGATGTTTCGATGCCTTTCTTAGAATATGGGCATCATCATCAGGACATTGGATGACATTATTGTTGTCTAAATGTAAATGCATTTAGTGGCATGGTTTCCACGACGGGAGAAGCCTGATATCTTTGAAAAATAAACGGTCGTGTTCGCAGACGGTTCTGTATCCACGGAGTTTCGGCGCAAATAATTTGCCGCGTTTACATATACAGGGATACGCCGAAAAACACAATGGTTATTTCGGGAATTGAGGAAGATTGCCACGAGTCTGGGGATCTGGTGCTGATCCAGATCCCCAGACCCGTGGCAATCTTCCTCAATTCCCGAAATAACCATTGTGTTTTTCGGCGTATCCCTGTATATGTAAACGCGGCAAATTATTTGCGCCGAAACTCCGTGGATACAGAACCGTCTGCGAACACGACCGTTTATTTTTCAAAGATATCAGGCTTCTCCCGTTGTGGAAACCATGCCACTAAATGCATTTACATTTAGACAACAATAATGTCATCCAATGTCCTGATGATGATGCCCATATTCTAAGAAAGGCATCGAAACGTCGACACATAACCCCATATGCAAACTGTGTATGTAACAATGATAATTGCAATGGTGCGGTTTAATATTCAACGTCTGTCCCACTGAAACACAAGTGCACAGACAAATTTCGTGCTTTTTCCATTGTTTGTTGTTGTTGTCCTATGTATGTTGAAGGTCACGGCTGTGCCCGCTTGACATTTTTAACAAACCTTAAAATTATTTCTCTAACCTAAAAAATAAATTCCTGTCCGGACGGACAGAAGACATACAACCTATTAAGTGTATGATCATTACTTTCAGTATCTTCATTTTAGGGACCACATTTATGTACCTATGTTTTCATCATGGACAATCAGAGTGAAGGTTGCTTTCGTGATAACCGTTGCAACGTTGTTTACTATATTAATGAGCGTGTTTTTATATTTGGAATTTCATCACCCCAAGCATACTATGATAGGGACCCCTACTCCGCCAATAGAGGACCATTTCTTTACGTTCGCTCCTCAGAAAGAAAGACATCGTCAGACCCATACTAAAAATGTATTTGTGGAAATGTTGCATCAGACTCACACTGCTACCAATACGACAAATTGTTGGGGTTGTGGTCTATTCCCCTCTGTAATGCATCAACATGATCTCTTTATTTCATTGCCATTATCCTATTCAGTAGGTTTTGAAGCCTGGTTAAATTTATTAAGTATGATGTACTTACATTACACTGTAGATACCTCTCGATATACCGAGAGGGATTATGACATGATTCTGAATTATATAGAAATACATCAAGGTTTTGACCCACAGGGAAATAATGGAGAAGGGTCTTTAGACCACAAGGCTTACATGAATATGTATACCAACTATGAGAATGTTACATGGTTGAAAATGGAGATACTGGATTTTGCCAAGTTTAATTTCACCCAGTATTTCCAACATTTTCAAGATCGAAATGTTACCAATGACAAGCCAATACCTGTGCCCATATTAAATAGCACTTCTGCGTTTTGTGTCCAGGGAACAGGACACATCTCTGTAGGAGACAGTCGGTGCAATTACACCTTTTGATTACGTACCTTTAGTAGCCCACCATTGATAACACCCCCGAATGTTTATTTCGTCTGTGGAGAGAATGCCTATACTTGGTTCCTCGAGGGTGGATGGGTCGGTGTATTTATCCTTCTTGTATCCACCTGTATATATAGCCCCCTCTGATTATCATAGGGATCATCGCTTAGACGGACAAAAGACCCAAATAAAATGTGATAAAAGAGAATTGGACAAGTCTGAAGTAGATTAAACTGATACCCCAGCCCAGTATTTCGTTGATATAGTAAAAGGAGTGTTTCCTATTTGGGGACCTATAATAACAAGTAAGGAGGTGAGGCGATTATCCAGAGTGGTGGAAAGAGTAATTAATACCACTGCTGGCATATTAACGAATCTGACTGTAGAGCTTCAGGCCACGAGACTCGTCTCTCTTCAAAATCGTATGGTGTTAGACGTCATACTAGCAGATCGAGGAGGAGCCTGCCTCATCCCTTACTCCGCCCCCTCTCTCCATTTAGCCATTCAGAAGCTACACCGATTGGCAGCAGAAATACATACTGATACAGGAGGATGGTCCCTTACCGGCTGGTTTTGGGGCCTGCTGTCAGCCTGGGGAGAGAAGATCCTAATGGTTTTGGTAGGTATAGCAGGTATCATTTTCACATGCTGTTTATGTATACATTGTGGGCCTGCCTGTTGTTCCTATTGCGCCAGGAGAGCATCCTCTGCCCTGGTACCGTCACCCTGAACAAAAGAAAAATCTCAGATGGTGCAAAAGGAAATTCGAGAAATTATGCAGATACTTGAGGGTATCTTTGAGGATTGATTTAGCTACATTACACTAAAAGGGCGGTTCTGTGGAACAGAAATCCTTTTACCGGAATTGCTAACATGATAATGGTTAGCATGATGTAGCTGCATACACGTATAGTCCTAGTTTATGTATCATTTGATGTTAGTAACGGAAAGTAGTTTTTGTTATTCACACATAGGTTAAGTTGCACAGTAGTTAGAGAAACCACACTAACGCCATTTTGTATTTGTCTACTCGGGCCTGGGTAGTGACCATGTGTTGTTTTCCTGTTACAGAGCAAGCCCCAATTAGTTGAGTTGCAAGACAGCTGAATTCATGATGTTCTCTCTGCTCTAAGGCCCAAGGTCGCATCTGGCTTTAGAGGTGATAAGCACATTCTTGCCGGCGCCGGGCTGTTACTCCCCTGTACCGAGACGGAAGGGAGTTACCCTTTCTGACCTTCCCCATAATAGCAGAAACAGACTTCAGAGCAGGCTTTGTGTGTCATATATGGTTCTTCCTTGAGATCTCGGACCTATTGGTAGGTTGCAATGTAACTAGGGTATAAAGCATTTGTCTCATGTGTAAATTGTCAGTCTTCTCGGCGCACTGCTTGGCTGCAGACGAGGGGGCTCCTCTGTGCAGAGCCTTTTTTGTTAATAAACGATTGCCTTTTCTTCACTGCCAACTGACTGATTATTTGGTAATAGTGGTTAGGCTATTGGTAGGTGTGGCCCTTAGGATATTTTTCCAGTACTACAGTTGGCTACTCTGCCGGGACTCCGCGTTTGGGGTCGTCATCCCGTAATACGGGGTGAAATAAGAGCATTAGGGGGAGTGCTCTGGTCGAGGGGGTGGACTGACTAACGATTTTTGCTGGACTACGCTTTCGCGATCAGAGAGCCCCAGCTGCTAGTGACCCCTCGCCGGAGTCCTACGGGTGTAACCCGAGAACTGATCCGAATCGATCTTCAGTAGTGGGCAGTGGAGAACTCGCAATCCAACCTGAGTGCACCAGGTAAGTGTATTAGTTTGTTGTTTATGGATTGCGCCATTGAGCGATGTTTTGGAAACAATTAACTGAATTTTATGGTTTGATGGTCGGGGTACCACGAGGAGTTTTGGAGATCTGACGGGGCAGCATTGAGGCTGCACGGGCAGAGGCTCCGCGCACTTGTTTGGTGAATCATGGAGGTTATGATCAGATGCCTTGGTGTGGCATTTTTTTTTGTGCTCACCCGGCCGGACTGCCCTCTTAAAAGCCTGTGGTTGCACCTGGGTAACTTCTGGACACATCCGTAGCCGAATCTGCAGTCTGAATAGTCCTGAAGGTGAACCAGGAAGATCGCGGGATGGTCTGTATGCTGGTCTGTGGTTAATTCCTGTCTGATGAACTCTTGGTAGTCTCCGGACTGCCTGTTTCCTTCGTTTCTGTTTGGTCCGGTGACTGGAGGTTCACAACCTTTTTATGAACGGGAGTCGACGGGCTTCGTTCTTTGGGAGCTTCATATCGATTGAGAATTGAAAAAGAAAAATGTTTTCCTTTTTTATGTGAAAGGTTGTGTGTTTAAGTTTGTGTATACGGCGGCTGTGAAATCGACGAAGATTGAGGGTGAATGAAACATGGCCATGTTCTGATTGTTTATGACGAAGTGTGAAGAGTGATCCCTTAAAAATGTCGTGTTTTAGTAAAATATGTTTTGGATGTTGTTGTCCGTGGAAAAATACACGATTAGATGAAAGCTAGGCTGCCCCACCGGAAGGCAGTCCAAATTTTGATATGTATGTAAAACATGGCCTCACGCCCATTTTATTCAGCAATCTGTGGCACAAATATACTAAGGATAATGAAGAATTACATGGGCCTGTAACTGGGTCTTTTGATGAAAAGAAAATACAGTAATTACAGGATCGTTTGTTCTCTAAACGAAGTCGGCAGGGAATGTTTGATTCCTTGCGATTATGGCAAAAAGTCGCCGAATTAGGAAAGAGAAATTATTAAAAATACAGAATGGTCAGACCATCACTCAAAAGGCTATAACATATGATAAAGAACAAACTGAGAAAAAGATAGAATGTTTAGATAGACAGTTTCGATTGCAGGTCGATAAAAGTTATACAGCTCGACTTGAAAAGGAGGATGAAATGGAGGAATTATTAGATACACATCCTCCACACCCTTATGCCCCGAAACGGGTGTATCCTGCGATCCTGACATGGTAGCGTACTGCTGCTGTAGCCCTTCGCGCGCTTTTGCTGATATCTCAATTTTAAAAACCCTTTTTACTATTTGCTTTCTATTTTGCTTGTTAACCCCTGGTTTTAAAATCCCCCTCACTTGCACTGTAATCGGTACTTCACGGCCGCTTGTGCGGGTCCGGTTCTTGGGGTGGGTTTCCTTTTTGGGCGCCATCTTGGAGTGGGGTGAGTGTTGGTAGAGGAGATACTATCTGCCTGCGCTTTAGTGCGCAGGAGCCAGCGAGGGAACACCTACTTAAGGCGAGTCCCTTTGATTCCTCGCCCTGACAAGGTAGCGTACTGCTGCTGTAGCCCTTCGCGCGCTTTTGCTGATATCTCAATTTTAAAAACCCTTTTTACTATTTGCTTTCTATTTTGCTTGTTAACCCCTGGTTTTAAAATCCCCCTCAATTGCACTGTAATCGGTACTTCACCGCCGCTTGTGCGGGTCCGGTTCTTATGGTGGGTTTCCTTTTTGGGCGCCATCTTGGAGTGGGGTGAGTGTTGGTAGAGGAGATACTATCTGCCTGCGCTTTAGTGCGCAGGAGCCAGTGAGGGAACACCTACTTAAGGCGAGTCCCTTTGATTCCTCACCCTGACAAGGTAGCGTACTGCTGCTGTAGCGCTTCGCGCGCTTTTGCTGATATCTCATTTTTAAAAACCCTTTTTACTATTTGCTTTCTATTTTGCTTGTTAACCCCTGGTTTTAAAATCCCCCTCACTTGCACTGTAATCGGTACTTCAACGCCACCTGTGCGGGTCCGGTTCTTGGGGTGGGTTTCCTTTTTGGGCGCCATCTTGGAGTGGGGTGAGTGTTGGTAGAGGAGATACTATCTGCCTGCGCTTTAGTGCGCAGGAGCCAGCGAGGGAACACCTACTTAAAGCTCCTCCCCCAGCGCAGCGGGATTGCGCAGCGGGCGTGCCTTCGCGTGGCCGGAGTCGTGCCAGAGTCCTGCCCATCTGCGCCCGTCCGCGCCAAGACGCGCAGGGCAGGGCCCTGGTCTTTGCCTCTGGATGCTACGAGGTACACAATGCTGTGCTACTCCAGTGTTTCGTTGCTCACCATCGGTCAACGGCACAAGAGCTGTGATGTCTCGCGAGTGGAGCCGCTGTGTGGCCCTCACTCATGTGTTTGCGGGACATTGGATCTCCCCGCCCCTTCTTTATGTGGGAGCAATGTCATCAAGTAGGTATAAGTGAAAGAGAGGGGTGAAAAAATCCTTACCGTAATGTTTTTATTACCGGTAAGGATTTTTTCATAGATACAACAGCGAAATCCGCTTTAAAGAACTTGAAACTGAAGTTCTATGATATATTGAGGTAATAGACAAATACCTCAATATATCTATAATATATATATAAAAACTGATTTAGGAGCAGGAAATAATACTTCCCATAGGAAAAACTTTTTGCTTTACTTTACAGTATATTGGTGCTCTATTTCCCTACGGGTTATAACGAGCCCCTCTCTTTCACTTATACCTACTTGGTACAGCCCTGCGCTGGAGAGAAATTTCTGATCACTTTTTAGTGACTCACCACTAAATTTATACCTCTTTGATACATTATGGACCCCTTTAAAATCTTTGGATTTACAGAAGACCAATTCAGTAAAATAGTTGGCTCTACAACCAACAATACCAACAAAATTGTGGTTGTGACAGGTAATAATGACAAATGGGGCAATGTACTCAACCTTAAGAAAAAAGCAGTGAGGACTGAACTCCATGCTGAGTTCTTAATACAATATGCAAGATCAGGAGTTATACCCATGGGACTCCAGGTTCGAAATGAACCGGGGCTCTTTACTGATAATATGAAGTTTCTGGAAACCTGGACACATATTGCAAATAGGTGTAGCCGGGACTGGATCCTTTTAATTATTGAGACTGCACAAGAGAGGGTAGTGTTAGAACGGAAAGAAATAGAAAAATTAGAACTTGCACTTCAGGAAATGTCAGCGGTAGATGATGCAAAAAAGAGGTTAGATGAACTAAATGCAGAAATGGACGGTTACAAAGACTATTTGATAAACAAAAAAACTATAAAACTTAAAAAGGATGTTAACAAATATAGTGTAGAGTTAGTCTACCCTTACATAAATAAGGATTACTTCCAACAACCAAGGGAGGAGAGAAATGTTGAGAACCGGCCAATATACAATAGGGGAACTAAGAAAAGTGTCACATTTTCTGAAACGTCTGGTTCAGGTAGTGAAGATGAAGGTTCCACCACAGAGAATGGTGTTTACAACAGTGAACAGAATGGGGGAAACCATTTTTTAGAGAACCGCCAAAGGAGAGGGGGGAACCATACCAATACAGAGGACAGTATCAGAGAAAACAATACCAGGCCCCAAGGGGTGGACACAGGACGAATTACCAATACAACCAGGCCCCTCAGGAATATCCCAACACAAGGAGTCAACGATATCGTCAATAGCCCCCAATGATACAAATAAGTTTCCAATCATTAATCTCTCATGCTACCCCTTGAATAAAACCGAATTAGAAGTCTTGGAGAGAGGGTTTACATTTGCCCCTACGGCCAATGTCAACAAATTTAATTTAGAGAAGGATCTAAAAGCATTTTTCCGTAAAATTAGATTAAAATAATGTTTTGAAGAGAGGGACTATAACCCACCCACTAACATCTCTGGACTTAAACAAAAATCTACCTTCACTCCAGCTATTTCTCAGGTGGGCAAAAATGTAGAAACATTTGAAAAAGTTGTAGAGTCTAAGGTAAAAAATTTTTTAGAACACACATACCCGGATAAGAACAACATGTCTAAGGAACACAGAAAAGCTATGATAGACCTTAAAAACAACCTGCAACTTACCATCAAACCGGGGGGGTGGTGGTTTTTAACACAGAAGATTACAACATAAAAATGTTGGATCTTCTAGAAGTAAAAGAACATTATCAGAAAGTTCCCATGAGCAAATTGGAGACCCTAAACAAAAAGGTTTTGGAAATAGTGAAGAATGCTTTTGAGAAAAGCTTCATTTGTAAAGCAGAATTTGAATTCTTATACTGTAAAGATGCTAGGATACCAGCGATATACGGTCTCCCCAAAATACACAAGAATATTGATAATCCCCCCATGAGACCGATAGTTAGTTGCATTGGCTCACGTCTTGAACCGCTAAGTCAATACGCGGACACCTTTCTAAAACCCCTTGTATTAAAACAAAAATCATATGTGCGAGATTCGGCACATATGATCTCCATAGTGGAAGGTTTGGCGTACAACCCCAATAATCAGATCATGGTGACCCTCGATATAGAGGCGTTGTACACCAATAAACCACAGAACGATACCATTGGTGTAGTGGAAGAGATACTTGGGAATGCAGACCTTAGGGGCGCTAACTTGGAGTTCATTATGCAGTGCATAACCCTAGTTTTGAAAAACAACATGTTCTTATTTAGAGATGAGCTATTCCTCCAATGCAAGGGCACCAGCATGGGGGCTACCTGCGCGCCGAGCCTGGCATGCTTATACGTGGCCAGTTTCGAGGAGAAGCATGTGTTCAATGAGGTGTCGCCATTCTTTGAGAACATCTCATTATGGCGTCGCTTCATTGACGACATCTTCTTTATTTGGGAAGGAGAAATAGACACCCTTGAGGAATTCCTGAAATGGCTAAATTTGGGAGATGAGAACCTCCGATTCTCAGCAATGTATGATAGGCACTCAGTAAATTTTCTTGACATCACCATAAAAAACAAAGATGGCATTTTAGAGGTGGAACTGTATTCTAAACCCACTGATAAAAACACCCTACTGCATTACAGCAGTTATCACCCTCGTTCCCAACGAGATAATGTCCCATTTGGGCAGTTCCTTCGTCTCAGGAGGAACTGTTCTAATATGGAGGACTTTCTAAAACATGCAAATAAACTGAGTGACAAACTACAGGATAGAGGATATCCCAAAAAACGTATCAGAAATTCTTGCAGAAGAGCACGATTTTACAACCGAGACAGCATGATACATCCAGAATCTGTCCCAAAGAAACAATCTGTGACTGACTCAAAACTAGTATTTGTGAGCCAGTTCTGAAATATCAGCAATAAATTGAAAAATGCAATTCACTCGAGCTGGCACATCTTAAATGATGGCAAAGAGGTCAAACTCCTGAAACCTATCTTTGCGTTTAGGCGCAATGAAAATATTTGTCAGAATTTAGTCCACACATATAGGGAACATAATCTAACCAACCAGCTTACAATTAATGGCACCAAAGCAGTAGGAAACCACAAATGCAGCAATTGCTCAATATGCGAAAACTGCATTGTGACAAAAACTCTGACCTATAATAATTTCACAATGACCTGTAAAACATTGAACAATTGCAGGAGCAGTAATCTTGTATACATAATATTGTGCCCCTGCAAGCTGGCTTATGTAGGAGAAACTGGCAGAGAAATAAGACTGCGCCTCCTGGAACATAGATCCGCTCTCAAAACTAACAAAGAGAATGCCCCTATGGTTGATCATTTCAACAAACTGAAACACAAACATACCGAATTCTCGTGGTTCGTGATAGAGAGAATGACAGCGTCCAAAAGAGGAGGAAACCTTGATACAAAAAGGAAAAACAGAGAACAGTGGTTTATTTCCACGCTAGACACTGTTAATCAAGGTCTTAATACTAAAGAGGACTGGATGAGAATAGTAGTGTAAAACTGTTTATAATAAAAAATAGATATAACACTAGAGTAAGAGCAGACACACTGAAAAATTAGGAACAATAAAGTTTTGGTTAGAGTGAATTTAATAAAAAAGAAAGGGAAACCAGAAAGCCCGCAGTGATACATTGCTGCGACGATAGAATCGTGAACCACGTGATAACATGACGCGGTTTAAAAGCGACAGTTTGAGCACCGTGAGTCTTTAAACCACTATACGAGCGGTGATCAAAAAGACGCCACGTTTTGCAGTCCGGGAAAGACAGCCGTGTGCAATCAATAGGTAAGATAATCAACCGACTCGTAAAGCCATTAGGGCGGACTGAGTAATCATGACTTACTGCATGTAACATGTGTCGAATGTATATTGACACAAATTTATTCTGTTACACAGCCACGTGCATAAGACTACCCGGCTGCGTGAAAGAACCCCCTTTACGAATCTTATCGTTTTTATTACCGGTAAGGATTTTTTCATAGAACTGCAATATAGTAAAGTTCACAGTAGACGCCCTTTTTAAAATAAATGTATCTTTTTTCAGTATCACTAAAGAACAGACATGCGCTTGGAGGCATCGAAATATATAAGCCCCTTGAGAATTGTATAAGGTAAATTTATATAACTCCATAACAAGTTGAGCTCTGTGTAGTATATAATTAAAGGCACTATATAATATCTAAACAGGAATTCTCTAACCCATGTAGGATTTTGAGTAAGATACAACAGCGAAATCAGCTTTAAAGAACTTGAAACTGAAGTTCTATTGAGGTAATAGACAAATGCCTTTTAACGAATTGTGTCTGGGTACGCCACGAAATCATACTTATTGCTGTACTCTCCCTAATTATACATAGGACTGTGGTAGTCTGCGAACAATAGAAGGCGACTGCTAAAGGAATACTACGAACCACGTAGATATCTGCATTGGTCAGTAACAATAAATTGCAATATAATTGGTGTATAAATGGTTCGTATGAATGATTGCATGACTGCTAGAAAGGTGCGGACAACACTAACCAGATGGTTCTTGATTTTAGCATATATGTTCTTAGAAAGATGATAATAGCAAACATTGTTGGTACATATAGGCCATTAATGAAATCTTTATATGTACGTTTTCTTAGAACTGTAAATGTTTTTTCAGAAATACGACACATGGAATATGTTTAAATACCAATGGTTTAACAATATTGTAGAACAAGTATGAAGTTGACCTTAGATGTCTAGGATGCTGCCATTTAGGGGATTGTGTAAACGTAAATGTCCGGCTAGTAATATATATAGGCGGATCTATGATGTTACAATGCCTTATTTTACAACGCATGCTGTAACATCGCAACTTTTACAACGCAGGTTCCATTACAACGGATGTCATTACAACGCAGGATATTACATAGCAGATGGTATTACAACGCATACCATTACATCGTAAGTATAGGTAAGTATAATTTAAAAAAAAAATGAAATTAAGTTAATTTTATTAATTTTATTTTACTAATATAAATAAAATAATTGTAAAAATGTAATTAATATAATTTATTTAATTAAGTTTAATTTAATTTTAAATAGGAATTAATGTAATTTAATTAAATTAATATAATTTATTTAATTTAATACATTTAATAATAGTAATTATTTAAATTTAATTAATTTAATTTAATTAATATAATTGTATTAATCTTAAAATTGTAATTAATTTCATTTAATAAATTTAATTAATTTTCATTGAATTAATTATTTTAATTTCATTAAAGTCGTACTTTAAAAAAAATAAACCCTAAAAATACCCCTGAACCCCAAAACCCAAACCCAGCCCTGAAACCTAAAAACACCCCTGTACCCCAAAACCCAAACCCTGCCCTAAAACCTAAAAACACCCCTGTACCCCAAAACCCAAACCCTGCCCTAAAACCTAAAAACACCCCTGTACCCCAAAACCCAAACCCTGCCCTAAAACCTAAAAACACCCCTGTACCTCAAAACCCAAACCCTGCCCTAAAACGTAAAAACACCCCTGTACCCCAAAACCCAAACCCTGCCCTGAAACCTAAAAACACCCCTGTACCCCAAAACCCAAACCCTGCCCTAAAACCTAAAAACACCCCTGTACCCCAAAACCCAAACCCTGCCCTGAAACCTAAAAACACCCCTGTACCCCAAAACCCAAACCCTGCCCTAAAACCTAAAAACACCCCTGTACCCCAAAACCCAAACCCTGCCCTAAAACCTAAAAACACCCCTGTACCCCAAAACCCAAACCCTGCCCTGAAACCTAAAAACACCCCTGTACCCCAAAACCCAAACCCTGCCCTAAAACCTAAAAACACCCCTGTACCCCAAAACCCAACCCCTGCCCTAAAACCTAAAAATACCCCTGTACCCCAAAACCCAAACCCAGCCCTAAAACCTAAAAATACCCAAACACCCCAAAACATATACCTCAGTACCCCAAAACATATACTCCTATACTCATACTTATTTTAAAAATTACTTAAATTAATATATTTAATTTATAATATTAAAAAACATAAATAAATATATTTATTTATAATTAATATTAATTAAATTAATTAAATAAAATTAAATCAAATAAACATAAAATTATATACTTACCAATACTTACGATGTAATGGTATGCGTTGTAATAGCATCTGCTATGTAATATCCTGCGTTGTAATAGCATCCGTTGTAATGGAACCAGCGTTGTAAAAGCTGCGTTGTAACAGCATTACGACGTAAAAGTTGCGTTGTAACAGTAACGCACCATATAGGCCATTCTTGAGTATATATGCTTTTGTTTATAGATAGAAATGGTTTCCTGTATACAGATTTGAGCATCAGTTGCGACATGTGATGGCTAATTTTGTCCGCCTGCTCTTACAAGATTTTATTGAAACATGTGCAGACAGTAACTGTTAAACCAGGAGCTAATAGTGGCATTTTTTTGTGCATTAGGTGTGATACAAAAATTGTTGGAGAAAACATATAGAGACTGTCCTGAAGAAGGAAGCCATTATCAACTTAAGCTTCCGAAACGCGTCGACGCACTTACATCCAGTCATATTCCGTGTTGTCAACAAACAACCTGGTTGAAGGAAAAGAAAATTCTTTCCCCCACTGTTGTCAAACGAGGGTCCGAAATGACATAACTAAGACAGATAATTGTGTCTTTTTTGAAAAACTTTCTCCACATCCACATTAGGTGGTTTTATTTGTGTATTTCATGTTTTTAACCTGTTACACATAGGAATTCATATGTTTTTTATTTAAAATAAATTGTATATTGTTATAAACAGATTGTTTTCGTTCCCTTCTGGTGAGTGTTTTCCTAACCAACAAAATGCAAGATGAATGAATGTTGTGGATTGAATTTGTCTATTTGAGTCCTGATTTAGGAGCAGGAAATAATACTTCCCATAGGGAAAACTTTTTGCTTTACTTTACGGAGCAATGTCATCGCCACTGCGGTAGACAGCGCCAGTCCATCTTTCCGCATTTGGAACCTGAATGTCAGGTCGATGGTCAAACATCATCAAGACATCTTCGACCTGCTAGGTAAGGAGCCGCCAGATGTTTTTTGCCTAACAGAGACCTGATACGGCCGTCATCAACTTGGCCTTCCCGCCCGAGTACTCAGTGTATACTCTTAACCGAGCCTCTAGAGGAGGGGGAATAGCGCTTGCGGTTAAGTCCTGCTACCCGTGCTCCTGGCAAGGGCAAAAAATCTCCGGCTGTGAAAGCGCGCTGTTTAAAATTGCTATTACGCCTAATTTTTCTTTCTCTGGCCTCTTGATTTATCGCCCCCCTGGTAGTGATGTGGCCTTCCGGAAGGCACTCCCAGATGCTATTACCATTCTGGCAGCAGGTTGCTCCAATTTCTCCATCCTTGGTGACTTAAATCTACATTATGACAATATGTCTATTCCAGCGGTATACAGATCTGTTGCTGATCTCGAGGCTCTTCAGCTTGGTCAGTTGGTGTCGCAGCCCTCCCATGCAGGTGGTCACACCCTAGAACCTTTCTTTACCAATTTTGCAGAATCCAGGATCACCACTATATCTCTGCTGGCCTGGACTGATCACTACCTGGTGTGTATCCAGTGCCCCCTGAATGAGCCGCAACTTAAACCCACGGTGCGCTGGAATAAATTGAAACTTGATGACTTTTTCCATCTTTTGTCTACCGACCCGCTAGGCTCAATCGAGACTGTGGATGTGGGCTACGACCGCTTCTGTGAGTGGGTTACTAGGGCCCCTGACTTCCTTATTCCGATAGCCTCGTGTAAGTGTGGGTCAAGGGATCCGAGCCCGTGGTATGATGATACGCTGCGGGCGCTTAAAAGTACTTGTAGGCGTGCTGAGCAGGAATGGCGCAAAGCCTATAACGGTGACAAAAAAGTTTTGTATATGGCCACTGTAAAACTTTACCACCGTGCAGTTTGCAGAACCCGCGCGGCTTTTTACGCCTTGCAATTTCGTACCAGCACCAACCCCTCCAAAACTATCTTTAAGGCCCTGAAAGACCTTATGGCCAAAAAGGTGGTTGCGACTCATCAGAGCTCTATCGCTCACTGTGAAACCTTGGCGGCTTTCTTTTTGGAAAAGGTCAATGCCATCTATCGAGCCTTTCCTTCGGTTGTACTCTCTGGTGGCAGACCTCTCAAGCCTCTAACTCTGGATGTTTTACATTCTTTCCCGAGCCTAACATCTGAAAGTTTCAGTAAACTGGCCCAGCAGGTTAAGTCAGGGTCTCCGGCTGATCCTTTACGGCCAGGATTGTTCAAAGATCTCGCATCCCACGGTCTCTCGCCGATTTGCTCTTTGATTAACACCTCATTAGCATCTGGCGTGTTCCCACTGAAGTGGAAACAGGCAGTGGTGATGCCTATTCTTAAGAAACCATCTTTGGACGCCGGCAAGCCCGAAAACTACCGCCCAATTTCACTTCTCCCGTGGCCAGCTAAGGTGACGGAGGCGTATGTCAACTCTATCCTCTCGAACCATCTCCTCCAGGCAAACATCTTAGATAGTACGCAGAATGGATTCCGGGCCGGGCACAGCACGGAGACTGCTCTACTGTACATGGTGGAGCATTTGCGCTCCGTGCTTGATGCGGCTCAAACGGCGGCGCTGGTGCTATTAGATCTAAGCGCCGCCTTTGACACCGTGTCCCACCCTATCCTTCTGTGGCATCTGGAGGAAGCTGGGGTCTCTGGCCTGGCTCTCCAGTGGTTCTGTTCTTTTCTTGCCAACCGTTCCTTTTGCGTGACCGTCCCGCCTTACCAGTCTAAACACCATCCTCTGGATCTGGGGATCCCCCAAGGCTCCTTGCTGAGTCCCACGTTATTCAATCTGTACGTGAGACCGCTGGCTGAGGTGGTCAGGGTGTGGGGTATGACCATGGTGTCATATGCCGATGACACCCAGTTAGCGGTCACGATCAGCGGGGGTTGCGGATGTGGATGCCCCCAGATTCCAGAACGGACTTCGGGCGGTCGCCAGCTGGATGACCTCCAACTGTCTCCAGCTGAACGCAAGCAAGACGGAGGTTATGATCTTTGGCAAGCAAACGGAACTCTGGGGAGACAGGTGGTGGCCGTCGGACCTGGGTCCTACGCCAACCCCGGTCGCTGAGTTAAAAAACCTTGGGGTTTGGCTTGATCCAACACTCACCTTTGTCTGCCATACCAAGCGCAGGGCGGCCTGCTGCTTTGGTATCCCGCGTGGTTTACGGCCTGTACTGTAATTTTTTGATGCTACCACCAGGCAACTTGTGATTCAAGCAACCGTGATCTCCCGGCTTGATTACGCCAGCTCCCTCCTAGCGGGACTAAATCAAGCGGAAATCACCCGCCTGCAGCGGGTCCAGAATGCTGCAGCGAGAACGGTTGTGGGACTACCTAGATTCTGTCCAACTTCGAACACCTTGTGTACGCTGCACTGGCTACCGATTGCACAAAGGATCCAGTTCAAGGTCCTTTGCGTAGCCTACAAAATTCTCAAGGGATCCCCTGCTATGATCCTCTCCAACCTCCTGTCCTGTTATGTTCCGGTCCGAGCCTTAAGATCTTCAGATTTAGAACTCGCGGTGGTCCCCCGCTTCAAGCTCTGCAGGGCAGGCGGCCACTCGTTTCAAGTTCGCGCCGCAGTGTTGTGGAACTCCCTTCCCCCTGCGATTCGCGCTTTAGGGGACCTGTTTTTGTTTCGCCGTGCTGTAAAAACCTTCCTGTTTCCTTAATTCTCCTTGCTCTGTTCTGTCCAGTTATGTTGTGTTGCTACCTTGTCGGGCGCCAGGCCGCTCCTTCGCTGGAGCATCTACGCGCATAATAAATATGCTTAACATAACATAAAATACCCCTGGCCAATGCCCCAGTGCACCTGTTGTGTTATCCAGAGCCCCTGTGACCCCTGCCACTACTATGGCGACGGGCCCTTTTTTTCTCCCTCCTCTAAGATGGCTACTTATTGACAGGCGACTTGTTGACCTCTGTCGTGTCCCCAATGACATTAACCTCTCCTTCATCTTCTGTGGCTTGGCCTTCCCAGTCAGCCACTTCAACTCCTGCCAGGATAGACTCGACCCCCTCCCATGCTCCCGGGATAGGGGGCGTTCGTTGATTATATACACGTGCTGTTGCAGGATGTAAGGAAAAGCAAATGGTGATAGATCAGGCGTCCCAGTGGGTACGGAATACTATTTACACTATTGAGGATATTTGGGGAACTATAAAGGATTACGAACCGGTTATGCAGCAATATGCACTAGAAACGATGACTAATCGGCTGATTTCCTTATGGGAACAATGTTTTTAGGATGGGAGGTCCTATATGATATAGTGGACCGGGCCCATAAGTTTGAGCTAGGACAGAAACATGTATATAGGAACTTGGTCACCATTATGCGATATCGGCTAAGATTATTTACAAAATGTCCAACATGGGATTCTTAGCATCCCATGCAGGAAGTCCATCCCATTTACCATCCTGAGATTCCGGAACTTAAGGATAATGCCAACCAGGTCATCCAGGCCCGTGTTGAAGCTCGTTTTTAAGAACAGTGGGTATATACTCCTTGGAAGAGGAGTGAGGTCCTTTCCTTAAAGTCTAATTTACCTGATCCACGTACAAATCCCACCACCTATTACAAAGAGCTCACTGAAGCGGCTTCTTCAGCTGTGATGACTTTGGCTGATGTAGAATTATTCTTTGGACTGCTGGTTCCAGTTGATGTGTGGCGCCAGGTACATGACCAACCTCACGCCAACAAGTTGGGGGGAACGTGGGAGCAATTTAAGGTCTGGGATTGGGAAAGAAAACCTGGAGATAAACCCAGAGCCGAGAAGGTGGATTGGGATAAATTGACTGCTTGTAAACAGAAAAAGGATGAAAGTGTGTCGGACTTCTTTACTCAATTTGAAGGCGTGTTTATTGAGTTCAGTGGACAGAATTTATCGGTAGAAGGGGGAATAAGATTGTTTGTTAATCATTTTGTGACTAACTTGTTGCCGGAAATATCAGCACGACTCCAGGCTGCAGAAAGTACCTGTACCACCTCTACTCCTTCAGTCATATTAAGTATGGCTCAATATAATGAGCATAGGGAGAATGAGAGTAAAGACAAATCCCATAAAAAGACTAAGGATCTTAAAACTCGTGTACTATTACAAGTGGCCAGGGGACGTGGAAGGAGCTCTGGGGGAGTGAGGGGTTTTGTTCCAGGAGGGTCAGGGACAGGACAGGGAGGAGGAGGTCCAGCTGTTCCTGTGGGTCAGAATCAGTGTGCTTATTGTAAACAGGAAGGGCAATGGCGAGCTCAGTGTCCTTTCCTCTTAGCACAGAACGGAGCGTCAAGAGACAGAGGTAGAGGCAGAGGACGGGGTGACATTGATCGTGGTGACATGAAAAGGGACGAAGTGAAACGAGGTGAGTCCAAAGGGAATTATTTTGATAATCCTAATGGGTGGGAGTATTATAACGAAGATTATGGAATGGATGAATCAGATAGATATTTTTGGGCATAGGACAGCCACGGACAGAGAAGGGGCCAAGTGTCAGTACCCGTTGACCAGAAGGTGCCTTATCTTTCAGGACAAATAATGGGAATTTCTGAAAACTTTTTGGTCGACACGGGTGCAATGAATAGTTCGATCGCTCGTTCAATGGTCCCAGGGGCTGCTCTGTCCGGGCATAATAATATTTCAGTTGGATTTTCTGGTATTCCAGTGGTAAGCCCCATTTCAAGGCCACTCTCATTTACAATGGGTCCAGTTACAGTAGATTCTCAATTTTTGTTGTTGTCGCAATGTGGGGAAAATGTATTGGGATTGGATTTATTAAAAAAGATGCATGCCAAAATGTATTGTTCTCCGGACGGAGTATATTTGACGGTTCAATCACCAGAACAATGTATTAAACATAATGTTAGGAAAAACGGCCAGCTCCCTCCGGAGCTGGCGGCCATTCCTTCCACGTTGTGGGCAACCGGTGATACTGATGTAGGTTTATTGAATATTCCACCAGTTTCTATTACGTTAAAAGAGAATGCTCGGTTGCCTCGTATTCCACAGTATAAAATCTCCCCAGCAGGTGAAAAGGCATTAATGTCAATCATACAGGATTTGATAGACAAGGGTGTGGTGGAAGAGACAGCTTCTACCACCTGTAACAGCCCTATATTACCGATTCCGAAGAAGGCTTCTATAGGGAGCAGTCCTGATTACGCAGATACGTACCGCTTTGTAATTGACCTACGAGAGGTTAATAAAGTAGTGGTACCACAATATCCAGTGGTCTCGGATATTACAACGATACTTACTATGATTCCCCCCACTGCTAAATTTTTCTCAGTTATTGATTTGAATAATGCTTTCTTTAGCATTCCCATACATTCTGAGAGCAGACATAATTTCGGCATCTCGTTATTAGGCCGCAGCTTTAGATTTTGCCGTGCTTCTCAGGGCTACATAGAGAGCCCTAGTATTTATAGTCAGGCTTTAAAGGTAATTTTGGATGAATTCACCCTGCCTCCCGGAAATGTTCTCCTCCAGTATGTTGATGATCTCTTGGTGGCGTCTGATACGGAAGAGGGCTGCAAAGAGGCTACTGTTAAATTATTGTCCCATCTGGCGGCCCATGGAAATAAAGTTTCTCTTTCTAAATTTCAATATTGTCGACAGGTGGTGACCTACCTTGGTCATCTACTGTCAAAAGAGGGGAGGAAGTTCACTCCTGAACGTATGTCTACTATTTTTAACATGCCTGTTCCTCGTACTCAACGAGATGTTCGTGCATTTTTTAGCATAACCTCTTACTGTCGCCAGTGGATTCCTAATTTTTCTCTTCTTACTAAACCACTGTTATACCTGATTATGAAAGAAGTGCATGAACCTTTACCTTGGACTGATGAGTGTCAGAAAGCTTTTGATTCCTTGAAAACTGCTCTTTGTTCTGCACCTGTCTTAGGAACTCCTGATTACCTAAAACCTTTTGTACTTTACATACACGAGGTGGACGGTTGTTTGCTTTCAGTGTTAACGCAAGGATTTGGTGGTAAGCAATGACCTTGTGCTTATTTTTCGGCAGTATTGTATCATGTTGATAGAGCACTTCCTAGGTGTCTGAGGGCTACGGCCGCAGTGGCGGTGGCCATTAGGCAGTCGGAAGGACTTGTGCTAAATTCTGACCTCACAGTGATGGTACCGCATGCTGTGGACACGCTTTTGAATAAAACAAAGACACAGCATCGTACTTGCGCACGTCTTACTGGATATGAATTGACTTTGTTTGCCCCCCATATTACCATAAAAAGGTGTGCCACTCTGAATTCAGCCACGTTACTACCCCTCCCTTCAGATGAACCAAACAATGACATACACAATTGCATACTACGGACAGAAGAAGAAACAAAGGGACGGGTGGACCTCACAGACACGCCCCTATCTGATCCCCAAGGGGAGTTGTTTGTGGATGGCTCTTGTTTTAAGTTACCAGATGGCACCACGACAGCTGCGTACGCAATTACCACGCTGCGTACGGTAGTTGAAATGTCTCGAGTTTCCTATCATTCTGCACAGGCAGCTGAGCTAATAGCCCTGGTACGAGCATGTGAGCTAAGTGAGGGACTGGTGGTAAATATTTATACTGATAGCCAATATGCCTTTGGCGTGGCTCATAGTTTTGGGAAGTTGTGGGCTGAAAGAGGATTCTTTACTTCCCAATGTCAACGAATACAGCATGGGCCCCTGATATTAAGGTTGTTGAATGCCTTGACTTTGCCCGTAAGGTGGCAATTGTGAAGTGTAGTGCCCATAAAACTATAGTGGATACTGTGGGAGTAGGAAATGCTTTCGCTGACCAAACAGCAAAAGCTACTGCTAAATCTAAAATGTCCCCAACGTATGTACATTCAGCCAGGTGGGTGGAGGAGTCTGATATATTTGATAATACCATGGAAAGTGTCCGAGAAATACAGAAGGAAGCTACCCCTGCTGAATCGGCCCGATGGGAGAATGAAGTAGGGAGGTTGGATGATAATGGTTGTTGGATTGATTTAAGTGAAAAACAGCGATGGATGCTTCCTGATGCTTTTGTTAATGCTGTAGTGACCATGGCCCATGGGACTGCACATGTAGGAGCAAAGGGGATTTGTCAATTATTGGACCCAGTTTGGAATAATCCCAATATTTCTAAGACTGCTACTCATTTGGTTCAACACTGTATTGACTGTCTATGACATAATCCTGGAGGAAGAGAACATGTTCTTAGTTTGAATTTTGCACCACCCTCTTCACCTTTCGAGGTGCTCCAAATGCATTATATCCAACTAGAGAGAGTGAAAATAACCTGAAGTATGGCCTGGTAGTGGTCTGTGCATTCAGTAAGTGGGTAGAAGCTTACCCTAACAAGGAAAATACTGCACTAGCAACTGCTAAAGTTCTAATCAAAGAATATTTGTCTAGATATGGGGTCCCTCGGCTCATATGGCCGGACAACTGGACCCATTTTAATGCTGATCTTATCAGGCATATCTGTAATGGATTACACATAAAACAAAAATGTCATGCTGCTCGACGCCCTCAGTCCGCTGGATTGGTTGAAAAATATAATGGGATCCTGAAGTTAAAGATGGCTAAAATTCAGGAGAGTACGGGGTTGTGGTGGCCGGACAAGTTGCCTCTGGCTTTATTGTCCTTACGTATGACCCCCCATTCCCGTTTAGGTCTGTCCCCGTATGAGGTTATTTTTGGACGACCAGCTAATGCATGGGGTGTTCCTCGTCCAAGAAGTTTTAGAGAAATAGATTATCCAATGATGACAGACTATTTGTATCCATTAACTAAAGACCTTCGTTCTATCCACCAACAGATATCTGATGTATTGCAGCCCCTGCCGGAGGGTTCGGGACATCGTTTGGAGCCCGGCCAGTGGGTAATGGTAAAGAATTATCAGCGAAAATCGAGCCTTGAGCCCAGGGGGACGGAACCGGTGCAAGTTCTATTGGCCACCCGAACAGCAGTGAAGGTGACTGGACAGAAGCACTAGATCCATGTTGCTCATGTAAAAAAAGGTGCCTCTTCCCCTTCCTTTTGATTGCCCGAATTCAGAAGGAGTATTGACCCAGGAAAGTGACAGAGCTTCTCACGTGGTTCCCTTTTCAGTTGCCCAGGACAGAGGCAAGAGAGGGGAGCCGAGGGCACGAGAGAGGCCGCATCACCAAGTGTGGAATTGGCCTCAGAATCTATTGCTCCAGTTGTTGAATGAGAAGTACATGGAAAATTTGGCACCTCAGATGTTTCCTCATCTGTTTGTTTAATGATCAGGAATTGACAAGGTACCCCCAACAATTGCTGGAGATGGGGAAAGACTTTAGTAACAAGGGTTTGCTAGAGAAGTTGGGGGTACTGAGCGAGACACTGGACTGAACCCGTTGAGAGCTGGAACTTTGTGTTGCTCTGTTCAGAAAGAAAGAATGAGAAGTAAAGAAACGGGGCCTAGGTCATAATTAGAGAAAATAACCGACGAAAGGATTTGCTCTTTTGATGAACGATAGGAGCCTGCCTGTGAGGCTCTAGACAGACACAGGAAAGAAGCACCCTCTGGCAGGAAGGGCTGCACCCTTTTTTAGAATAGTTTGGACACTAGTTAGAATGTATCCTTTTGGTCGATTTATTCCTGAGGAGGAGCGTCCCCTTGCTCCTCGACATTTGCCCATTTATGTACCTATGTTTTCATCATGGACAACCAGAGTGAAGGTTGCTTTCGTGATAACCGTTGCAATGTTGTTTACTATAATAATGAGCATGTTTTTATATTTGGAATTTCATCACCCCATGCATACTATGACAGGGACCCCTACTCCGACAATAGGGCACCATTTCTTTACGTTAGCTCCTCACAAAGAAAGACATCGTCAGACCTATTCTAAAAATGCATTTGTGGAAATGTTGCATCAGACTCGCAGTGCTACCAATATGACAAATTGTTGGGGTTGTGGTCTATTACCCTCTGTAATGCATCGACATGATCTCTTTATTTCATTGCCATTATCCTATTTAGGAAGTTTTGAAGCCTGGTTCTAATTATTAATTATGATGTACTTACATTACACTGTAGATACCTCTCGATAAACTGAGAGGGATAATGACATGATTCTGAATTATATAGACCCCAAGGCTTGCATGAATATGTATACTAACTATGAGAATGTTACATGCCTGAAAACGGAGATACTGAGTTTAATTTCACCCAGTATTTCCAACACTTTCAAGATCGATATGTTACCAATGACAAGCCAATACCTGTGCCCATATTAAATAGCACTTCTGCGTTTTGTGTCCAGGGAACAGGACACATCTCTGTAGGAGACAATCTGTGCCATTACTTTCGATTACGTACCTTTAGTAGCCCACCATTGATAACACCCCCGAATGTTTATTTTGTCTGTGGAGAGAATGCCTATACTTGGCTTCCTCGAGGGTGGATGGGTCAGTGTTATTTATCCTTCTTGTACCCACCTGTATATATAGCCCTGTTGGACAGGCCCCATGAAGGGCTCGCTCCCTCCCCGCATGACAGGGCCCGGACACCGGCTCTCCAGGTGCTACCCACAGAAGCAACCCGCAACCCGTCCCCTACGGGACGCCTGCTCCCGGATATCTCTGTATCACTGGCCCGGGCCACCGTCAGCACCATTGCCTGGCCCAGCCGCCATCTTGGACACTGCACCAGGAGGCCGCGTGGCCTCAGCTCGACCCCAACCCTGGGCCTGGCCAGGCCCCGACATCCCGGCACCGCCATCCATCCAGGAGGTGAACGGACCACTTGGCAGGTCAATGGGAGAAAGAAGTGTCGATGGCTCTCCCCCGCCAGGTGCCGATCGCCCCCAGCCTCCCCGGGCGCTGGCTCCACCCCCCTGCTGGGTGTCTGGACTCCCTCATCCCGGACCTCCCGACCTTCAAGAGCGAGGGTCCGGACATCAAAGGGCACCAGACCTATAACTGAGGCAGCTCCAGAGCAGGAAGGCAGTTGTATCCTGGAGTCGAGAGACACCGTGAAGAACTCATCCTTGACGGACTGCTGGCGCTGCCGCAGCCCTGCCTTGTGAACTGTCGTCCTGCCTGCTGGCGCTGCCGCGGCCTTCTGCAACCTTCATCCTCGTGGGACCTGCTGGCGCTGCCGCGGCCTCTTGCAACCACCATCTTCGTCGGGACCTGCTGGCGCGGCCGCGGCCCTTTGCTACCTACGACCTCCTCGGGACCTGCTGGCGCTGCCGCGGCCCGACCTTCCCGAACGCCGAGCTCGAGGATTGTGAACTACCCATCATTTCATCTCAATACCAGATTGGTAACAAGACTGTCCCGCTACCCCCTTTCCCTTCCAGAGACTAGAATTGAGAGGATCCTCGTGTCCTGATCTCCTTGTACCGTACTACCGTACTTCAAGAACTGCATATAAAGAGCGTTAACCTTATCTTTGTGCGGTGTCCATCTGTGGGGGGGAAGTTACTTGTCTGTACGATCGCTGGAGACGGCCCTCACCGGAGGCCTCTCCCCTTGTCCTCGGCCGACCCTCCGGGTCCCCGTCTAACAAGCCCCCTCTGATTATCATAGGGAACATTGGTTAGACAGATAAAAGACCCTAATAAAACATGATAAAAAAGAATTGGACATGTCTGAAGTAGATCAAACTGATACCCCAGAGCAGCATTTCGTTAATATAGTAAAAGGAGTGTTTTCTATTTGGGGACCTATAATAACTAGTAAGGAGGTGAGGCGATTATCCAGAGTGGTGGAAAGAGTCATTAATACCACTGCAGGCATATTACCGACTCTGACTGTAGAGCTTCAGGCTACGAGACTCGTCTCTCTTCAATATCATATGGTGTTAGACGTCATACTAGCAGATTGCATCATCAGCAGCTCCTGTTGTGTATACATCCCTGACTCCACCCCCTCTGTCCGTTTAGCCATTCAGAAGTTACACCGATTGGCAGCAGAAATGCATACTGATACAGGAGGATGGTCCCTTACCGGCAAGTTTTGGGGCCTGCTGTCAGCCTAGGGATGAAAGATCCTAATGGTATTGGTAGGTATAGCGGGTATCATTTTCACATGCTGTATGTATTCATTGTGGGCCTGCCTGTTATTCCTATTGCGCCAGGAGAGCATCCTCTGCCCTAGTACCGTCACCCTCAACAAAAGTAAAATCTCAGATGGTGCAACAGGAAATTCGAGAAATTATGCAATTAGACGAGGGTATCTTTGAGGATTGATTTAGCTACATCACGCTAAAAGGGCGGTTCTATGGAACAGAATTCCTTTTACCGGAATTGCTAACATGATAATTGTTAGCATGATGTAGCTGCATACACGTATAGTCCTAGTTTATGTATCATTTGATGTTAGTAACGGAAAGTAGTTTTTGTTATTCACATATAGGTTAAGTTGCACAGTAGTTTGAGAAACCACACTAACGCCATTTTGTATTTGTCGACTCGGGCCTGGGTAGTGATCATGTGTTGTTTTCCTGTTACAGAGCAAGCCCCAATTACTTGAGTTGCAAGACATCTGAATTCATCATGTTCTCTCTGCTCTAGGGCCCAACGTCGCATCTGGCTTTAGAGGTGATAAGCACATTCTTGCCGGCGCCTGGCTGTTACTCCCCTGTACCGAGACGAAAGGGAGTTACCCTTTCTGACCTTCCCCATAATAGCAGACTTCAGAGCAGGCTTTGTGTGTCATATATGGTTCTTCCTTGAGATCTTGGACCTATTGGTAGGTTGCCAAATATGGTTATTTCATGTAATGTAACTAGGGTATAAAGCATTTGACTGATTATTTGGTAATAGTGGTTGGGCTATTGGTAAGTGTGGCCCTTAGGGATATTTTTCCAGTACTACAGAGAAGAACCTGAGTGATGGAGGAGTGCGCCTGAGAGATGGAGGAGAGAGTCTCAGTGATGGAGGAGAGAGCCTCAGTGATGGAGGAGAGAGCCTCAGTGATGGAGGAGAGCACCTGAGAGATGGAGTAGATAGCCTCAGTGATGGAGGAGAGAGCCTCAGTGATGGCGGAGAGAGCCTCAGTGATGGCGGAGAGAGCCTCAGTGATGGAGGAGAGCTTCTCAGTGATGGAGGAGAGAGCCTCAGAGCTGAAGGAGAGAGCCTCAGTGACGAAGGAGGGAGCCTCAGTGATGGAGGAGAGAGCCTCAGTGATGGAGGAGAGAGCCTCGGTGATGGAGGAGTGAGCCTCAGTGATGGAGGAGAGAGCCTCAGTGATGGAGAAGAGCGCCTCAGTGATGGAGGAGAGAGACTCAGTGATGGAGGAGAGCGCCTCATTGATGGAGGAGAGAGCCTCTGTGATTGAGGAGAGAGCATCAGTGATGGAGGAGTGTGCCTTAGTGATGGAGAAGAGCACCTGAGAGATGGAGGAGATACCCTCAGTGATGGAGGAGAAAGCCTCAGTGATGGAGGAGAAAGCCTCAGTGATGGAGGAGAAAGCCTCAGTGATGGAGGAGAGAGCGTCAGTGATGGAGGAGTGTGCCTCAGTGATAGAGGAGAGAGCTACAGTGATAGAGGAGAGAGCCACAGTGATAGAGGACAGTGCCTCAGTGATAGAGGGCAGTGCCTCAGTGATGGAGGACAGTGCCTCAGTGATGGAGGAGAGAGCCTTGGTGATGAAGGAGAGAACTTCAGTGATGGAGGAGAGCTCCTCAGTGATGGAGGAGAGAGCGTCAGTGAAGGAGGAGAGAGCCTCAGTGATGGAGGAGAGAGCCTCAGTGATGGAGGAGAGAGCCTCAGTGATGGAGGAGAGAGCCTCAGATATGTAGGAGAGAGCCTCGGTGATGGAGGAGACAGCCTCAGTGATGGAGGAGAGCACATCAGTGATAAAGGAGAGAGCCTCAGTGATGAAGGAGAGAGCCTCTGTGACAAAGGAGAGAGCCTTGGTGATCGAGAAGAGTGCCTCGGTGATGGAGGAGAGAGCCTCAGTGATGGCGGAGAGAGCCTCGGTGATGGAGGAGAGAGCCTGAGTGATGGAGGAGAAGAGCCTGAGTGATGGAGGAGAGAGCCTCGGTGATGGAGGAGAGAGCCTCGGTGATGGCGGAGAGCGCCTTGGTGATGGAGGAGAGGGCTCAGTGATGGAGGAGAGAGCCTCAGTGATGAAGAAGAAAGCCTCAGTGATGGAGGAGAGAGTGTCAGTGAAGGAGGAGTGTGCCTCAGTGATAGAGGAGAGAGCCACAGTGATAGAGGAGAGAGCCACAGTGATAGAGGAGAGAGCCACAGTGATAGAGGACAGTGCCTCAGTGATAGAGGGCAGTGCCTCAGTGATGGAGGACAGTGCCTCAGTGATGGAGGAGAGAGCGTCAGTGATGGAGGAGAGAGCGTCAGTGATGGAGGAGAGAGCCTCAGTGATGGAGGAGAGAGCCTCAGTGATGTAGGAGAGAGCCTCGGTGATGGAGGAGACAGCCTCAGTGATGGAGGAGAGCACCTCAGTGATAAAGGAGAGAGCCTCAGTGATGGAGGAGAGAACCTCGGTGACAAAGGAGAGAGCCTTGGTGATCGAGAAGAGCTCCTCAGTGATGGAGGAGAGAGCGTCAGTGATGGAGGAGAGAGCCTCAGTGATGGAGGAGAGAGCCTCAGTGATGTAGGAGAGAGCCTCGGTGATGGAGGAGACAGCCTCAGTGATGGAGGAGAGCACCTCAGTGATAAAGGAGAGAGCCTCAGTGATGAAGGAGAGAACCTCGGTGACAAAGGAGAGAGCCTTGGTGATCGAGAAGAGTGCCTCGGTGATGGAGGAGAGAGCCTCAGTGATGGCGGAGAGAGCCTCGGTGATGGAGGAGAGAGCCTCAGTGATGGAGGAGAAGAGCCTGAGTGATGGAGGAGAGCCTCAGTGATGGAGGAGTTTGCCTCAGTGATGGAGGAGAGAGCCTCAATGATGGAGGAGAGCACCTCAGTGAAGGAGGAGAGAGCCTCAGTGACGGAGAAGAGAACATGAGGTATAGGTGGGAGAGAGTACCAGAGGGTTACTGTTGACAGAGAGGGCCTGAGTGATGGAAGAGAGAAAAGAGGGATGGAGATGAGGACATGAGGGTTATGTAAGAGAGAGTGTACCTGATGGGTATGGTGGAGAAATGAAATGAAATGAAATTGAGATTTATAAAGCTCACTACTGTCCGTAGGTTTGCAGGCACTGAACTCACAGTGGATAGGAAAGGTTGTATTTAAAACCAAAAAGTCACGAGTAAGCCAGAAGAAAACAATGTGAATAATCTTCAAATTATTAAACAAACATGTTTTAAGAGCCTTACGAAAGATAAGCAGATTATCCGTGATTTTTAATTGTAAACTCGTGCCTCCCCAGGTGGCTCTCTTGATTTTAGGTATGACCAATTTGGCCTAGGAAGAAGACCTTAAAATCCTGGAAGGGATGTATCGTTGAAAGAGCTGTCTGATGGATTCTGGGCCATCAAGATGAAGGGTCTTGAAAGCTATGCACAGAGACTTGAACATTACTCTCTTTCTTACCGGAAGCCAGTGAAGTGAGGAGAGGGATTGTGAGATCGACTGATGTTTTGGTCTCCCTAGAAGCAATCCAGCTGCTAGATTTTTGACCATTTGAAGCTTATGCAGAGCTTTCTTGTGGGCAGTCAAGAACAGCCCATTGCAATAGTCTAGTTTAGAGAGGACTAATGCGGTGATCCCCGCTTTGGGAAGGTCAAATGGGTGAATGGGATAACCTTCCTAAGTGATTTAAACGAAAAGAAACAGGACAAAGTGGTGGCATTAGCTTGTCCCACAAAGGACTGCTTTTCATCGAATTGGACTCTTAGATTTTTAACTTTGGGAACATAATTTGGGAGAGCTCTCATTTCCTGAGGCCACCATTTGAGGGACCAAAAAGAGGGGCGGTTGCCGAGAAGTAACACCTCGGTTTTGTCTGAATTAAATTTCAGACAATTGTTGGACATCCAGCGCCCCATCTGTAGCCTACAGTCGTGAAAGCATTCTGCAGTTCTGTCAAGATCTTCTGTGACCAACACAACAATCTGGGTGTTGTCAGCATATAAGACAACTGAGAAACCAAAACTTGAACAATGAAGCTAGAGGAGGGACATATAGATTAACCAGCATTTGCAATGCAATAGGTCTCGCAGTTGTGAGAGTTTGAGCTATTGGCATTGTAAACGTGTTGATTTTTAAAACATAAGTAAAAGGCATTGTTATTTACAATGCCTATAGCTCAAACTCTCGCAAATGCAAGACCTATTGCATTGCAAATGCTTGTTACAGTCTTCCCAATGCAACTCAACTAGGACTATTCAGCCCAGTTTCTTGTTAGCGCCCCACGGTCACCTCCTGCATCCAATCACATCCGAGACCAATTTAAAACAGCCCATGTCTCATGTCACACAATGTGGTCACTGTACGTCAGCGACCGGGACCCACTCGATGCAAAATGGCTGCTTAGTGCAGTGAGAGCTAGACACCGGCCGCTTGGATAAGCCCTGGCTCGTTGTGTTCAATAGGATGCGTTGTGCATGTTGTATTTTCAAGTTTGTTTACTGTTTTGCACAGCAAACCTTATTGCGCCCACACAGTCTCCTGGCATACTTCTTTTTGTAATGATCTTTAAGATACTTCCTGTGATCGATTTAAAACAATGTTTGTTATGGTAAAGTTTCTTAAAAAGGCAGCCGCTTGTTGGGATGGCAAAGTCCAGGGGGGAGAGTTGTTTGACACAAGAAGTGCTGCAGACCGGATGCAGAACGGGAGGGGACAGACCACGCATTGCGCACTTAACATGAGCGTGCACATCGGCTGTCTGAAAGAGACACCTTGAGCGTGCACATGGACTTTCCGGGTGCTAGCTGGAAGAGGCGCCATGAGCGTGCACATCGGCTGTCTGAAACTGACGCCGTGAGCGTCACATGGGCTGTCTGGGCGCTAGCTGGAAGAGGCGCAATGAGCATGTTGGGGGACAGTGGGGACATTGGTTAGTTCAATTTGATGTAAAGCTAGGATATAGTTTTCGGCCCCTGCTCTCCCACGTCTTCCCCCTCAAAAACTCATCACAGACTTTTTTTCCCCCCGTGGTTTAGCACTTTTCGTTTTTATTATCTTTAATTTTGGTTTTGCGTAGCAAAATGTTTATATCGGCAACTACAAGACTGTTTTTCTTAGAAGCACAATGGTCACTAAGCTCATTGAGCTGTTTCTCAGCTTTGTGTTTCTGTTTTCTTCTTTTTATCCTAAACATGACAAATGTGTTACTGCTGATTTTTTATATATGTGCTAAGGCTGTTTTTATAGCAATGGTTTTAAGTAACTGTGCTAAACTAATAAAAAACTTCAAACTTCACTGTCAAACTACACTATAGTTTTGAGAGGTGGTTTGCCAGGTAAAGTTTGTGATGTGCACCTCTTTCAATAAGTCTCTCTTTTACATACAACAAAGTGGTCATTATATATGCTGCACCCCCTCTCTCCCAAGCTACTTATGAACACGACTACACGTGACAAGTAGCACCACAAAATGATAGTCTAAAATGGGCGTCAATTTGTTATAGCCAAGAATAGCAGCTGCTAACACAGGTGTGTCCTTCCATGCCCCATCACTGAGGTTGCCACCTCGGGTCGCAGGCCTAATGACAGCTGCGACTGGAAAAGTTAGGAACAGGGGTTGAAGGGTCGTATTTCCTGTTGCTACTTTCCACTCCTTCCCTTGACCCCTCAGAAGCAAGGAGGAGGCTGTCTTAAGGGTTAAAGCGGGAAGATCAAGGATGTGCCAAATCGCTACCCCTGGCGTTGTGATGGAGTCCAATAGATAAAAGACGAAATCAAAGGAAACCAGTGGACAAATAAAGTGTTAAATGGCAACAGACCAGAATCTCTCATAAAAATGGATTCATCACTAAGCTAGTCCTTCTTACAAATGCCACCAGAAAAATACAAGGTGTCCAACATTGCTCAGCTACTCGCACTTGAACTGTGATTAGTACAGCTTTGCCTCCTTTCAACACACTCCAAATGGCCAAATTCAAAGCTAAAACCTGTGGGTCAATAAACTCGCATCGACAACAAAAAGTATCTAGTGGTCAAAAAAGAAACAAACTCCCCAGTCAGTGCAGAGGGACGCTGGGAGACACCGATGGACAGAGCGGGGCTCCTCTATACCTGAGCTGCAGCCAGGTGGGGTGAAGCGCTATCCTCACAAAGATTTGGATTGTGGTGGATTATTTAGCCTGTAATTTCAAGTGATATAAGTCTCTTTTTTCTTGTTAATATCTCACTATATAGCAGTAGCAACAACCTAGGTCCTGAAGAAAGCATAGGCACACAAGCCTTTTATGCAGAAACAGGTTGACCTCCATTACTGAACAGATATTTTGTTAATTCTGTTGTTTTTTCCTTTTTTCACCTAGTTTTAGACTTGGACGAGCTGAAGGAAAACATTAAAGATTAGACTTCTACCCAGCTCTATCCAATTTTATCGTATCACTATTCACATTATTTGCACTGCTTTTTCAGCTGCCCATATCACATCAATCTTATATCTGCACCACCCATGCGTTAATCGAACTGATAACTGGGTTGTCACAGTCACTATTACACCTTTGGACTGTGGACATATTTACTCCTGGGTAAGGAGTCCCCAGATGATGTAAAAAGGGCGGTACAGATCGGCAACTGATGGGTAAACTTCATCTACCCTTGAGTTTTTTTGCCCACGTGTATTGAATTTTGCAAAATTGAGCACTGGGGTTCCACACAAGTTTCATTAATACAAAAAATGAGTTATGATCGAGGATAAATTGTGAGTTGAGTTTGTTTCTTTTTTAACCACTAGATACTCGTTGTTGTTGATGATAGTAGTAGAGGCGTGTATCTAGTTTTTGGTCATTAAACTTGCCCTAGGACCCCTTTTCAAAAAATTGTGTGTTGTGTCAATAAACTAGCATTCACACATATTCCACTCTCTGTGGACGTGTGCTCCTGTTCTCCGCAAAGACACTAAACAATTAGGGTAAACATGGACCTTTGTCCTGATTTGAGAGGGAAGTCTTTGTGACATTACCTTCGTGTGATGAGGATTTTCTTTTGCATATTAGTTGGCTCAGACCATTGGTTTTGGGGAGGTCGGGGGTTCTCCTCACCTTACAGCATCGAGATAAAGATAGGTATTTTCATACCAATATCTGCGCCCTTCTTCCTGCAAAACAATTCCACTGTCCAGTAGTTTTTGTATTGTCTCCAAACTTAATCAATAGCCTATGACCTACTGAAATAATATTCAATACTGCTTACATGCCGACATTTTAATTAAAAAAAAAGCTGGGAGAATGTTTTCTCTGCTGACTTATAGTAAGGTAGAGGCACTCTGCCTGAATCTGGTCTATTGGCATGGATGATGACAGGCAATCAACATTTTATTTTTGGCAGTTTTACCAATCTTCGACTGGGGTTTCTGCATGCAGGAATTGGGAGGCGAGAGACTAGTCTTGATGTTGGTGGTCTCCCTCCTGAATCCGGAGGACTGGCTTGTATGATATGGCATACTCTCATGATGAGTGTTCAATGGCTTATACATTTTACCTCTCCCATAACCCTTTACTGACTAATCTACGACTTACTCCTCCTGTAAAACTTTGTTGATTATTGAATGACTTACTCTTCCTGTAAACCTTTGTTGACTAATGAATGACTTACTCCTCCTGTAAACCTTTGTTGACTAATGTACGACTTACTCCTCCTGTAAAACTTTGTTGATTATTGAATGACTTACTCTTCCTGTAAACCTTTGTTGACTAATGAATGACTTACTCCTCCTGTAAACCTTTGTTGACTAATGAATGACTTACTCCTTCTGTAAACCTTTGTCGCCTTGGACTGGACCTTGCAACTGATGCTTGATAATATCCTCACACGTAGCCTCAGATGGGGGTCATACCGGAGCAGACCCCCATCTGAGGCTACGTGTGCTGATATTATCAAGCATCAAGATAAAGACTAGGAGGCCCTCCATGCCACTAGTAACCCGCATTGGGACTCTAGAACTACCATATTGCAAGGTCCAGTCCAAGGCGACACTTAGTGCAATTTCCTATTTTGCCTCATTGGCTTTTAACTGATATAAAACTACATGTGATAAAGTATCAATCACTCAGCGAACAGCACGAACTAAAGTGTGTGTTTAGAAAATAAAAATAACAGAAGCAATCTGAAATCTTGGCACATCGCAGCTTGCGACCCAATAACTAAGGGAACCAAATAAAAGGACAGGATTGCCAAGCTAAAGAAATATCAAGTGGTTCTCCAGAAGAAGGCGTGTGTACGCCGAAACGCGCATAGAGACAAAAAACTCCACTTGTTTGTTTTTTTTTATTTGTTTTTTAATCTATATGTATAAATTTAGACTGTCATCATTTGTAAAATTATGCATTTATGATGTATTAACCGTGTGACTTGTTAATTATGTCAATGATTGTAGTAATAATTTTTGTACTATCAATAAATTGATCATTAATATGAATTTTTCTTATTGTTTTGTGCACTGCATTAGTTGATTAATTTCTTGGCTACAACAATTGATGTTTTGCAGTACCTGCTAACTTTTAAGGACCCAGTAGTTGCCTAGGATAAAGTTATTTGTATAATATTTGTGCCCTGACCTAGGGACTAACTAGCAGTATCAGGGGGTCCCTTTGTTATATATTACTCCTCCTGTATACATTTGTTCACTAATGAATGACTTACTCCTTCTGTAAACCTTTGTTGACTAATGAATGACTTACTCCTTCTGTAAACCTTTGTTGACTAATGAATGACTTACTCCTTCTGTAAACCTTTGTTGACTAATGAATGACTTACTCCTTCTGTAAATCTTGGCGCAATAGAAAAACTCGGGGGCATATTAGCAAGAACCTCATTAAAATTATCGCTGTTTTAGCGGCAGGGAACTGCCGCTAAAACGGCGATAATGGGCTTGATAATATGCGTTATAGATTTCCAATAAAAGCCCAGGTTAGATGTCCTGGACATCTAACCTGGGCTTCTATTGGAATTCTATAAAGCATATTAGCAAGCCCATTATCACTGCCGCTAAAACAGTGATAATTTTAACGAGGTTCTTGCTAATATGCCCCTTAGATCTTTTCTTTTTTCAGAGTCAAACTTTTCTTTGTTTAGAAAGTGAATCCTGGGATCACATGGGATTGGGGTGTATTTCTAGAACATTCCCGCCGACAGTCTGCCCTTGAAAGCTGGTGCGGTGGTTACAATGTCCCAGAACAGCACAAAGGCACCCTCAGAGGAGTGCTTGAGTCTTAAGAACTATAACGAGGCGCTGATTGACAGGGTCCATTGTCACAGCCGCTGTCCCGGTTCTTCTCCACCTGCTCAAGCTGGTGGCTTAAGTGGACTAATTTGTTAACTGTAGGGGCCTGTGTTTGACCTCACGGTCGCAGGTTCAAGTCCAGGTTAATGTACTCAGCCTTTCATCCTTCTGAGGTCGATAAAATGAATACCTTTGGGTAGCAATAAACATCCTTAAACGTGCGCTTTACAACACAGCTGGAGAGTAAAACTACATATCATAATGGTTTTCATGTTATATAAAAAGGCCTTGGTAGAGCTTCAAGTGTCAGATCACCACGTCTGACACCAGCTGCACTGAATTCTGTTTCTGCCTCACTCTGTCATGACTCTGACCCTGTCTCACTCTGTCTGACTCTGACCCTGCCTCACTCTGTCTGACGCTGACCCTGTCTCACTCTGTCTGACTCTCACCCTGTCTCACTCTGCCTGACTCTCTCCCTGTCTCTCTCTGTCTGGCTCTGACCCTGCCTCACTCTGTCTGACTCTGACCCTGCCTCACTCTGTCTGACTGTGACCCTGCCTCACTCTGTCTGACTCTGGTCCTGTCTCACTCTGTCTGACTCTGACCCTACTAAACTCTGTCTGACTCTGACCCTGTCTCACTCTGTCTGACTCTGACCCTACTAAACTCTGTCTGACTCTGACCCTGTCTCACTCTGTCTGACTCTGATCCTGTCTCACTCTGTCTGACTCTGACCCTGTCTCACTCTGTCTCACTCTGACCCTGCCTCACTCTGTCTAACTCTGACCGAGTCTCTCTCTGTCTGACTCTGATCCTGTCTCACTCTGTCTGACTCTGACTCTGTCTCACTCTGTATGACTCTCTCCCTGCCTCACTCTGTCTGACTCTGACCCTATCTCACTCTGTCTGACTCTGAGCCTGTTTCACTCTGTATAACTCTGACCCGGTCTCTCTCTGTCTGACTCTGATCCTGTCCCACTCTGTCTGACTCTGACCCTGTCTCACTCTGTCTGACTCTGACTCACTCTGTCTCACTCTGACACCACCTCACTCTGTCTAACTCTGACCCGGTCTCTCTCTCTCTCTCTGACTTTGATCCTGTCTCTAACTCCGACCCAGTCTCTATCTGTCTGACTCTGATCCTGTCTCACTCTGTCTGACTCTGACCTTGTCTCACTCTGTCTGACTCTGACCCTGTCTCACTCTGTCTTACTCTGACCCTGTCTCACTCCGTCTAACTCTGACCCTGCCTCACCCTGTTTGACTCTGACATTGTCTCTCTCTTCGTAGATGCACAATCACAGAGTTTGGGGACTGCGCCTACATCGGAGAAGGATCCCTGTGGCTGTCAGGAGGTCAACTCCCGAGACCCTTCCTCTGTACTAAGGAGCTGTTCGTTTGACACCCCCTACAGCACCGAGGAGGCTGCAGAGGAACCCTTCTGTGCCGCTGGGTAGCGCTTCTGCCTCAGCCATTTCCCGCTCTCACTCTACCCCCACCCCCTCTGGGAATGGCAGCTTTTATTTTTTTCATTTTTTATTTTTCTTTTTTTGTTGCATATTTATCTCCAACATTTTTATTAAAATATAGGTATGCATATCTGCAGATACAGACAGTACAGAGTATGCAAAAAAAACAAAAGGGGGGGGGTATGTACGGGATGGGCAGACTTGCCACCAGGTTATGTATCATATATTCCCAGGTTTAACATTCCTTTGTGTGCGGTGTCCCCCCGACTGAAAGAAGAAAGGAGAGGGAGGTGGGGGGGGGGGGGTCAGGCTTGTCCGAGATATGCATCGAGGGCTTCCCACATGCCGTATTTGGTGTTATGTTCTTTCGAGTATTTGCCTGTGATGTTGTCCGCGCCTCTGAGGAAGGTGACCCAGTTAATCCAGTTTTTGAAGGTGGCTTTGGCAGTGTTTTTCCAGTTTGTTAATATGATTTTAACTGCCGCTGTTAGTAGGATGTCAACTAGGTCTCTTTCCTCTTTGTTTTCCAGGCTGTGTGTCATGAACCCTGTGGCTAGATCAGCGAAGGTGATTGATATGTCTTTGCCTTACACGTTGTTGATGAAGTTGTTTACCTTCTTCCAGAAGTTCCTGACTTTTTGGCATTCGAAGATGAGGTGTTCCAGGCTACCGTTCTCCTTTTCGCAGTTCCAGCATGTTCCTGTGTCTCTTATGCCTGTTTTGTGGAGCCTCGCGGGGGTCCAGTAGGCTCCGTGGAGGAGCCAAAATTTCGTTTGCGCCAGTTGTGGTGTGACCGTGTTGGTGGTGGCTGATTTCCATAGTATGCTTGTTTCTTTGTCATTCAGGTGTCTTTTCGCTAGATCCTCCCAGGTGTTCACCACTTTTTTATTCAGCGTGGTTTTTTGGGGGCTTAGTAGTTTGTATATTTTTGCTGTGTGGTGGCCTGTGGCATTGAGGTTGTCCATGTATTTGATTATCGCTGGTGGTGTTTTGCTTAGGTTCGTCCTTGTTATGGCCGTCTTTATTTTTAGGAATGTGTACAGCTCTATATCTGGGAGGCTGTGGAGCTGTTGGAGGTTCTGAAAGGTGAGTGGGGCGTTCTTCGTTTCTAGCTGGTTTGGGGTGTGATTCCACTCTTTATCCATAGTTCGTTGTCGTGAACTTTGGTCTGGTAGAGTATCTTCGAGTTGTGCCAGATTGACTCCCAGTTTGTTCCTCTGATGCGTTGACCCATACGTTTGTCTACCTTCACGAGGGCCTCTTTGGTGTGTCTGATGATAAGGTTTAGTCTGAGGGGGTGTTTGTTTGCAGTGAGTAGTGCTATCGGGTTTAGTCCTCCCAAGATGTTCCTCTCTACCTTCAGCCACTCTGGTTCGTAGTCTTGGGAGTTTGTGATCCAGAAGAGAGCATAGTTTACCACCGGCGTTACCATCATCTTAATTGTTTCCACCCAGCCCCACCAGCTGATGTATTTGGGCGACCAGAGGTCTAGTCTCTCTTTTATTTTCTTCAAGGTTGCTACCTCGTTGTGCTCTATGGTGTCTTTTAGGTCCATCCCAAACAGTAGCCCTAGGTATTTGAGTGGTTTTGTTTGCCATGCTAGGCATGATTGCCCCAGTACAATTCTTGTGGTGTGTACGTTCATTGGCTTGCACTCAGATTTGTCCATGTTGAGCTTGTATCCTGAGGCGGCTGCATATTCTCCTATGGTGTCCATTAGGGCTGAGATTGATGTCTTGGGTTTTGTGGTGGTGATGAGGATGTCGTCTACGTATGCAGCCAGTTTCACCATCTTGTCTTTGATTGTGACGCCAGATATGTTCTTGTTGTCCCTAATCATGGCTAGCAGTGGTTCGAGTGCTAGCAGGAAAAGTCCGGGTGATAGGGGGCAGCCTTGCCTCGTGCCTCTTTCTAGTGACTCTGGCTCTTGGTTTGTAGTACAGGGCCATGACCATTGTCCTGTACTTAGTACCCAGGCCAAATTTCTGCAGGCATGCATCTAGGAAGGGCCAGGACACTCTGTCGAAGGCCTTCTCCGCGTCCAGTGCTATCATGACCGCCTGTTCTGTACTGTGTGTTGTTTGGTTGATGAAGTGGCTGAGCAGTCGTGTGTTGTCCTGTGAAAGTCTGTTTTTGATGTATCCCACCTGTGCGTTGTGGATGAGTGTTGGTAACACCCTGTTCAGTCTATTTGCCAGTATTTTTGCGTATATTTTGCAGTCTATGTTGATGAGTGATATAGGTCTGTAGCTTTGTGGAAATTGTGGGCCTTTGCCTTCCTTGGGGATTACAATGATATTGGCTTCTGCCATAGATTCCGTCATTCTGCCTCCCTGGATGCAGTGTGTGTACGTTCCTGCCATGGTTGGTCTCAGTTGGCAGAGGAATCTCTTGTAGAAGGTTGCGGTGTATCCATCTGGGCCTGGGGCTTTGTTTGGCTTCAGCTGGTTGATAGATCTCACCGTCTGTAATGGTCTCTTCGAGTGTCTCTCTTTGCTCATCTGAGAGTGTGGGCAGGTTGATTCTGCGGAGCAAGCTCCCCCCCTCCCCATCGTCTTCTAGGCTCTTATCTGCACTGTATAGTTCTTGGTAGAACTGTCTAAAGACCTCTAGGATACCTTTGTTCGTTGTTTGTGATTTGTTGTTTTTGTCCGTTATGGCTGCGATTGCGTGTTGTCTCTGCTTTGCTTTCAGGTACGAGGCCAGTTGTTTCCCTGCTTTGTTGGCTGAGCATAGGTTTATGGCCTTGAATTTGTTTATACAGGTGCCTGCTCTTTCGCTCAGTATTTTGTTCAGCTCGTATTTTTTCTTTGTTAGGTCTGTTAAGGTGTTTTTGTCTGATAAGTTCGCGCAGTGACCTTTCTCTAGGCTTCCTATCTGATCTTCTAGTTCTTTTATTTTCTTGTTCCTGCCCCTGTTCATTCTGGACTTGATGTTGATGAGCTTCCCCCTGATGGTTGCCTTTAGTGCGTCCCAGATGGTGTCCTTTTCCACTTCGCCGTTGTCGTTGATGTCTAGGTATTCCTTTATGGCCTCCTCAATTTCTTTAATGTTGCTCGGGTTTTGCAGGATGTCGTCGTAATCTACATCTGCTGGCTGCATGTTCATTGTGTCTTCCTCTCATTGAAAGTGTGATGTGTGCATGGTCTGAGATGGTTATGGGTGCTATTTCGGTGTGATCGATCAGGTGGGAGTATATTTTGGACATTAGGATGTAGTCAATTCTGCTGTAGGAGTTGTGTGGTAGGGAGTAGAAGCTGTATTCACGTGCGTCAGGATGCTGCAGTCTCCACGGGTCCGTGAGGTGGAGCTTGGTGCATAAGTTCTCCAGAATGTTTGGATTGTGGGTGTCGTGGCTTATCCTGTGTGAGTGTCTGTCCGTTGCTTGGTCCATGACCTGGTTCATGTCTCCCGTCACGAGGAGAAGGTCGTCTTGTGGGATTTCCGATAGTCTAGTGGTGGTCTTCTCCCAGAATTCTTTGTCGTCCGAGTTTGGCCCGTATATGTTAGCTACGTGTAATGTCTCCTCTCCTCTTTCCAGACTTGTCACTAGTAGTCTGCCTTCCTCGCCTGCGTACGTGGCTTTCACAGTCATGTTGGCTTTCTTGCTTATTATTGTTACTACTCCCCGTTTCTTGAGTTTGGCGGGAGAGCAGTGGACTTCCCCTATCCACCTCGCTTTCAGGTGTGAAGCCTCTTCCTGTGGAAGTCTAGTTTCTTGTAGTACGTAGATGTCTCCTTTCAGTTTTGCCAGGTAGTCAAGTGTTTTCCTGCATTTTACTGGGTGATTAAGGCCTTTGACGTTTAGGGACACCACCTTCAGATTTGGTGTTTGCTTGGTTTGTGATGGTTGGGGTTGTGTCTGTGCTGTCATGGTGGTTTCTTTGTGTCGCTTCTAGTGCGTAGTTCGTCAGGTGGCATGCTTAAGACTACTGTGGGTCTCGTTGAGCTGCTTCGTTCGTTGGGCAGATCCTCCCTTGTGATATGGGTAGATGAGGTGGGTAGAGGTAGGAAAATAGAGATAGTAAAGACATATATAGAAAGTAAAACATGCTTCTGTACTGTAGTGATCGTTCGTGCTCTCCCATTCTCCCCTTCGCCCCCCCTCCTCCCTCCTCCCGTCCCACCCCCCTCCCCCCGCATTTAGAAATGTCAGCGTGTGACAGCAAGAGTCTCTTTTCTTTCCCTCCCCCCAAGTCTGTATATTTACTGAGGAGGCGGTAGAGGCCCCTGTCACACTTGTCCTTGCATAGTGTTATTTAGTATTCCCCCTTCAAAAGGAAATGAAAAAGCCACAGCAGTAAAGGGTATGTGCTTGCTGAAATGTTCTGAGGTAGTTGGTCTGTGCGCTTCCTTCTATTCCGTCGTTGCTTGTGGCTTTAAGTTCTGTTTGGCATTGTCTGTTACGCTTGTGTTTCTCTGAGGAGACTGAGGTAGATACAGTTGCGATTCCTTCTTGTGCTAGCTGCGACCCAGCTCAAGGCGTTTGCGGCGTCTTCTTTCTCACTTGAGGTAGATACGTTGATTGAGTTCAAAAGGCTGCGCAGGTATACCATTTCTGGGCTTGTGCAAGTGTTCCGTTGTCTTCTCATCTATTTTAGGCTTTATTCATCTCCGCCTTCCGCCGCGTCCGATGAGGCCCTTCTTTTTTCTCCTGGGCTTTGTGACTCCATGCTCTCTGGCTCCGGACCTCTTAGGTATCTTTTTAGCTCGTTGGGGTCGTCGAAGATGAGTGTGTTGTTCCTGTCTGTTATTTTCATTCTGGCTGGTCCGACGAAGCCAAAGGTGATGTTGTCTCTTCGCATTTTATCCCGTAGGGCCAGGAAGCCTTTCCTAGTATCTACTGTCAGCTTGGAGTAGTCTTGCCTTATCGTTATTTTTTGGCCGTTCATAAGTATCGGTTGGCCCTTCCTGGCTATGGCAAAGATAGCGTCTGTCTGGTTGCCTCTCAGTGGCTTGCATATGATGGGTCTCGGGCTGTTGCTGTTTTGGGTCCTCCTCGCCGGGATTCTGTATGCCTTTTCGATTTCAAAGGGTCTCTCGAATCTTAGTCCCGTGATTTTGGGTAGGAGGTTCTCCAGCATTGCCGCACAAGATCCTGGGGTGTCCTCTTCTCCTTCTGGGACTCCTAATAGCCTTATGTTCCCCTTACTGCTCTTGTCGTCATATTCTTCCTGGATCCTTTCCAGGGTGTTCGTTTTCCTGATGACGATGCCCAGGTCTTTGTGGGTTACTCTTGTGAGCGCTTTGCATGAGCACCGTATTTAAATTACACATTCAGGCACGGGGACATTAAGTGATTTGCCCAGAATCACAGAGTGTGGACGCGACCCCGAGGCTCGAACCCTGGTCTCCAGCACCAAAGTCGGCAGTATGTCTGTGTCTATATATAAATCAGGTACATCTTAAGGATTTTCAGGGGCCCCAGGCCAATTGTACTTAGGGGGCCCCTGTTCAGAACAGCTTCAAATTTATTCTCCACATTCAGCTCTTTAATGCTCTTCGCCGAGTGGCACATTGGTCCAAATTATAAATGTGTTGTCATCTAAAATAGATGGAGAGTGACATGTGATTTCAATATTATAAGACAGCAGCAGCTCATCAATATTAGTGCAAATAATCTCTGTGACATCCTCCCATTTTGCATATCTTTGGTCCTGTTTTCATCGAAAATATTTTTTTCTGCATTCCTATGCAAAATGTCTGTAACAGACTCCCAATATTCAGCCGCATTAAAGCTAAGTTAAAGGAAAGCTGTATTTAAAACAATCTGTTTAAAAATTATTCAAGGTCATTGGAGGAAGACTATCGGCAGAGCAGAACTAGCTCTATCTGGGGGCCCTCTGAAAAGGCAGGGGCCCCGGGCCAGGGCCCTCTTTGTTCATGCCTTAAAACATCTCTGATGTATGTGTCTCCATCTGTGTTATTTTCTGTGTGTGTGTCTGTGTATGTGTGCGTGGTATGTGTCCGGAGGACAGTGTATGTCTGTGGTTGTGTCTGTATGTGTATGTCTGAGTCTAGAGGTCGGTGTATGTATGTGGTCGTGTGCTTGGTGCATCCTTCAGCGCCACCAATCACAGTATGCTGCCATCCTCACCACCTCATGTGCTAAACCCACGAGACGGGGTTATTCCACTCGCTCTATGGGGACATGCTTGATGCATCCTTCCAGGTCATATTAAGAGTCACCAATCACAGTATGCTGCCATCCCCACCTCCTCATACGCTAAACCCAAGAAGGGCATTAGTCCGCTCCCTCTGTGAGGACATGATAGGTGCATCCTTCCTCGTCAAGATATGAGTCACCAATCACAGTATGCTGCCATCCCCACCACCCCATGTGCTAAACCCATGACACGGGGTGAGTCCACTCCCTCTATGAGGGCATGCTTGGTGCATCCTTCCAAGTCACAGTATGAGCCACCAATCACAGTATGCTATCATCCCAACTACCTCATGTCCTAAACCCACAACAGGGCATTAGTCCGCTCCCTCTATGAGGACGTGCTTGGTGCATCCTTCCAGGTCACAGTAAGAGTCACCAATCACAGTCTGCTGCCATCCACACCACCTCATGTGTTAAACCCACAACACTTGGTTAGTCCACTCACTCTATGAGGACGTGCTTGGTGCATCCTTCCAGGTCACAGTAAGAGTCACCAATCACAGTCTGCTGCCTTCCACACCACCTCAATTGTTAAACCCACAACAGGGCATTAGTCCGCTCCCTCTATGAGGACGTGCTTGGTGCATCCTTCTAGGTCACAGTATGAGCCACCAATCACAGTATGCTATCATCCCAACCACCTCATACGCAAAACCCAAGAAGGGCATTAGTCCGCTCCCTCTGTGAGGACATGATAGGTGCATCCTTCCTCGTCAAGGTATGAGTCACCAATCACAGTATGCTGCCATCCACACCACCTCATGTGCTAAACCCACCACAGGGGATTCGTCTGCTCCTTCTGTGAGGACATGATAGGTGCATCCTTCCGCATCAAGGTATGAGTCACCATTTACAGTATGCTGCCATCCCCACCACCTCATGTGCTAAACTCACGACAGGGGATTAGTGTGCTCCCTCTATGATTATGTGCTTGGTGCCCGCCAGCAACGCTACGGACATTGTTCCGGCATGCCACGGATTCTTCTAACCTTAGGAACCGCTCCTTTCTAACCAGGATCACCCATACAGGGCATTTTACCACACGCGTTGCGTCACTGCACCCATCGAGGAAGCTGGCCTATACATCCCCGAGCTGAGCCTTTGTGCACCCCTTCCAATCGGGCGCCAACACCCGCTCCATAAAGGATAAGCCGCCTCTGTGACATCAATTGGCTACCATTCCTCGCGGCGAATAATCATTTCATCCGCACCGTCGAGGCACATCATCATTGTTGTTACCAGGCATAGCTTATATGTACAGTCCTGATGATGATCCCATTATATTTGTGAGCGCGGGATCGAAACGTCGACCTTTTTAGTAGCTTTACAGAAATAACCAATTTGTATTAAGTGCTGTATAAGACTACTCTGGCAAAACACTTGCTAACACTGATCTAAAAAGTGTCCAGCCTGCTCACCTTTCCTCTGCCTTGAAATTCTCTTTCTCTTTCTCAAATCCTATCCCTGACTTCTTTACTGTGTTTCTCTGTCCCGAGTTAAAACACAGGAATGTGCCCTTTATTTATTATTTATTTTTGAAATGTTGCTGATGCCATCCACACCACCTCATGTGTTAAACCCACAACACTTGGTTAGTCCACTCACTCTATGAGAACATTCTTGGTGCATCCTTCTAAGTCACAGTATGAGCCACCAATCACAGTATGCTATCATCCCAACCACCTCATGTCCTAAACCCACAACAGGGCATTAGTCCGCTCCCTCTATGAGGACATGGTAGGGGCATCCTTCCATGTCACAGTAAGAGTCACCAATCACAGTATGCTGCCATCCACACCACCTCATGTGTTAAACCCACAACACTGGGTTAGTCCACTCACTCTATGAGGACGTGCTTGGTGCATCCTTCCAGGTCACAGTATGAGCCACCAAGCACAGTATGCTGCCATCCCCACCACCTCATTTGCTAAATCCACGACAGGGGATTAGTCCACTCGCTCAATGAGGACGTGCTTTATGCAACCTTCCAGGCCACAGTATGAGCCACCAATCTCAGTATGCTGCTGAAGTACTGCAAAAATAACCTAAGGAGCTATACCTACTAATAGCCCCAATATCATTACCAAATAATCAGTCAGTTGGCAGTGAAGAAAGAGCCTCTCCAACTCTCACCCATAAGGTGCGCGGAGAAGACTGATGGCTTACAATCAAGACAAGGCATATATACTTTCAGGTCAACACATGAAGTCATCGTAAATGGAAAAATACCACTTGGTTCTTGGGCCCGAGGAAGGACCATATATGGCACACATGATTGGTTCAAAGCTTTGCTTAGTTATTACTGGGAAGGTCAGGAGGAGTGACTCCCTTTCGTCTTGGTGCCTGGGAGGGTAGGCACGGCGCCTCCAGGAATGAGCTTATGGCACCCAAAGCCAGATGTGACCATGAGTCTCAGGACAGAGGGAGAATCGTTCGCTCAGCTGCTCTCAGTAACTCAACTGAACTGGGCCCTGACAACTATGGAGAATAACACTTGATCACTGCTTGAGTCAATCACAGAAGAAAAGATGGCGTCTGTATAGTTCTCGGCCTACTCCGTTATAATGAGTAAAAAACAAAAAGAATCCCTACCGGTTTAAGACACAAAGGAGGCAAATGGAATCTGTAGCATATATATTGACGTACAGCTAAACAGATACATCATGCTAACACAATATACATCTGTCTAATGATTCTCATATAGGGGAAATCTGATTTTTACCCCTCAGAACGACCCTTTTAGCATGATGTAGCTAACAAAAATGATTAAATCTTCAAAGATCCCTTCATCTATTTGCATCATATCCTGTATTTCCTGTTGAACCAATTGGGACTTTACCACTGTGGGAGAAGGACCAGTCACAGAGGAGGTAAGCTTTTTAGCACAGTAAGAGCAACATGCCGGCCCACACTGTACACATAGACGGCAGGTAAATATGATACCAGCTATACCTGCCAGTAACATCAGAATTTTCCATCCCAGTTGGAGAACAGTTCCCAGAACCAACCAGAAAGGGACCAGGTACCAGTGTCTGCATGCACTTCAGATGCCAGCTGATGTAGTTTCTGAATGGCCAAATGAATACAGGGGGCGGAGTCAGGAATATATGCGCAGCAGGAACTGCCGATCACTTGACAGGCTCCTCCTCGGTCAGCCAAGATGACGTCTAAAACCATTCTGTTCTGAAGCAAGACAAGTGTCGTCGCTTGAAGCTCTACAGTAGTGTTAATCACTTTCTCAACTACTCTAGACAAACGTCGTACCGCCTTACTGGTAATGACTGGTCCCCAAATAGGGAATATCCCTTTTACAATGTCCGTGAAATGCTGTTCAGGGGTATCTGTTTGGTCTATATCAGTGGTATCAATCCCTCTCCTGTTTCGGAAAACCAACAGGCTTAGCTTATTGAAACTATGATCCTTATGATAATTGGAAGGGGCTATATAAACCGGAGGGTATAGGAATGAAAAATAGCAACGACCAGCCCATCCTCGAAGAAGCTAAGTATAAGCATTCTCCACACAGACAAAATATACATTGGGTGGAGTTAACAAAGGCGGGCAACTGAAGGTACATAACCGGTAAGTGTAATTGCATTGACTCATCCCTACCACAATAGTCCCTGCACCCTGACCGCAAAATGCAGAGTTACTGTTTAATATAGGTACTGATTTCAGATTTAGTTTATTGTACAGTTAATAAAAACTCACAATTTTAAAATGTACAGTTGTATAAAAGGCAGTCATTAGCAAAAGATAAAGCTTAAAATAGGTGAGTAGATTCACGTTATTAAAATTTTTAAAGTCACAATTTGGATTAATACAGTCCATTAGGCTTAGGGGGACTAGGTACATGCAGTTGTTTTGGTTTGGCTAGTGCTTCCGGTGGACCCTGTGGCTGTTTCTTTTACTCTACTAGCCACTATGTCAAAAAATGTTGTTATCCTGCAGTTTAGTTGGATTTCTTCAGGAATAAAAAAAAGCATCACAGCCTGTCTGCAGCTTGTTATGCCCTTCTGGTTTCATAGGGCCCGAAGTAGGGAACGTCTTATGTCCAGAAGGTTTGTGCAGATGCAAATATTGTGTATGAGGTCCTCTTTTCCAGAAGAACAGAGTTGCTGCGTTTTCCCTTTTCCAGGGTGCTAAGTGAGGCGTTATGGGTATCTTGCCGAGGCGCATATTGAGGAACTTGTTTTTTGTTATCTGTGTGAGTCCCGTTATTAGATACTGTTGTTGTTTGGGAGCTGTGTAGCCTTTCAACACCACCCATCCGTGTGCTCTCTTGGCAAGGGTGGCTTTGTCCTCAATAGATGAGACCATCTTGGTGACTTTCGATACCATTTTTTTGAAGGTACCAGAGTCAGTTGGTGACTCCCATAGGTTTGTTAATCCTAAAGTCTCCAGTGATTCCATGAGGTAGTTCCTTGCTGGTGAGATATCTCTAATGGACAGTTCAGTCCAGAGGTGGGCATTTAAGGATCAATTCTCAGCATCTCTGATTTTCCACCAATTTTTTATGTATGCTCCTCTTCTCTCCATCATTTTTTTCTGCAGTCCGAATTCAAGGCGGAATTGAGTGGGTGATGAATAGGTGGGAAGGTGGAATATTGCCCTGTATGCTCGACTAATGGTGTTCTCTAATGTCGTCACGTCTTTATCACATATCGATTTGCTGCCGTACGTGAGCATTGGCTGTAAGCGAGCTCTTATTTCCTGTAGGAGAGGGCCCAGTGTCCGGTCCGGAAGAGCTTTCTGCTGTGGCTTTATTGATAGGTGGAATGCCATGCGCTTCCGACGGATGGCCTCTAGTTGTTGTTTGAATGAGCCGTTGCAATCTAGTATGCCACCTAAGTATTTATAAGAGACTACCTGCTCAATGCCTCTGTCCGTCCAGAAGCCATGTGAAATTCCGTTTTCTGTGGTAATTCATTTTCATGATTTTTGTTTTATTTAAATTGATTGTTAATGAGTTGGTTATGGAGATGACGTTGGTTTTGTCCAAAAGATGTTGGAGGCCGATAGGGGATCGGCTGATGAGGACTAAATCATCTGCATAGAGAAGATTTGACAGTGTGATGTTACCCAGCCGTGGTGCGTGGGATTTGGCTGTCTCCAACTCACCAGGGAGGTCTGCAAGAAAGAGGTTAAACAGCATAGGGGATAGGACACAGCCTTGTTTCAGTCCTTTGCTGGTCCTGATTTCTCTTGAGAGGTGCGTACCGGATCCCAGTTTGATCCTGACCCAGGTGTTGGTGTATAGCTTTACCAGCTGCTGGAAGAGTGGGCCTGGAATTCCCCATTTGTTCAGTTTCTGCCAGAGTTTGTGGCGGTCTACATGATCAAATGTGGCGCTATAATCGATGAAGCACAGAAACAGAGAGCTCTTGGTGACTTTTCTCTAAAGTTTTTGCTTTTCGGTGTGAGGACCGTGTATTGTTCCCTTTTTGGGTTTTTAGCTCAGTAGTATGCTTGGCTCCCAATTCTGTTACAAAATCTACCCAGGCGTCTAACGGATTTATATTTGAGCAGGATGCTTGGTGCATGATTATTTTTGCACTGATTGATAGTTCCTCAGACTCTGTGGTCTTGCACCTTATTCGTTTATAATTGGCAGTGTGTTCTGTGCCTATGTATCTTTTTCCCACCGCTTTATTCTCGCTAGACACACCTAATTTAACTTCTAGTGACAGATGGTCGCTTTGAGCGCTTTCACCTATCTTGAACGAGCTGATTTTCTTGTACAGTGGTAGTGTTGTTAGCTTGTAATCGAGGTGTGAGGAAGTACTTGAGGAGAAATATGTTGGAGCTGGTGGGATATCCTCTGTGAATCGTCCGTTAAGTACTCTCAAATTTAGCTGCTCCACGTCTTTCAGTAGCTGAATTGAGGTGTTTGTGTGTTTGTTTGGAAACGGAATTGATTGACTTGGGATTTCCCAGATAGTATCCATTTCTTTTGTCATGTCGTCTCTTGGATTGTCTCCGAAGAGGTGAAGGTTAAAATCACCTGCCACAAATGTGCTCTCCATTTCCCTGTCCTCCATAAGTCTTGTCAGTTCTTTGACGAGTTCCCTAGACCCCCAGTGTCTGTGCTTCGGGTGTATGTATATGTTAATAATATGCAGCTGATGGGTTATCTGATTGTTTGTGATTGTTACTGATAATGCTTGTATCGCATTTGGAGGAGTAAGGCTTACTTTTATTGCTTCTGTTGCCCCAATTGTTGATATTGAGGCGAATGTCGCCAGGCCGCCGGAACTGTGGCAATATTGAGAGACTCTGGTTGCCGGGTGCGTTTGGGTTGTGTTACCTTGTAGTGGTATGTCGTTTGTTTCCCACGTTTCCTGGAGAAGAATCAGGTCGAACATTTTAAATAATTTAATGTTTCGGGGTCCTCCAGTTTGTCTGAGAGTCCGTTAATGTTCCAGTTGCATATTTTAATTTTGGGGAGGACAGTAGGATTGGAGTTTGTGGCTGGTGTTCTTTGTCAGTTAGTGTCACCTCCAACTATGGTCCGTGTTATTGATGTTCTCCGTGGTTCTGACTGGTGGGAGCTCAAGTATTGATGAGGTGGTAGGTGTATATCCGGTCCCGGGGAATGACTACGTGCTCCTTTCAGTATTGATTTAATTGTTTGGAGGCGTTCTTGTTTCTTTTCTTCAAGTAGCAGAGTGGGATAAGCGGGCCTTTTTGCTGCTTCAAGCCTAATTCCCCACTCGGAGAATCTAAGTGATTCTTCCATGATTGAGTTTTGCTACTTCGTTTGTTATCCATATGGACTTTGTTGTTTCATTGCCATGTGGATATGGAGCTGGAAGAAAGTTGATTGCAAGCAGATCAGAAGTGTTTATGTTTTTTAATTTGTCGATTGAGTTGATCAGCTTTAATATGTTGCCCCTGTTTAGAGTATCCACTCTTCCTCTGGATTTAAATTCGGGAATGAAAAGGATTGTATCCGAGTCGGATTCCCCTGGGGGCTGTGTTAGCTGATGTGTCTTTTTGCTCATTTTCGCTGAGCCCTTGTGGAAACTGGGTATTGCATGTTATGGGGTTTCTGTTGGGACTCGCCCACTGAGGTTGATCCTTATGCTGGCCACTATCTGCTTTAGTGATGTTTTCTATCCGGGGGTACCCCTTTGGTTCACTGCGAGTGGTCTTGATGTTTTGGCAGGTACATGTGTTTGGGAAGTCAATGGTTGCTTTCCGACATCCGGGGCCAGTTTCGTTGTCATTACTTGGCATTCACTTTGGCCTTTATGGGCCAGTTCTGGTGAGTTATTGAATGTTGAGTTGTTTGTTTGCCCCAGAGGCTTCTGCTCTAACTGTTTGCCAGTTTTCTCATTTGAGAATGACTGGGTTCCCGGTCCCGCTGCGGTTGGCCTCTTTACGTCTGATGAATATTTAAATTGAGGTGAGGGACTTGTGTACTCCGTGTGGTTTTTGTTGGCTCCTAGTAACTCTGTACCTTCCGGTATAATTGGCTGTCTGTTTTCTTCTGTGCAGACCGCTTCTGCTAGCTTTCTATTCCTGCCCTTTCTTTTTTGTTTGCGTCGGGCGCGTGCGTTCGTCGGGCTTCCCAGTTGCTCAGCGTATCCTCTTGGTAAAGTGTTCTGAGGAGACTCTTCTGATACGTTTTTGGGGTTTGATGGCTGGCGCCGTTGCATGATGGCTTTATTTGGGTCGTTGCCGTTTCCTAGTGGGCTTATGTTGGGGAGTGGACTGGCTGACCTGGCCTTTGATGTGGAGAGCTTTGTGGTGTTTAATTTTATGTCCTCCAAGAGGTTTCCCAGCATCATGGGTAATGATGATAGTTTATCAATAATTGGTGAACATACGCAATCCGTTCTTTCAATTAGAGACAGTTTAGCTGACTCTTGTCCTCTTTTTATAAGGCCGTTAAGATCTGCGAGTTTTCTATCAATCCCCATGGTGGCCTCTGCTAGCCTTTGCAGCACAGTCAGTTGAAGGTTTAATTTATCCGATTGGTACTGAAGTACTGTGTAGGACAGTTGGATTGTATTGAGTAAAGTTACCCAAAAGGTGTTGGTGGGGTCTCTTGTCACCTCTGTAGGATGATTGAAGCTCTCTTTGCTGATGTTATTTATGTTTTCCTTGACGTTATATGTTGCCACTAGTTCGCTCCATTCTTGTGATACCAAGAAGGTCATGTCCCTGTCCAAGGAGGATAAGTTCCCGTCTGCCATGATTTGGGAGGAGTTTGCCGGGTCTGTTTTTGTTCCCTGTGTGACGTGAGCCTTGGTGTTGCCTTGAGTTTTTGATTCTGTGTGAAAATAGGCATCGTATACACGAGGCAGTGCTGTTTCTTGTATGTTTTTTGCCTCTACCACTGCCTGCTGGATGAGTAAAGAGGAGTGTGTTGGGGATGATTTGCCGCTTATGATGTAATTGCTAAGCTGCCCCGGCGACACTTCCAGCTCTGGGGCGTGCGTGCTTGGTATATCCATCTTTGGCGGTGAGCTGGTTAGGCTTGTTTCCTGGCTACCTCCCTCTTTTGTTTGGGATTGGCTAGTGGCGCCTTCTAATGGCGTTGGGCTTCTAGCTTCTTGTGCCCATTGTTCTCCAGCCCCTGTTGTGCCTTTGGTGTAGTCCGTGCTCTCCTTTGGAGTTGGAGGCATGTCTATTTCTGCAACTGTGTAAGTTGAGGTTTGGGGCAAAGAGTTGTTTGTGCCGGCTGGTTGCAAAGGAGTTTGGAGGAGTGTAACAGAATCATTTGACGAATAGATCGCATTTCCTGGGTTTTTAAAAAAAGTGAACTTTGTGTAGATTTTCGGTTGGGAGTTGTGTTTTGTTTTCGCTGGCTTACCTACTAAGTTGATTAGTTCCTGGGTGCTTTTCCTTTTATTGCTTGTAGATGGGTCTGGTGTTGGAGTTGAGGTGTGGACTGTGTCAGTTGGTAGTCCCTCGTTTGTGCAAAAGTTGGTACCATTGTGGTTACTTTCCTGTGGGTTGGTATTACTGGGGGTGTTGCTGGCTTCCTTGGTGCTGCTAAATGGTCGCTTATTTTTTCCAGGTGTCTCTGAGCTCGTGGTTGTATTATTCCTTTTCCGTTTAGTTGGCTGCCTTGTTAGAGGTCTTCTTTCTCTTCCCGACCTCATGATGGTCCTGCTGAGACTCTTTCTATATCTCCCCCCATTGTAAGGTTCGTCTGCCTCTTCTATCTCCTTCTATTTCCTGGCACTAACAAGTTTGCGGTTCGCGGTCGCTGGGAGAAAATGGTCGAGGCTTGGTAGGGGCTTGTCTAAAGGGACGGCGTTGTTGGTTCCGCAGGACAAGGCTTTTAGGGGAACTGAGACACAGGGGCGCAGGGACACTTCTTGATTGGCCTCACACTCTCCTCACCTGTACGCCTGTACGCCTGCTGTGTGCTTCTTGGCTGCGTGATGATTGATGCTTGGTGCTTTAAGCCGCAAGAGCCTCCAGGCTGTTTTCTGCTCTCAGCGAGTTTGATACATGACCTCAAGGCAAGCACCGGGTCTGGGACCAGTTATATCAATGTGGCAAGCTAGAGCACGAGCGGGAGCAGGGGGGTAGAGGTGGAGCAGGAGCAGAGCTCAACTGCTTGGCCTCTTGGCCGCTCTACCGTTCAAGTCCTCTGTGGCCACCTCTGAGCTGGTCTGTTCTTGGGCTATTCCTTTGGCAATCCTGTGGGAATCTTCGCCTCTTTTATGCCACTGCTGTGTTACCGCAGGGTTGCCGCCTTGCCTTGCCTTGCTGCCTTGCCTTCCCTGGTTACTCAGGTGGTCCCATGGGGAGATCTCACTACGGCTCCTGCTGTGTACCCTGTGTGGCATATGCCCCATCCCCCGCTGGTCTTATCTTGCCTCTATCAGGCTTCTCCCGCTCTCCAGCTCTGCAGAAGGTATGGTCTCTGCGGGTCTGCGGGGCTTTGCGGATCTGAGCGACTCCTCCCGCCACGGGAGCCGGATCGCGGCCCCCCCCCCCCGCTGCGACCAGGCAACTCCCGCAGCGCCACGAGACAAGACCCACCTGTCTGCCTCACCTCCCTCTGGCTCACGGTTCACGGCTCACAGGAGGCCAACGAGCCTAAGGCCCCCAGGTCCGGCTCCGGGACAGTCCAAGCCGAGCCGAGACAGAGCCGGAGAGCCGGAGACAGAGCCGGGTGGGGGCCGAGGGAACCGGGAGGCAAAGCAGAGAGAGCAGGGCAGAGAGACAAGCTTCGCGTGCTGCTTCGGCCGCCGCCTGGGATCCAAACTGCCAATGTGCTGCCGACTCCTGACTGGAAATATAGGTACTGGAATAGCTCTATCATTAGTAACATTCCTGTCTTTAAATTGTTGGAAATACTGTGTGAAATTGAACTCTGCAAAGTCTAGGATTTCATTTCGTAACCAAGTGACGTTCTTATGTTCAGTATACATATTCATACATGCATTCGGATCTAACAATCACTCCCCATCATTTCCTTTAGGGTCAAATCCTTGATGCTTTTCTATATGTGCCAAAATCATCTCGTAAACTTTCTCTGGGTATATTTGAGTTTCTACCGTATAATGCATGTACATCATGGAGAGTAATTTGAACTAAGCTTCACAGCTTCCTAAATAAAAGAGGGGCAGGGATATAAATAGGTCTTGCTTATGCATAACAAAGGGTAAAAGGCCACAAACCCAACAATTTGTAATATTAGTAGCACTATGGGCCTGATGAAGTATTTCAACAAATACATTTTTCGTGTAAGTCTGACGATGTCTTTCCTTATGTGGGGCTAATGAAAAAAATACATGTTCCGGAGGCTGGGCAGTAGTACCTTAAACAGTATGCATGGGGTGGCGACACTCTAAATATATAAACACACTCATTAATATTATTAGCAAAGTCGCTATAGTGACCACAAATGCAATTTTAACACGTTGACTTCAACTAGAGAAAACAGGCATATTTACAGAATAATGACGTGGTGCAAAAGGACGCTCCTCTATGGGGACAAAATGGGCAAAGGGATACATGCTAACTAAAAGTCCTAAGATAAACTCGTGCAAAATCAAATCCGGCTGATGCAGTTCAACCTGCCAGAGGGTACTTCTTTCCTGTGCCCGTCTAGAGCTTCACAGGCAGGCTCCTATCAATCATCATAAATAAAGACCACAACAAAGCTTTTTACGTTGGAGTTATGTCCTTACACAACCCTTGAATACACACAATCTGGGCCTTTCCCAACACAAAAGGATTCAGTCTTTCTTTCCGAACAGAGCAAAATAAATGTTCAAGGCTCCCATCGCATTCAGTCCAGTGTCTCACTCAGTACCCCAGTAGCGAATTTCACAACCCTATTACTCAAGTCTTTCCCTATCTCCTGTCATCTTCACCTGGGGTACCGTGTAGTTTTCTGGGCCGCAGATTCTATCGAACATGGCCAGGCGTTTCCTGATCAGGAAACAAAACACAGGAGGATGAACCCATTGCAACAGAATTATCATGCACCTCTCGCTCAATTGCACAGGCAACAGAATCCGGGGCAATCACTTGTGCAGACTACAAAACCCCTTTCGAGCCCGAAGTTCCTTCCTCTTGCCCTTCTCCAACTTCCAGGGCATCAGAAAAAGGAACAAAACGAGGGGCCTGTTCACTTTCCTGGGTCAAGATTCCATCCTCATTTCGCTGATCATAAGGAAGCGGCAGGTGCAGTCTTTTCACGTGGGAGACGTGTATCCAAGGTCTCCTTCCGTTCACCTTCACCACTGTCCATGTGGCCAGTAGAATTTGATGAGGCTCAGACCAACGAGGATCCAAACTGGATTTCCGCTGATAGTTACGAACAAGAACCCACTGTCCTGGCTCCAATCGATGTCCGGGACCCACCGGCAGGGGCTACAAAACGGCAGAGACCTGTTGATGAATGGAACAAAGATCTTTAGAAAAAGCATACAGATAATCTGCCATCATAGGATATTCAATATCACGGAAGGTCCTGGGCCTTGGGACACCCCAAACATTGGCAGTTCAAGTTCAAGTTCAAGTTCAGGAATTTATATAGCGCACTACTCACCCAGAGGGTCTCAAGGCGCTTGGGGGGTAGGAGGGTCATTATTTATCAAATAGCCAGGTTTTAAGTTCTTTTCTGAAGGAGATGTGGTTCTGTGTAAGGCGGAGGTGAGTGGGGAGTGAGTTCCAGGTCCTGGTCGCCATGTAGGAGAAGGATCTACCTCCCATGGTGGATCTTTAGATACGCGGAACTGAGGCGAGGGCTTGTTTGGAAGATCTTAGTTGGTGGGTGGGTGTGTAGAAGGACAGTCGAGTGTTGAGGAATTCGGGTCCTAGTTTGTAAAGGGCTTTGTGTGCGTCGGTGAGGAGACGGAACGTTATTCTCTTGTTGACGGGAAGCCAGTGGAGGTCTTTTAGGTGGCCGGTAATGTGATCTTGGCGAAGGATGTCCAAAATGAGTCTCGCTGATGCGTTTTGGATGCGTTTTTTCTGTAATTTGGCTGTGATTCCGGCGTATAGTGTGTTTCCATAGTCCAGTCGACTTGTGACCAGTGCGTGGCTGACAGTCTTTCTTGTCTCGGGGGGACCCAACGGAAGATTTTTTTGAGCATACGAAGTACGTTGAAGCAGGAGGATGAGACTGCGTTGACTTGTCTGGCCATCGAGAGTGAGGAGTCTAGGATGAAGCCGAGGTTACGTGCGTGGTCTGTGGGTATGGGTGCTGTGCCCAGAGCCGAAGGTCACCATGAGTCGTCCCAGGCAGAGGGGGATGATCCTAGGATGAGCACCTCCGTTTTGTCGGAGTTAAGTTTTAGGCGGCTGTTTTTCATCCATTCGGCTACTTCTTTCATGCCTTCATGAAGATTGGTTTTGGCGGTGTTAGGGTCTTTGGTGAAGGAAAGGATCAACTGGGAGTCGTCAGCGTAGGAGATGATGTTAAGGTTGTGTTGACGCACGATGGGTGCGAGTGGACTCATGTAGACGTTGAAGAGGGTGGAACTGAGTGATGATCCTTGTGGTACACCGCCGATGACTTTGGTGGTCTCTGATTTGAATGGGGGAAGTCGACTCTCTGAGTTCTCCCAGCGAGGAATGAGATGATCCAGTACAAGGCTTTTCCTTGTATGCCGATGTTGTTGAGGCGTTGTATAAGGGTGCTGTGACAGACTGTGTCGAAAGCGGCAGAGAGGTCGAGTAGAATGAGGGCCACTGTTTCTCCGTTGTCCAGTAGTGTTCGGATGTCGTCTGTCGCTGCAATGAGGGCGGTTTCAGTGCTGTGTTTGGCTCGAAATCCGGACTGAGAGGGATCGAGGGAGTTGTTGGATTCAAGGAAGGTGGTGAGCTGGCTATTGACGGCTTTCTCAATGACTTTGGCAGGGAATGGGAGGAGGGATATGGGGCGGTAGTTCTTAAGTTCAGTGGGGTCTGCTGTGGGTTTCTTCAGGAGGGCGCTGAGTTCGGCGTGTTTCCAGCTTTCTGGGAAGGTAGCAGAGTTGAAGGAGCAGTTGATGACATCACGGAGATGGGGTGCGATGATGGAGTCTGCTTTGTTGAAGATGTGGTGGGGACATGGGTCGGTTGGCGAGTAAGAATGGATGGAGTTCATTAGACGGATGGTGTCTTCAGTGGTGATTGGGTTCCAGGCGCTGAGGTTGTTAGCGGGCGCTGTAGGTTCGGAGGGGGGTGGGAAGGGTTGTTCGTTGGAAATGTTCTCGAAGCTGTTATGTATGTCGGCAATTTTGTTGTAGAAGAAGGAGGATAATGAATCGCAGAGGTCTTAAGGAGATAAACCAGTTCGAGAATGTGGGGTAACCCGTATTGACATTAATGCTAATGGTAAGGCATCTGGCCACTTTAACCCAGTACTTTCTTGAATCTTTGCCAGTTTGAGTTTCAATATTGCATTATACTTCTCGACTAAGCCAGCTGACTGAGGGTGTCGAGCCGCATGGAATTTCTGCTTAATTTGCAACCCATTACAGACGTGCCTGATAAGATCTGCAGTAAAATGTCCCCCGTTTTCACTCAAGACCACCCCAGGCAATCCATAGCGTGGAAGGTATTCCTTTATCAGAGCCTTTGTTGTTGTGAGAGCAGTGTGTTCCGGTGATTGTCTACTACTCCTCTCGCCGGGGACTCGATTTCCCCGTCCCCCGAGATGTGCGGCCCCGCCCTCACTTCGACATGGGCCTTCCTGCACTCCAAGGCTCCCTCTGCCGCAAAGGAAGTGTGCAGGTGTCGGGCCTTGTTCTCCACGGTCCAAGGAGGGTCTGTCTCTGTCGGTGTGCCTCGGAAGTCCGGACTGCCCAGCCGTCACCCCCAGGTTCGGAGCTCCTGCTTGCCGCCCCAAATCGTGTTCGCCAGGCAGCAGGGACCCCACGCAGCTCTCGTCCAGAAGCACAGGCCCTGGGGCGGCCTCTCAGGGTAACGGCGCGGTGTCCCACCAAAGCCTCCGGGCCTCCAGTGTGGCCTGCAGTCTTAGCGCCAGCAACGGGGTTCCCGCCTCTCACCCCCGGGACTGCTGCGGTCCACGCCGCCTCTGGATGCCAGCTTCGCTCTTTCCCCGGAGCGCGCAATCTCACCTCCTGCTCCGATGTGGACTAGGCCTCGCCTCTGCGCCCCACCGCTCCGGGCCCCCCTTACCACTCCGATCCTCCGCCGGGGCCGGCAGCTCCTTGCGTCCACAACGCTGCCCGCGGACTGCAGGGCGATCCACTGCTCCCACCAGCCCGGTCTGCTCTCGGGCCCGCTGCAATGGCGGCTGTCTCCTGCTCCGGACCGGAGCGGCCGCTCCCACTCTCGTACCGCTGGTCCGGCCAGGGGCCAGTCTCGCCGCCGGTGAACACCTGTCGGCTCTGCTGGGCAAAAATCGTTCGTGCTGGAGGTCGCCACTACTTCAGGAAGGCGAAATCGGGATTCGGGCCGCGTGAGGGCGCTAGAGAGCAGAGAGCAGCCACAGTGAGCACAGTGAGCAGCCACAGTGAAGCACAGTGAGCAGCAGCAGCGGGAGCGGGAGCGGTGGCAGAGGGAGGAAGACGAAGAGCGCTGTGGTGTGCGGCGTGCGGCAAGCAGGAGCCGCTGCCTATCGGGACTAAGACTTGAAAAGGCCGATTTGAAAAGGCCGTAACCCGGGTGCCAGGACTCCGGGCTTCAGGACTCCCACGCCACCCCAGCCATCATCGCAACAGCCACACGTGGTGGCGAGGAGAACGTGAACGAGGAGAACGCGGCGGTGGCGGCACGCGGAATTGCTGGGACACATTAAGCGGTAAGCGGAGATCTGCACCTCCACCGCACTGCACTGCACCCGACTGCCCCGCACCGCCAAACACCACGCCAATAGCCATATTCACTTATACATCACTCCCCCCTCCCCCTGGCGTCAAGTGAAGAGAGCTGCTACCAGTGTTGCATGAGAGTGTGTCTACTTCAGTACCCCCGCTACCTACAGAGCTGAAGATAGCCAGCTGCAGAGCAGAGCAGAGCAACAGCAAATAGCAAATAGCAAACAGCGGTAGCAAACACAAGTGCAGCAGCAGCAAGTAAGCGAGCAGCCAACCAACCCACCAACTCACCAACTTAAAACGGTCAAGCAGCCAAGGAGTAATTCGGCAATTGGCGCTAGGCGCGAGGACCCCTCACCGCGAGCATCCTTCCGAGCAGACCTTGCCCAGGTCCTCGCCTGGGGGTCTTGGCTTCCTCGAATCGAGCAGCAGCAATACAGGAGCCGGGAAATCACCGGCAAATCACCTAAGCCACCCAGGCCAACCGCAAAATGAGGACCAGAAACTCAACTCTAATCCAACCTCAGGAGAAGCCCCGGCCGCACAGCTCCGCCAAGAGAAGGAAGGCGAAGCTATTTTATCCTCCAGTACTTGAGCTAGGGGGACCTTACCAAGTCCCAGGGCCCTGGGATGAGGAACATGCAGGGAGAGCGGGAGCGACTGGAGCAACTCCAACCTTCCCAGGACAAGACATCGATTTCATCATGGAACTGCCGGCTCCTTCCCTCCCAGCCCACCCCTCATCTGACATCAGGGGGAAACCTCCCTGCACCCCGAGCCCAAACTTGCACAAGCCCAGGCTCAGCACTAAAGACCGCTCAATCTGCCCCGCTGGGAACAGAGACATAAGAAGTTTTTTGAATCCTAAAACATCCTCAACCCCCACTTGTTCCAGCTCTTCGGACAGCTTGCTCGCTATTAAAGCAACAGAGGAAGAAGAGTTGAACTTAACAATGGCAAGCCCTCGGGTAAACAGGATACCTCTCTCGCCAACAATACTTACTCTCCAGAGTGGCATGTGCCACAAACCTTCGACACCGGATAAGGTGGCTCTTGGGCCCACCCAACCAAACATTACAGCCCAGACTCTTTCCCCTTCAGCGCACTGTCCGCAGAGCAGCCCTCCTGCAGCTATAACGAGTATACATGTCATTTCAGACAGCCCTCTTGCCGACAAGAGAGGAGGCATAACTCTCCTCACCACACCAATGCACACAGAACTGTTCCACGACCCCCCCGGCCATTAAGGAAAGTGTAACCCGCCAATTACTCGACAGGACCCCAAAACACCTACTGATCTTACCTAGACCGGGCCTCCAAGAAGATGATAAAACGGCATCTTCCCCGCCATCGGATAGCGGCCTTGCAAATACTGATCATCTATCATCAATCAGTGAAGCCCTTGTCTCAATGACCGGAGCAGCGATAATTCCCGCAGACAAGCTTGATGTGCAGATCAACATTCTACAATTAGTGGCAAATCTGATATCGGGAATAGACTCAAAACTGGACAACTTGAACGCCCTGATACGCAGAGCGCAGGACAACACACAATTCAAACAAGAGTCATGCAGTTGCAGCCCGATTTTGCACAGCCTATAAAAACTCCCAAATATTATGTCCACTTTAATAGAGGACCTCAAGGGTGAAGCAAATAAAAAAAACGGTCTGAAGAGTATGCCCTCATTCACACAGGGCCCCGCCATGGCATACCCCACGGATAACAGCCCGCCCACCCCCTGCCCAAGTAGCTCGGAAATGCCAGCACCCTTGACCTCGCCCTCTGCTGGCAGCACAAGACTAACCCTGATGAAGGCTGTAAGTCAGGACAACCAACCAACATCCAAGCCGCCCAACCCAGAGTTACAAAACTTGTCAAGGAAAAACAAGAAAAAACTAAGAAAACTCAACAAGGAGAAGAAAAATAATGCATACGCCACCAGCGTCATTCACAATTGGCTACGACCGAATAAGCAGCCTACCCCGGCAGCCCTCATGCATACAGAAGAAGCCACAGGATCATCGACCAAAAACTTACACACCTCCACTTTAGCCCAAGACCCAAGCTTGCTAGCGCCGCCCATGGCCCCTCAATCCGCGACAGCGCCAATAACACAAAAACATGCGCATGAATCACAGGCAACCATCCATGATGAAGCCAAGCAAAACCTGCAGGAGCCTCGCCAAACTAGCTCCGAGAACCCAGCGCAAATCAAGTTCACAATGAGCGAAGCAATAGCCTCCGATAACTCAAAAACTATTAATGTCACCATCGGAGACTCTCAGAGCGCCCCTTATGGGCCAATACCCTTTAAACCGGAGCAAGCCGTCGACAGGCTACGGAATAAGAACTGCTCCCCTAGCACAACGCCCATGGAAGCACCCCAAGCGACAATAGGACCAAACCAGCAGACAAACTCTCACTTGCCTGGCTTGAGGATGACACCCCTAATTAAAACCCAGGACAAAATTTGGCCTAAAGAGGCCATTCCAAGCCAAGCAAATGTAGAGGACCGGAAAATCCTGCTATATCCAGAATACACCTCGCAAGGAAAATGGGATATCCTGAACCGAAGCAATCTCTTAACACTCTGCGCAAACCTGCCGGGATTGGAAGGTACAAAAACCAAAGACATCGAAACCATCTCTTTCCTGCCCCCAGATGCAGAAGAAAAGAATGAAACAACGGAACTAACCTTCACCAGACCAGATCTGGCTGAGGCACTGAGGAGTCAACAACCATTACTAGAAAGCTGGGGCATAAAGATAAAGGCAAAGCCGACCCAAAAATATCCCTTAATTTTAAAAGCATCAATCCCACATTTTAAGCCAGACAATCAGGCACAGGGCATGGTTGTCTCTACACTCACAAATGCTCCATTCACACATCGGCGAAAAACTGAGTCTGTTCTCCAGGGGTGCAAAGGTAGCATAAACAACAGCCCAATCGACGGTACCCCAATTAAGATCACAACAAACCTTATCCAAGGAAAACGATTGTGCGCAACCAGGGGTCACCCCTGCAACGACTGGTCCTGGTCATCTGCACTAAATCCCAGCTCCTAATACAGCCCGCCCCGCAAACTCAGCTCGAACATTTCAACACGCTGCTAGCGAGCGAGAAAAAAATCTAAAGAAAAAAGAGAAATCCACCGAGAGTATAAAAATATTAACGTGGAATGTCTCAGGACTCAAAAAGCTGCTACTAAGCCCAGCTGCGGTGAAATTCCTGGAGAAAGCAGACATTATTTGCACACAGGAAACATGGCTGACTCAACCACTCTCGCTAAGAGGATATGCAGAATACAGTCAAGCAGCTAAAAAGACCAACATATTCGGAAGACCATCAGGGGGAAAGTGCGTCTACATAAAACATGCCTTGAACATAGAATTCTTGGAACTACATAATCTACCAGACACTTTACAGGAGGGCATTCTGAAATTCCCCAACTCCACCAACGGAATCCCACCAATACTACTGATCAATATCTATCATAATTCGCAGGAGAACACATCTAACTCGCTCATACTCGCAAATCAATTAGAAACTTTACTGCTAGGCTATCCACTATTAGACTGCATTATCCTTGGCGACTTCAACATTCATAACATAGGGGTTTCGACCAAGCTAAAACAACACCGCGGGGGGACCGAAGCACTGAATGAATTCTTAAACTCCCACAAACTGGCGACGGCCCACACATTGCTCTTAAAGAACACCTCGGGAGCCTTGATCGGTCATACGTATAACAACCAAACGACGATCGATTACATCATCTTAAGCGATAACCTGCAAGACAAAATGATAAACTTCATGGTTCACTAACGTAATGATAGCGATCACGCTGCCCTAACAATAACCATGAACTTATCGGTGCAATCACGACATCAGCCGATATGCGTGGGGGCATCGGACGGCCAAGAATTAACAAAACTGCCAAGAAGAATAAAATGGGGGCAGGCAGCCACAACAACCTTTAACAACTAGGCAAACACGTGGGCAGGCTGGCCCCCGTGCAAACATAACCAGGAGACAATAGCAACATGGGAAGGAATCACCTTGACCCTAGCAGCAGAACTTAGGGGAGGTGGAGATAAAGCAAGGGCAATCCGCTGGCACCCTCCGACCAAACTCAGATTCAACGCAGAAATTAAAACCAGTGCAAAGGACTTAAACAAAAAACGTAAAGCTTACAGTAAGAAGCGCACAATCAAAAACAAAATCCAACTGCAAGAGGCCGCAAAGAGCCACTCCATAAAAGTGTGGGCCGCAAAGCGCAACCATTGCGAGGCACAGTGGCTGAAAATCTTCGATCTATTGAGCCCTGGAAAAACACAAGAGTTCTGGAGTTATATTAGTCACCTCGGTCGAGGCACAAATCATAGAGAAAACTCCCTTGAGGCATCTGTCTGGGTCTGCCATGTAAAAGCGCTTTACAAGGAAGAAGGATTAATCACCAAGCCTCACAACATGACATCACAAAAACTGGACCTGACCTTAACCACAAACACAACATCCCCTCCCGGAAAAGCACTAGTGTCCAAAATATTAAAAAAATCAGAGCAAATGGCGCACCGGGCCCCAATGGCCTACCAGGCCACTTATTCAAATCAAACATCGAATTCTGGTCTAAAAACCTGACCCACCTATTTTCTGACTGTTGGCTGTCGGGGGCTGTGCCTGACTCATGGCGAGGGTCGCTTCTGCATCCAATTCATAAAAAAGGGTCCAAATCTGACCCAACAAACTACCGCATGATCGCCCTGTTGGACATTGAGGGTAAAGCTTACGCAAGTGCCATCCTGAAAGACCTCACAGACTGGGCAAGCGAAGAAAATCTCCTGCCATTCTGCCAAACCGGTTTCAGACCTGGGTCCTCCACCGTGGATAATATCACAGCACTCTCTTACCTAATCAATCGAGCACGGCTGCGCAAAAGCCTCCCTTTATTTGCCTGCTTCATCGACTACTCTGCTGCGTTCGACGGGGTAGACCGTACTATCTTATGGAGAAAGCTGGTCCACTGGAACATTGACCCTTCCCTGTTAAGAGCGATACAATCCCTGTATGAAAACACCTGGGTAAGAATTAAACTTTCAAACGACTCCGCAACTGACAAGATAGCCACGAACCGCGGTCTAAAACAAGGGTGCGTGTTGGCCCCCCTACTGTTCAACTTATATACAGCAGACATGGAGACAGCCCTGCTGGGGGCCACCTTAGTAAAACCAAAGATCGGGGCAACCAAAATGCATCTCATGCAGTATGCGGATGACCTCGTAATTCTGGACCACACAAAAACAGGACTCCAAAAAGCACTCACCGCTCTGGCTACATATAACAACAAAAACAGGCTGGTAGCAAACCCGACTAAATCAAAAATAGTCATTTTTGGGCACTACCCCAAAAAACAAAGAGCAAAATGGAGCCTCGGCCACTTAACCTTGGACAGTACCCAGAAATACCTATACTTAGGGGTCTCCTTCCACGAATCAGGGTTGTGCGGCACCCACTTAAAGAAAATTCAGGGTAAAGGTAAATCCATCACCTTTGCCCTATGTAAACTACAAGCCCTTATACACAGTCCATCAGCAACGGCCATTCAAAGAGTCCTCAAGGCCAAGCTAATGCCTGCCCTTAACTACGCACAACAGGCGTACCCAGGCAAATTAAATAAGGAGCTGGAAAAAATCCAATGTGGGGCATACAAGAGACTGTATCACTTGCCGAAATGCACAAGAAACACTCTAATCCGCCTGGAATTCGCCCTTAACCAACAAATCCTGGAAGAGATGGCAGCCCTAAGTAAATACTATTACCTCACAACAGCGGCACGCGATAACACACTAAAGGCCGTCCTGAAACACATTTTTACTGAACCAGGGAACCCCTGGTCAACTACCATCGAAGCTGCCACGACGCAATTGAACCTGGCGATCGAGTCGTGGAACCCAGATCTTGTCAACTACACGACCATCAAACACGTGATAAAGAGGCAAGTGCGCGCATGTTCCCGGGAGCTGGACTTGGAGTCCCTCAGGAAAAGAGCCCTCCATGAGTCTTTACGCTTGCCACACACCGTGCACAACCCCCGAAACCACCTCACGCAGGCCGTGGGCCTCCCAGCCCTCCACAAAATTCTCGCCTACAGATTGCATCCCTTGCCGCTCAATGAACTACATCATCCGGAAAATGCAGGCACAGGAGTTTGGTATTGCAGACTCTGCAACTACAAACGAGAGTCACTGGCCCACTTACTGTTTTGCTGCCCCGCTCTACGCGCTCCCCGCACCCTCTACCTTAGGCCCATTCTTAGGGACGCTGGGACACGCACAGCCAAGGAAGCAATTCTTCATCTATATACCCTGAGCGTAGTAAAACAGATGGCCTCATTCGGAAAATTTATACATCAGACTCGGCTGGAGTTGATAGCCGCAAAGGCCACGCAGGAATAGAGACCTTGCCGTAGGACCCCCGGCGGCCCTCAAAGGCATTTGACCGCGTGTGCCCGTATGAACTTCTTATAAACGCTTGTCATCAAAAATTCTGTGGTTTTTCGTCCTTATGAACTTTGGGAACTTTTTAACAAACGCCCGCTTACAGAAATTTTGTGGTTTTTTTAACTTTCGTAATTTTATACCTTGGTCTTAATGTAATGGTTTTAAGTAACCACACAATAAAGATTCATTCATTCATTCATTCATTCATTCATTCATTCATTCATTCAGAACCGAGGCAAACCACGTCCACCTAGCCCGCCATCTTGGCCACTCCCCCAGGGGCTCATTTTTAGCAAAACACTGCAACGTATGTGTACCAGGGGATTGTATAGTCAAGTCAAGTCAAGTCAAACAAGCTTTATTCGGATCATACAAAATGTCCACAAAAGCATACTATACAAAAAAATCAAAAAAATCTATTTATAGTTAACAAAAAACAAGTGCATCAAAGTTAAAAACATCAGAGAACTTCAATTCATCACTTAATTTGAATGGGCACAAAACTAGACAGTTGAGCTTACGTTACTTCATAATTCAGTCTCTCTAGATGAACAAGTTTGGTCCTTTGTTTCATTGCCATCATTATATAACAGAAAACTGTGTTACATACTGAAATATTATCCAGATGCCGAAGGTAATTAAAAGCAATTTCATAGGAAAGCAGGCTATTATTTTAAAAAATTGGACGGAGATACGTTTTTCTACTTTCTGTATAAAACCTACAAAACAATAAAAATTAAAGGGTGCTTTGTTTGGACCTGCCATCACACGGACAATTTGGCATGATGGCGCACCACTTACCCCTTTTAGAAAATGCAGAAAAAAGTGCAGTGTGCACAATCTTAATCTGGTTAGGTAAAATCTATGTTGTACATTGGTAATAAAAATAAGATATGGTTGTAAACTCGTGTCCACAGGACCCTCAAGGTAAGAGATAACTGATTTCTTAGAATCAGAAGCCTCTTCTCTGCGGACGGCTCTTACGTTTAGAAAACTCTTTTTTAATTCCGGCTTACTAATATATTGCACATCTCCCGAGGTAAAATCATTTACGTTTAAATTGCAATCCTCTAGAAGACTAGCAATATGATCTAGGCAGGGAATTTTTTTGCAACCATCTTGGGACATGCAATCTAAAATTATATCCCTCGTAAAATGAGTTTCATCCCTAACCCAGATACGATGCCACAATTTTAAAGCAGCCACACAAATTAGATTGTTTATATACGGAGTTCCTGTTTCCTTGTGAAAAATAATCGACAATGTGGCTTCAGGGACAGCTAGCAAGCGTTTTAGGAAGTTATTTTCAAGGATCTGTAGTGGAGAAGTCTCAATCTGACCCCATAGAGCCCCCCCCATAACAACACCCTGTAATACACTTTGCTCTGTACAATTTAAGAATCTCCCAGACAGGTTTATTCCCAATCTTTTGGGAAAATCGAAAAATAGTCTCCACGATTTTCACAAATTTCAACTTCCTCAGGGTAATATGCTTATTCCAATTCCCCTTACTATTAAAAAGAATCCCTAGGTAAGAAAATGTAAAAGTTCTCTCTATCCACGTCCCGTTTATAAAATGTTGTTTGGTTTTGAGATTCCCTATACCACAGGACATAACTAATGTCTTACTCAAGTTGATTTTCAAGTGTTTCTCCGTCATAAAACTATTAAAATTGTCCATCAGAGTCTGTAAGCCGTTTGCTATCCTCGAAATCAGTACAGCATCATCGGCATACAATAATAGGGGTGTTGCCCATTTCCAACCAATGGAACATCTACCCCACTGTTCTGTAATAAGGTATCAACACCATTTATGTAAAGTGAAAACAGTAGGGGGGCAAGGGTACAGCCCTGTCTTACACCATGGGTGATTTTAAAGTGCTTTGTGCAATCCTCATGTACTCCATAACGTATCCTTGTAGATAACTGGGAATAGATCTGTGATAGGAAACTAACAATGTCTTCCGGGGCGCCCATACCTCTTAGTGTCTCCCATAACTTTGAGTGGTTCACCAAGTCGAAAGCGCTTGATAAATCCACAAAGCAAAGATGTAATGAGCCCTTCCTTGCGAGGGTGTATTTCCCTATCATTAGGTCCAAATTCAGACACTGCTCAATTGTGCCAACCCCCTGTCTAAAGCCATACTGAGCCTTTGATAGAATGCTGTTATCATTTGACCACTGCTCTAATATTGCCAACAATATTTGTCCCATGACTTTAGACTTTGAGTAGAGCAAGGATATTGGGCGATACCAACTAGCACTGATTCTATCCCCTTTTTTAAAGATAGGGACTATCAAGCCCTCTGCCCATGTGACCGGTATCACCCCATCTGTTGTTGCATTGAAGAACCTAAACAAAACAGGTACCCAAAGGTCCATGTCATGTTTAAATACGTCAATAGGGACACTGTCGGGGCCTGCAGCCTTACCAATTGAACTATTCTTAAGGGCTATTCTGATTTCGTCTTTGATAATACACCCTATATTTGTTTTATTTATGCATTTGACGATGTTATCCTGGATATCTAAATTACCCTGTTTGGATTCGTAAAAAATGTATTCAAAATGGGTTAGCCAGTCCTCAGGGGACACTACTGTATCAATCTTTACTGAATTTGCCTCTTTAAAGAAAGGTTGATCCAGAGTTTTCCAGAAGAGAACCGAATCCTTGAACTCAGCGGCTTTAGTTAAAAACTCCCACGCATTTTCCCGTATCTCCATTTTTCTCTGCTCTAGGGCTTCGTTGTATGCTTTTTGTAGCGTACTAATCACCTCCCTATTACGTGGGATCAGTTTAAGTGCCGCTTTTAATTCTCTATTTAATCTAGAACAAAGTTTGTCAAACAATCTTGGTGAATTCAATATGGTTTTCTTACTTTTCCATCGTAAGTTATCTGAAATCACAGTAGAGATAGAATGAAATGCCTTGACAATATCGGTGCTACTTGTCGAAACGTCCAAACAGAAACCAATATGATCTCAAACTTTTAGTAGGATTCTATTTGTGAAAACTTCTGGGTCCACACCTGCCCATTTAATTGAGATCCAATTTTCCCCCTGTGTATTTATATCCACATTATGGATAGCTGCTTGAGGAAGTCTCCTGGGGGGGGAATTTTTAAGGTTATTACTACCGGGTGATGGACACTCAAAAGGTTTGGGGAAACAAGACATTCTGATATTAAGGTCCTTAAATTTATTGAAGTAATAAAGTGATTGATACATGAGGATGACCTTGCTCCATCGAAGGTAACAATATTATCAATATCTTCCCTTCTGCATACTTCTATAATTTCCAGGTTATGCTTAGACATAAAAAGGTTAATATTTTCCCTATAATTATTATGTGGAAAGTGTGCAGAGGCACTACCTAGCTCTTCTTCATGACCGCATTGAATTCCCGCTATAAGATCACATAGTTCTAGATTAAAATCCCCTGCCCAAATTAGGGAGCACTCCCGGCCTAGATTCTTCATTAAGTCCCTCAGCTCGTTATCCAAGGATACAATGACCTCATGTCGTGAAACATTAAAAACGTTATTGTAAAAATTAATAACTATTATATCCTGTGTTCCTTCTATTGAAAAAAATAAAAACTGGAAATTCGGAGATTTGGTATAATATTTTTTTAAGATCAGCCTAGAAGACAATGAAATAAGTGCAGCTAAACCACCACTAGCCCTACCTGCCTTTGATGAAATAGCATTGGTTGCAATGGTCTTAAAGCCGATTACAAAAAAAGGATCCGTAAGCCATGTCTCCTGTATTAGGACCACATCACAATGCTCAAAACTTTTATACCAGTTTACGTCCTGTAATTTTTTCCTTGCCCCCGCCACATTCCATGTCATTATATGTAAGCGTTCGGACTGTAGATCATTCAAACATGTTAACTCAACCTCTGATCTGGGCCTGCACTTAAAGGACGCTATGCTTATGTTGCTCAATCTCCTTCCCACAACCTCTGGAGTGTCTAAATGCATAGGCGGGGTGATCGCTAGGGAATGGGATAACTGAGTGACAAAAATCTACCGCTGTGTTGGGCTTTGAGAATGTAGTCAATCACAACAGTCTAAGCCAGACAGTGTGGCGAATCTGTTGGCTAAATTTAACAGAGGTAATCTATGGCTAAAATCCTGTTGTCTTCTATTGTAGATTTGTCCCCGCAGCATCTGCCATTCATTCTGGTGAAAAAATGGTCTATAAAAAACCCCAGTAGCAAGAGACCAATTCTACCAGAACTAAAATCTAAATTGAGGTTCCCCAAACAATTCAAAAGAGATCCCACAACTCGCTTGTTCTTGAAGTTTACAACTATGCAATCCCCTCTTCCTTCTTTCCGTGAGGGCCCAATGCAAGCGCATCGTCTGGCCATTATAATATCGTTCCAGACATCTACAACCCCGGCCCCCGTATTCTTTAGTTCGTTAGAAAACCAATGCATAGATTTTGCCATCAATTGGTCAGTGTTTTCTGTCTGGCCCTTGCGGAGGACTAGAACGCTCGATAAAACCACTACCAACGGGGCGGGGGGGAGATGTAAGACCTGGGGGCCCTCTAGCGCATTCCGATAAACCGGACCCCTCGACCTTTGATGTAATTCCTGTTGCTGCTCCCCCAGCATCGGCCCAGGTAGACCATGCCCCTAAGCCCCATTGGACCACTTGGACCACTTGCCCTTCTTCCCTGCCCACTTAAGGAAGCCTGAATATAACTGCTAGAATGAATCCCTGACCTGCGAACATCTGCTGCATCATTTACTCTATTAATGCTATCTACATTCTTTTTTGACACACTTGGTGTTGCAGGAATTAGCCTTGGTGCACTAGGGTTAGGGGCGGGGAAATTTCCAGATGCCATATTATTTATTTCATTAACCATTAACCTTTTCCTCATCTCCAATGAACCCTTCAAGCCCTCAACATTCTGCATAACCTTTGATTCAAAGGCAATTAGTCTATCTTCTATTTTGGAGAGCCTCAGCAAAATTGGAGACAAAGACAGTGTGATTAAGTTTTCCAGTCTACACGACATAGCGTCAAAAGTCTTTACATGAGCGTCATCTGGAGCCGCTAGGACAAAATTGGCTGAGTTTGCTGCTAGTCCTGTGAGCCCTCTATTTCGGGAGGTTGAAGTGATGTCGCCCCTCCATTTTTATTTGGCTTCTTTCGTTTTGATGGTTTCTGTCTCTGTGGCCCTCCATCCCGCTTCCTCTTTTGCGAGGGGTATTGGTTAGTGGCTGGAAAACGAGCTTTAGCATGTTGAGCAGATCTGGTAGCAATACGTGGGGGGGGGAACTTTGGTGCTTTGTATAACCAGTACAACCGGCTCAATGGATAGCAAGATGTTTGGGGCACCCGGACCGCTATGTACCACCGATGTTATATTAGAGGTCAAACCTGGATTGCTTCCCTCATCAATTGCCTCGATATCAACAGCCATAGAGCGCTCTGGGGTGCGTGCAGAGGCTATGGCATCCAGGGATGATCGTTTTGCATTTTGAACATCGAGTGATAGGCGACGTTCAGTCAGAGCTATCTCATGAGCGAGGACTGAACTAGCTCTAATTAAAAACTGGTCCAAAGTCCCCGCAATAATACCATTTGGCTGTGTTGATCTTCCCTTCCCCTCTCGCGGATTCATTTTTCTATGAATCTTGAAACAGGTCCAGTTAAGTTATAATTATACATGGTTGACTTTGTTTTCTCTATTGTCAGACATTTAGTCAACCGTTTTACCAAAGTACACTAACCTTGTGATGAAGAACGACTTGGAGGGGAGGGGCCTGGACCGGCTGTTCAATCGCGGCTCCTGCCGCACTTGAGGCTCACTTGCGGCTCCTGCCGCGTTTAAAGTACACTTCCGGCTCCTGCTGCGTTACTGACCCGTTTAAAGCTCACTTGCGGCTCCTGCCGTGTTTAAAATTCACTCGTGACGCATTACTGCAGCGTTTAAAGTTCACTCGCGGCCCCTGCCCCTGTCGCGCTCGATGTCCACTCGCTGCCCCCGCCGCACTAGAAGCCCACCTCAATTGTTTTCAATCAAGCTGAGAGCACAGAAGCTGTGAGCAACCCTATCAAAGGCTGCTTAGGCACGGCTCCTGCTCCGACCGTGGCAGCACTCACTCCACCTCGCAGCTGTTACCGCGATTGTATAGTCACATAAACACCATCGGGAGAAAAATGGATAATTGCATGCAACTTTTTTTACAAATACAGCACTAACAGATTCTCTCCGCAATGCGACGTCAACAAAAATGGAGAGCCCACTGTGACCGGACCTATGGTAAACGGAATGGGTTTAGAGATGGGGCTCACCACCGGAATTCCAGAAAATTCCACCGAAACATTATTCTGCCCGGACAGAGCTGCCCCTGGGACAAGCAAACGAGAACTATTCATTGCACCTGCATCAACTAGAAAGTTTTCAGATGTCCCAATCAACCGCCCTCGTACATAAGGACCTTGCTGATTAACGGGTACTGACACCTGGCCTCCACTCTGTCCTTGGCTGTCCTATGTGTAGGCATAACCATTGTTCCCATCAATCCCAAAATCTTCGTTATAGTACTGCCTACCTCTCGAATAATCAAAATAATTATTTTCAAATTCACCATGCGTTGCCTCCTCTCTTCGCATAACACTCCCATCCGGGCTACCTCAACCTCTTCCTCTCCCTCTTACTGCCCCATTCTGAGCCAACAACAATGGACACTGAAATCGCCAATGCCCTTCCTGTTTACAGTAAGTGCATTGGTTTATTCCTAAAGCAACAGCTGGTCCTCTGCCTCGTCCGGTTCCTGCCCCCCTCGAGACGAACCCTCTACCGCCTCTCTCTCTGCCTCCCCGAACAACTTGCTGTAACAACACTTGTGTCTTAAGATCCTTTGCTTTCTTCTCTGTTTTATCCTTACTCTCATTTTTTCGGTGTTTGTAATACTGAGCCATACTCAGTATTATCGAAGGTGTAGAAGTAGTCCGAATGCTATCAGCAGATTGTAGCCGCGCAGAGATCTCAGGTAACAGATTGGTCACAAAACGATTAACAAATAACTGTATTCCACCTTCAACCAACCAATCTTGCCCACTGAAATCAATAAATATGCCCTCACACCTAGTGAAGACATCCAAAACACTTTCGTACTTCTTCTGTTTGCAAGCAGTCAATTTGTCCCAGTCTACATTACGAGGTGGAATCAAAGAATGCATATAGGTAATAATCCGACCTGGTAAAGCCAATAGTTCGGGTTTTGGCTTACCACCAGGATTGCGGTCCTTATCCCAGCCTTTAATCTGATCCCGTCCCACCAAACTCTGCAAGATAGTCCTGATCATGTACTTGTCGCCACACATCGACAAGCACTAACAACCCAAAGAATAGCTCAATATCGGCTAAGGTCATAACAGCCGATGAGGCAGCTTCAGTAAGCTCTTTATAGTAAGCCGTAGTGTTTTTACGAGGGTCAGGGAGCTGTGATTTCAAGGAGAGGACCTCACTCCTCTTCCAAGGGGTATAAACCCATTGCTTTTGAAACCGCGCTTCTACACCTGGTCTAGTCACTACATTCTGGTTGTCTCTTACTTCTGGTATTTTGGGATGATAAATAGGATGGACTTCCCGCATAGGGTGCGGGGAGTTCCAAGTCGGACATTTAGAGTGCATTCGACTTCGATAACTTAATAGGGCTTCAATGTTCCTATATACGTCCTTCAATCCTAATTCAAACTTATGAGCCCTGTCCTGAATATCATACATGACCTGTGGGGCCCTTCCTCCCGTGAAACACTGTTCACATAGGGAAATAAGACATATGCTCCAGTGGATACTGCTGCATAACGGGCTCATAGTCTCGAAGTGTACTCCATATATCAGCTAAAGTATAAATAGGATATCGCATCCACTGAGATGACTGATTAACGATCATCAGCTTTTCTTATGGCCCTACTGCCGAACGAGTAAACAATCTCCATGCACCGAGGGGGGAGTAGGGTCAGCTAGAATTGGGGTCGTGCTCGAGGACTGGGAAAACCAAGCGGAAGCAGGAGGGGATAAAACAACTGTAGACGCAGCAGGGGATGGCAATGTGTCAGGCCATAAAGTAGCTGGTCTAAATGAAGAAGGAGACAGGACAGAGGACGTTGCCGGAGGGGCGGGAGAAGAGGACACAACAGGTGCAGAGGCCGCGGGAACCAGAGCTGGGTTTAAAGGGACCGCAGGATATATGCACTGGGGAGCATAACCGGGTGGCGGACACACGTCCAATAGATCCTCTATCTCGTCCTCTGGTTCAATCCTTGTTGCACAACTCTTGTCCACCTGTAGCCTAAATTTCCAATCTTCACATTCAATTTCTTTCTCAGTTCTATCCCTATCATAGGCTACAGCTTTCTGTGTAATCGTCTGGCCCCCTTTCATCATACATAACTTCTCCTCCCTAATGCCTCGATGCTTCGCTTCCTTCTGCCACATGTTTAAACAATCAAACATTGCCTGTCGACTTTGTTTAGAAAACAATCGATCCTACAGGAAATGTATCTTTTTCTCATCGAAAGACCTGGTTAAGGGCCATTGCAATTCCACATTGTCTTTAGTGTACTTATGCCATAACGTATTAAACAAAATGGGTGAAAGACCATGTTTAACATACATATAATGACTTGGGTTGCCCTCGGGCGGGGCAGGCTGTTTTCCTCCAATCTTGTACCTTTTCGCCGACAACAGCATCCAAAACATATTTTACTAAAACACAGCATTATTATTTTAAATCAGACAAATTTCATTTAAAAAAACAGTCTTTCAAACATGGCCATGTTCACACATTCTCAACATTTTTACTCATTTCTTAACGTCAAAACATAAAAAGAATCGTACATCCAAGTATACCATACACCAAAGGATTTCAAGATGACATGTCTTTTACAAACAAAGGAACGGAGCCCGTCGACTCTCGTTCATGGAGACCTAATCAGTTCAGATTTCAGCCCAACAGATACTAAAACCAAGCAGTCCAAAGACTACCAAGAGACCGTCGGACAGGTTTTACCCTCAGACTGACCAACAGACCATCCCGAAATCTGCCTGGTTCACCCTTAGGACTATTTTGACTGAACCCGCTGCCTTAGCGTCACTTGAGATATGTCCCAAAGGCTACCCAGGCTCAACCACGGGCCTTTCCGAGAGCAATCCGGCCGGTTGCATGCCACTCGTGCCATACCAAGGCATCTGACCGTCGTCTCTATTATTCACAAAATAAGTCAGTGCAGCATCTGCCAGTGCAGCCATAGTGCTGCCCCGTCAGACCCCCAAAGTTCTCTATGGTTCGCCGACCACCAAATCCAATATAGTTAACTGTTTCCAAAAGCACTGCTCAACAGCGCGTTCCAAGACACCAAAAATAATTCACTCACCTGGTGCACGCAGGTAAAATTGCAAATTCTCCACTGCCAACTCCTGAAGACCAACACAGTCAGCGCCTGGGTTACGACCGTAGGATTCCGGCGTAGGGTCACTAGCAGCTGGGGTTCCCTAATCGCGAGAGCGGAATAAAGCAAAATCTCCGGTCAGCCCATCCCCTCGACCAGAGCTCCCCTTTTTGTCCTTTCTACCCAATTACGGGAGGACGGCCCTATCGCAGAGTCCCGGCAGAGTTGCCAACTGCAGTACTGCAAAAATAACCTAAGGAGTTCTACCTACCAATAGCCCCAGTACCATAACCAAATAATCAGTCAGTTGGCAGTGAAGAAAGTTCAATCATTTATTAAACAGAATACTCTATAGAGGAGCCTCTCCAACTCTCACCCATAAGGTGCGCGGAGAAGACTGATGGCTTAAAATCAAGACAAGGCATATATACTTTCAGGTCAACACATGAAATCACCGTAAATGGAAAAATACCACTTGGTTCTTGGGTCGTGAGGAAAGACTATATATGGCACACATGATTGGTTCAAAGCTTTGCATAGTTAATATTGGGAAGGTCAGGAGGAGTGACTCCCTTTCGTCTTGGTGCCTGGGAGGGCAGGCACGGTGCCTCCAGGAAAGCTCTTATCGCACCCAAAGCCAGATGTGACCTTGAGTCTCAGGACAGAAGGAGAATCGTTCACTTTTAGCTGCTGTCAGTAACTCAACTGAACTGGGCTCAGACAACTATGGAGAATAACACTTGATCACTGCTCGAGTCAAACACAGAAGAAAAGTTGGCGTCTGTATGGTTCTCGGCCTACTCCCTTTTAATGAGTAAAAAACAAAAAGAATCCCTACCGGTTTAAGACACAAAGGAGACAAATGGAATCTGTAGCATATATATTGACGTACAGATAAACAGACACTCATGCTAACACAATATCAATCAATCAATCAAAGCATTTATATAGCGCACTACTCACCCGGAGGGTCTCAAGGCGCTTGGGGAGGAGGGGTCCGCTACTGCTCGAACAGCCAGGTCTTGAGCTGCTTCCTGAAGGCGAGGTGGTCTTGGGTCAGGCGGAGGTGGGTCGGGAGAGAGTTCCAAGTCTTGGCGGCCCTTCCTCCTGTGGTGGCTCTTCGGATGCGGAGGACGGCGGCGAGGGCGTGGCCGGTCGATCGAAGCTGGCTTGTGGGAGTGTAGAAGTTGAGGCGGCTGTTGTGGTATCTCGTGCCTTGGTTGTGTAAGGCTTTGTGTGCGTGGGTGAGGAGACGGAAGGTGATTCTCTTGTTGACCGGGAGCCAGTGCAGGTCTCTCAGGTGTCCGGAAATGTGGCTGTGTTGGGGGATGTCGAGGATGAGTCTTGCTGAGTCTCTCCTGAAGTTTGGCAGTGGTTCCAGCGTAGAGAGAATCGCCGTAGTCAAGTCGGCTGGTGACGAGGGCCTGGGTGACTGTCTTCCTGGTCTCGGTGGGGATCCACCGGAAGATCCACCGGAAGATCTTACGTAGCATGCGCAGGATGTTGAAGCACGACGAGGAGAAGGCGTTGACTTGTCTGGTCATGAAGAGGGAGGAGTCCAGGATGAAGCCCAGGTTGCGTGCGTGGTCTGTTGGTTTGGGTGCGCTGCCCAGGGTGGGGGGCCACCAGGAGTGGTCCCAGGCGGAGGGCGAGGAGCCAAGGATGAGAACTTCCGTCTTGTCTGAGTTCAGTTTCAGTCGGCTGTTCATCATCCACTTGGCTACGTCTGTCATCCCTTCGTGTAGGTTGGCTCTGGTGGTGGCGGGGTCGTTGGTGAGGGAGAGGATCAGCTGGGTGTCGTCGGCGTAGGAGATGATGTTGAGGTTGTGTTGGTGTGCGATGGCCACAAGAGGGCTCATGTAGACATTGAAGAGGGTGGGGCTGAGCGAGGAGCCTTGAGGAACGCCGCAGATGACTTCGGTGGCTTCTGATCTGAACGGGGGGAGGCGGACTCTCTGTGTCCTTCTGGTGAGGAAGGAGATGATCCATTCTAGTGCCTTCTCCTGGATTCCGACGTTGCTGAGGCTCTGCACTAGGGTGCGGTGGCAGACAGTGTCGAATGCCGTGGAGAGGTCCAGGAGAATGAGGGCCGCTGTTTCTCTGTTGTCGAGCAGGGCTCGGATGTCATCGGTGGCTGCGATGAGGGCGGTCTCGGTGCTGTGGTTGGCCTGGAAGCCAGACTGCGAGAGGTCAAGGGATCCGTTCGTCTCGAGGAAGGCGGTCAGCTGTTTGTTGACGGTCTTCTCGATGACTTTGGCCGGAAACGGGAGGAGCGAGATGGGGCGGTAGTTTTTGAGTTCGGTGGGGTCCGCTGATGGTTTCTTCAGTAGAGCGCTGAGTTCGGCGTGCTTCCAGCTCTCCGGGAAGGTAGCGGTGTCGAAGGAGGTGTTGATGATGTCCCGCACATGGGGCGATGACAGAGTCGGCCTTGTTGAAGACTTGGTGAGGGCAGGGGTCGGTTGGAGATCTGGAGTGGATGGAGTTCATCGTGCGGATGGTGTCTTCGATGCTTATCGGGGTACAGGCGCGGAGGGTGGTGGTGGGGGGTGTTGGTGCGGTCGTGGGGTGCGTCGGTTGTGTGCTGAAACTGTTGTGTATGTCTGCGATCTTGTTGTGGAAGTAGGAGGCGAGGGAGTTGCAGAGGTCTTGTGATGGGGTGATGTCATTGTTTCCGGCGTTGGGGTTGGAGAGCTCTTTAACGATGTTGAAGAGTTCCTTGCTGTTGTGTGCGTTGTTGTCCAGTCGTTCCTTGAATGCAGTTTTCTTGGTGGCGTGGATCAGTTGGTGGTGTTTTCGGGTGGCGAGCTTGAGGGTGGTCATGTTGTCCGGTGTTGGGTCTCAGCGCCAGGCTTTCTCAAGGGCTTGGCAGTTCTTCTTGGAGCTCTTGAGTTCGTCGGTGAACCATGGGGCTTTCTTGCTGCCGGGTCTGCTAGGCGGGGTCCTCAGAGGGGCGAGGTCATCTGCGCAGTTGCTGATCCACTTTGTGAGGTTGTTGGCGGCCTGGCTGGGGTTCGTTGCGCTGGTGGGAGGGTTCTGGCTCAGGGAAGCGGCGAGCTGGTCGGCTGTGATCTTGTTCCAGCTTCTGCGTGCAACCTGTTGCTGGTGGTGGTGGATCGTGGTCCTTCTGAAGCTGAAGTGGACGCAGCTGTGGTCCGTCCAGTGGAGTCCGGTGGCGTGGCTGAAGGTGATGTCCTTGCTGGAGGAGAAGACAGGGTCAAGTGTGTGTCCGGCGTAGTGGGTGGGGGTGGTCACCAGCTGCTTGAGACCGAGGTTGGCGAGGTTGTCCAGCAGGGTGGTGGTGTTGCAGTCGTTGTTGTTCTCCAGGTGGAAGTTGAGGTCCCCGAGGAGGATGTATTCAGCGGAGCGGAGGGCGTGCGGGCTGATGAAGTCTGCAATGTCGTAGCTGAATTGTGTACGTGGCCCCGGGGGTCTGTAGATGAGGGTTCCTCTGAGGGTGGTCTTGGGGTCGGTGTGGATCTGGAAGTGCAGGTGTTCGGCGGTTGTGAGGGTGTCGTCTGTGTTGGTAGTGATGCGGATGGTGTTCCTATGGATGATGGCGATACCACCTCCGGTCTGGTTGCCGCCGTCCCTCCGGGTGATCTTGTATCCGTCCAGGATGGCGATGGCGATGTTGGGCGCTGAGGAGGCGTTCATCCAGGTTTCCGTGAGGAAGGCGACGTCTGGAGATGTGGTGTCGAGGAGGTTCCAGAGTTCGATGGAGTGTCTGTGGACGGAGCGGGTGTTGAGCAGGATGCACTTCAGGTGGTTGCTGCTGGTGCTCGGTTTGGTGGGTGCTGGTGTAGTGCAGGTCCGGATGCAGGTGAACTTGCAGGAGTGGCAGCTAAAGGGTCCGTGGGTGCGTCTCGGGGTGGCTCGGTAGCATCCCGGGGTTCGGCCCGCGTTGAGTGCGTTGAGGTCAGTGGTGTCGTAGGTCCGGCGGGTGGGCTGGTGTCTGCAGGGGCCAGGGGTTCAGGCGCTGCACGCGGTCCAGGCGCGGACGGGTGCAGATGGGCTTACCTTTGGCGCTCATTCGGTGCTCCCGCTGCACGCGTCCGCTGCGCGGTCGCTTGGGGGCGTCATAAGTAAGGAGCTGGGAGGGCGGGTCAGCTGGGTGGCGGGAGCAGGGCGGCGAATGGGCTGGTGGTGGGCGGGGCCGCATGGAGGCAGCGGCGGGAAATCTGGTCAGGCGGGCGGCTCAGCGGCGGCTGGGTCGCTCGGGAGGCAGCAGAAGGCGTCAGGAGCAGGAGGGGTGACCCGGCCTAGTGAAAGGCACAGTGGTCATCTGTCTAATGATTCTCATGTAGGGGAAATCTGATTTTTACCCCTCACTGCCATCCCCACCACCTCATGTGCTATACCCACGACAGGGCATTAGTCCACTCCCTCCATGAGGGCATGTTTGGTGCATCCTACCAGGTCACTTTATGAGCCACCAATCACAGTATGCTGCCATCCACACCACCTCAGGTGCTAAACCCACGATTGAGGATTAGTCCATTCTCTCTATGGGGACGTGCTTGGTGCATCCTTTCGGGTCACAGTATGAGTAACCAATCGCAGTATGCTGCCATCCGCACCACCTCATGTGCTAAACCCACAACAGGGCATTAGTCCCCTCCCGCTATGAGAATGTGCTTGGTGCATCCTTCCAGGCCACAGTGTGAGTCACAAATCACAGTATGCTGCCATCCACACCACCTCATGTGCTAAATCCACGACAAGGGATTAGTCCACTCTCTCTATGAGGACGTGCTTGGTGTATCCTTCTGGGTTACAGTGTGAGTAAACAATTACAGTATGCTGCCACCCCAACACCTCATGTGCTAAACCCACAACAGGGCATTAGTCCCCTCCCTCTATGAGGATGTGCTTGGTGTATCCTTCTGGGTCACAATATGAGTAAACAATTACAGTATGCTTCCATCACCACCACCTCATGTGCTAAACCCACGAAAGGGCATTATTCCACTCCAATTAGGAGGACGTGCTTGGTGCATCCTTTCAGGTCATCGTATGATCCACTAATCACAGTATGCTGCCATCCACACCACCTCAGGTGCTAAACCCACGACTGAGGATTAGTCCATTCTCTCTATGGGGACGTGCTTGGTGCATCCTTTCGGGTCACAGTATGAGTAACCAATCGCAGTATGCTGCCATCCGCACCACCTCATGTGCTAAACCCACGACAGGGCATTAGTCTACTCCCTCTATGAGGACATGGTAGGTGCAGTCTTCCAGGTCACAGTATGAGCCAGCAATCACAGTATGCTGCCATCTCCACCATCTCATGTGCTAAGCCCGTGACAGGGGATTAGTCCACTCCCTCTATGAGGATATGCTTAGTGCATCCTTCCAGGTCACAGTATGAGTCACCAATCACAGTATGCTGCCATCTCCACCATCTCATGTGATGAACCCGTGACAGAGTATTGGTCCGCTTCCTCTATGACATGGGTACTCGTACAACAGCCAGCGGGCCGCCAGAGGCCTGGCAAGTCTTCCTTGGCGGCCCGGGGACCTTGCAGACATTGTACCTGTGGTTTTTTTTTAAATAAAGAGTGTCAGCAAATAATACGGTAGCAGCGCAGACTCTGAGTCTCTCTGCTCTATGGGGGCTGGGCGATTCACAACAAAACCTCATTAGCAAGTAAATGGTCTTTTAAAGACCTGTGAAGCTGGGGTGAGGTGACAGAGGGAGGGAGACAGAGGAAGGGAGAAAGAGGGAGGAAGACTGAGACAGACAGAGGGAGACAGAGAGAGATGGAGACAGAGAGAGAGGGAGACAGAGAGAGAGGGAGACAGACAGACTGAGTGAGACAGAGGGAGACAGAGAGAGAGAGAGGGAGACAGCAGAGTGAGTGAGACAGAGGGAGACAGAGGGAGACAGAGAGAGAGGGAGGGAGGCAGAGAGAAGGGGAGGGAGACAGAGACAGACAGAGATAGCAACAGAGACAGACAGGGACAGACAGAAACAGATAGAGGCAGAGACAGGGACAGTGCAGACAGATAGAGACAGAGAGAGACGTAGAGATGGAGAGGGAGACAGAGGGAGGGAGACAGGGACAGACCGGTACAGACAGAGACAGGGACAGACAGACATATAGAGGCAGGGACAGGGACAAACAGACAGAGGCAGAGACAGAGACAGACAGAGACACAGAGGCAGAGAGGGAGATGGAGAGGGAGACTGCGAGGGAGATGGAGGGAGAAAGGGGAGAGAGAGAGAGAGAGAGAGAGGGAGAGGGAGTGAGAGGAAGGGAGAGGGTGGGCGAGGGAGGGAGACAGAGGATGACAGATGGCACTAGAGGGAGGGAGAGAGAGAGAGAGGGAGACAGAGGGAGACAGAGAGAAGGAGACAGAGAGAGAAGGAGACAGAGGGAGGCAGAGGGAGACAGAGAAAGGGAGTCAGGGGGCGACAGAGAGAGGGAGACAGAGGAAGGCAGAGGGAGACAGAGAGAGGGAGTCAGGGGGAGACAGAGGGAGGGAGAGTGAGACAGACAGAGGCAGACAGAAAGAGGGGAACAGACAGAGGGAGACAGACAGAGAGAGGGAGGCAGAGGGAGATGGAGAGAGAGGGAGGCAGAGAGAGAGAGGGAGACAGAGAGGGAGACAGAGGGAGGGATACAGAGGGAGGGAGACAGAGGGAGGGAGACAGAGGGAGGGGGACAGAGGGAGACAGAGGGAGAGTGATAGAGGGAGACTGATAGACGGAGACAGATAGAGAGAGAAAGAGAGAGAGAGTGAGAGAGAGACAGAGGGAGGGATATAGAGTAACGGAAGCAGAGGGAGACAGAGAGAGGGAGACAGAGGGAAACAGAGAGAGGGAGACAGATGGAGATGGACAGAGGGAGGGAGACAGACAGAAGGAGAAAGATGAGGGAGGAGGGTGACAGAGGGAGGGAGACAGAGGGAGTGAGACAGATAGATGGAGACAGAGGAAGAGAGGGAGACAGCGTGAGTGAGACAGAGAGAGACAGACAGCGAAAGAGAGGAAGAGAGAGAGGGAGAGAGAGAGAGGGAGGGAGACAGAGAGAGAGGTAGGGAGAGATAGAGAGAGGGAGGGAGAGATAGAGAGAGGGAGGGAGACAGAGAGAGAGAAAGAGAGAGAGAGAAAGATGTGTGTATGCCGAGTCTGGTGGCTCAGTGCACGAAGGCGTCTGCTGCAGGGGCCTTTGTTCAACCTCATGGTCCCAGTTTTTCTTACTTTAGCCCCGCCCCCCTACCCACAGACCCCGCCCCTACCGGTGCGGACCTCAACCACAAACCACACTGTAAATTTGGCCCTGAGAGACAGTTTGTGAGTAACCCATGCTCTATGAGGACCTGCTTGGTGCAACCTTCCGGGTCACAGTATGAGCCACCAATCACAGTATGCTGCCACCCCCACCACCTCATGCGCTAAACCCATGAAAGGCTGTTTGTCCACTCCCTCTATGAGGACATGATAGGTGCATCCTTCTGGGTCTCAGTATGACCCACCAATCACAGTATGCTGCTGTCCCCACCACCCCATGTGCTAAACCCACAACAGGGGATTAGTGTGCTCACTCTATGAGGACCTGCTTGGTGCATCCTTCCAGGTCACAGTATAAGCAATAATCACAGTATGCTGCCATCCCCACCACCTCATGTGCTAAACCTACGACAAGGCATTAGTCCGCTACATCAATGAGGACCTGCTTGGTGCATCCTTCCAGGTCGCAGTATGAGCCACCAATCACAGTATGCTCCCACCCCCACCACCTCATGCGCTAAACCCATGAAAGGCTGTTTGTCCACTCCCTCTATGAGGACATGATAGGTGTATCCTTCCGGGTCACAGTATGAGCCACCAATCACAGTATGCTGCTGTCCCCACTAACTCATGTGCTAAACCCACGACAGGGGATTAGTCCACTCCCTCTATGAGGACGCGCTTTGTGTATCCTTCCAGGTCACAGTATAAGCAACAATCACAGTATGCTGCCATCCCCACCACCTCATGTGCTAAACCTACGACAAGGCATTAGTCCGCTACCTCTATGAGGACCTGCTTGGTGCATCCTTCCAGGTCGCAGTGTGAGCCAACAATCACAGTATGCTGCCATCTCCACCACCCCATGTGCTAAACCCATGACAGGGCATTAGTCCGCTCCGTCTATAAGGACTTGCCTGGTGCATCCTTCCAGGTCACAGCAGAGGTCCTGAATCTCTACGTATCAAGGGCACGCCCAAGCCTTGGCTTAAGTGGCAGATTAGTGTGACAACAGGGCCAAAAATAAAAGAATATCTGATTCACAAGCAGTCAGGCACTCAGGGCAGGGGAACACAACTGTATATCTTGCAGGGGGCATTCCCGTTCCATTTCCCGTCACATCCATTTCAACTGTCTTCCTGCTGGCATTTATGTTCAGTGTTTCTGGACTTGTGCCTTAGAAACTGCTAACTCTCGAGTTTGCTGAGGTGCAGTGGACCTATCTGGCTGCATGGTGTTAATTCTAGGGGGCATATTTACAACGAAGTGACTGAGTGCTGCATTAGCCTTTCTGGCTTAACGCAGCACTCTGCCACTTCAGAAACGCAGGGCTGCACTGTGTTTACAACAATATGGTGCAGCCCTAAATTTCCCCCTGCGCTGGCGCTAAACTTAGCATCCTAGCACCAACGCAGGCACCCATGCACCATAGTGCAAGGGTGCCTGCGTGCAGGGGAAGATTGGGAGACAGACAGAGGCAGGCAGAAAAAGGGAGACAGACAGAGGGAGAGAGACAGAGTGAGGGAGACAGAGGGAGACATAGAGAGAGGGAGACAGAGAGGGAGACAGAGTGAGGAAGACAGAGGGAGGGAGACAGGGGGAAAGAGACAGAGGGAGACAGACAGAGGGAGACAGAGGGAGGGAGATAGAGGGACGGAAACAGAGGGAGTCAGAGAGAGGGAGACAGAGGGCGACAGAGAAAAAGAGGGAAACAGATGGAGACAGACAGAGGGAGACAGACAAAGGGAGGAGGGTGACAGAAGGAGGGAGACAGAGAGAGGGAGACAGAGAGAGCGAGACAGATAGATGGAGACAGAGGGAGGTAGACAGACAGAGGGAGACAGATGGAGACAGACAGAGGGAGGTAGACAGAGGGAGGGAGGCAGAGAGAGAGAGACAGAGGGAGACATAGAGAGAGAGAGAGGAAGAGAGGGAGGGAGAGAGAGAAAGAGGGAGGGAGACATAAAGGGAGACAGAGTGAGGGAGACAGAGGGAGGAAGATAGAGGGAAAGAGACAGAGGGAGACAGACAGAGGGAGGGAGATAGAGGGAGACTGACGGAGAGAGACAGAGGGAGACAGAGAGAGAAAGAGAGAGGGAGACCGATGGAGGGAGACAGAGGGAGGGAGTAAGAGGGATGGAAACAGAGGGAGTCAGAGAGAGGGAGCCAGAGGGCGACAGAGAGAGAGGGAGACAGATGTCAAAGTCAAATAATTTATATAGCGCGCTACATCCCCAGAGGATCTCAAGGCGCTTGAAGAAGGGTGGGAAATTTACTTGTCGAATATCCAGGTTTTAAGTTGCTTTCTGAATGCTAGGTGGTTCTGAGTGAGGCGAAGGTGACTGGGAAGTGAGTTCCAGGTTTTAGCTGCCAGGTAGGAGAAGGATCTTCCTCCCATGGTCGTTTTATAGATGCGCGGTACAACAGCAAGGGCTTGGTTGGAGGAGCGTAGCTGGCGGGAGGGGGTGTAGAAGGAAAGTCGTGTGTTGAGGCCTTCGGGTCCAAGTTCGTAAAGTACTTTGTGTGCGTGGGTTCGGAGGCGGAATGTTATCCTCTTATTGACAGGGAGCCAGTGGAGGTTTTTCAGGTGACTAGAAATGTGGTCTTTACGCGGGATGTCTAGTATGAGTCTGGCTGATGCGTTCTGGATGCGTTGGAGTTTCTTCTGAAGTTTTGCGGTGGTACCGGCGAATAGGGTGTTTCCGTAGTCCAGGCGGCTTGTAACCAGAGCGTGGGTGACCGTTTTTCTAGTTTCGGTGGGGATCCAGCGAAATGTTTTTTTGAGCATGCGAAGAATGTTGAAGCAAGATGATGAAACGGCGTTGACTTGTCTGGTCATCGAGAGTGAGGAGTCCAGGATGATGCCCAGGTTCCGTACGTGGTCCGTCGGGATGGGTGCTTTTCCAAGGGCCTCTGGCCACCAAGAGTCATCCCAGGCGGAGGGGGAGGTACCTAGGATAAGGACTTCTGTTTTGTCTGAATTCAGTTTCAGACGGCTGTGCTTCATCCACTCGGCTACTTCTTTCATTCCTTCATGTAGGTTGGTTTTGGCGGTGTTAGGGTCTTTGGTGAGTGAGAGGATCAGTTGAGTGTCATCAGCGTAGGAAATGATGTTGAGGTTGTGTTGGCGTGCGATGGCCGCGAGGGGGCTCATGTATACGTTGAAGAGGGTGGGGCTGAGTGAAGATCCTTGTGGCACGCCGCAAATGACTTCAGTGGCCTCTGACTTGAATGGTGGGAGGCGGACTCTCTGAGTTCTTCCGGCAAGGAACGAGGTGATCCATTCCAGTGCTTTTCCTTGGATTCCGATGTTTCTGAGGCGTTGTAACAGGGTGCTATGACAGACTGTGTCGAAGGCTGCGGAGAGTTCAAGGAGGATGAGGGCGACTGTGTCTCCATTGTCCAGTAGAGTTCGAATGTCGTCTGTTGCTGCGATGAGTGCGGTCTCTGTGCTGTGTTTTGCTCGAAAGCCGGACTGTGAGGAGTCGAGGGATTTGTTGGTTTCGAGGAAGGCGGCGAGCTGGTTGTTGAATGCTTTCTCGATGACTTTGGCCGGTAAAGGAAGGAGCGAGATGGGGCGGTAGTTTTTGAGTTCGGTGGGGTCAGCTGTGCATTTTTTCAGAAGGGCGCTGAGTTCGGCATGTTTCCAGCTTTCCGGGAAGGTGGCGGAGTTGAGGGAGCAGTTGATGACGTCTCGGAGGTGTGGTGCTATGATGGAGTCTTCTTTGTTGAAGATGTGGTGAGGGCATGGGTCTGTGGGGGATCCTGAGTGGATGGAGTTCATCAGGCGGATGGTGTCCTCAGTAGAGATTGGGTTACAGTCATTAAGGATGTTCAAGGGGGGTGAAGGTGCGGCAGAAGGTTGGGTGGGTTGGTCACCGGGTTGGTTGTCGAAGCTGTTGTGGATGTCTGCGATTTTGTTGTGGAAGAATGAAGCTAGGGAGTCGCAAAGGGTTTGAGATGGAGTGATGTCGTTGGAGTTGGCAGTGGGGTTGGTAAACTCTTTGATGATGTTGAATAATTCCTTGCTGTTGTGGGCGTTGTTGTCTAGTCGGTCTTTAAATGCGGCTTTCTTGGCAGTCCAGATCAGTTGGTGGTGTATGCGGGTGGCGTTTTTGAAGGCGTCCTTGGTGCTGGTGTTTGGGTCTTTTTTCCAGGCCTTCTCAAGAGAGCGACAGAGTTTCTTGGATTTCTTAAGATCATCGTTGAACCAGGGGGCGTTTTTGCTGCCTAGTTTGATTTGACGTGTTTTCAAAGGTGCTAGGTTGTCGGCACTGTTGGTTAGCCATTGAGTGAGGTTAATGGCTGCTTGGTTGGGGTTCGAAGAGTGGCCAGGGGGGTTTTGAAGAAGCGATGAGGAGAGCTGGTCGATGGTGATTTTGTTCCAGTTTCTTCGCAGAGTAGGTTGAGGATGGTTGTGGGTTGTGGTCTTTTTGTAGACAAAGTGAACGCAGCGGTGGTCCGTCCAATGGAGAACTATGATGTGACTGAAGGAGATATGTTTGCTGGAGGTGAAGATAGGGTCGAGTGTGTGACCTGCGTAGTGAGTGGGGGTATTAACGAGTTGTTTGAGTCCGAGGTTGGCGAGATTGTCCAGAAGGGTGGTGGCGTTGCTGTCATTGCTCTTTTCCAGGTGGAAATTGAGGTCTCCCAATAGAATGTAGTCCTCGGATGGGAGGGCGTGTGGGGTGATAAAGTCAGTGATATCTTCATTGAATTGTGCGCGGGGTCCTGGCGGCCTGTAGAGGAGGGTGCCTCTGAGTGTGGTATTGGGGTCGGTGTGGATCTGGAAGTGAAGGTGTTCGGCGCTAGCGAGGTTGACGTCTGAGCTGGTTGAGATGCGGATGGAATTCTTATGGACGATAGCGATGCCTCCTCCCGTTTGGTAGGTGCGGTCTTTTCGGATGATCTTGTAGCCTTCCGGGATGGCAATGGTGATGTCTGGGGCTGAGGAGGCGTTCATCCATGTTTTTGTTAGGAAGGCGACGTCCGGAGAGATGGTGTCTAGCAAATTCCAAAGGTCGATGGCGTGTCTGTGGACCGAGCGGGTGTTGAGCAGGATGCATTTTAGGTGGTTGGTGTCAGATCTCTGTTTGGTGTTAGTGGACGAGGAGTTGGTCTTGGTGCCATCATACTTGCAGGAGTTGCATGTGAAGGGTCCATGTGTGTGTCCAGGAGCGGCTTGAGCGCAGTTGGGGAGTCGGCCGGGGTTTAGGGCTAAGAGGGTGGGGGCGTCGTATGTAATGCGGGTGGGGTGGGTGGGACGGGGGCCAGGGGGTCTGGCGCTGGGCGTGGTCCAGGCGCGGACAGGCGTAGACGGGCTTACCTTTGGCGCACCTTCGGCGCGCGTGGGGCGCGACCGCTGCGCGTGAACGCTGCGCGCAAAGGCATCTGTCATATGTGGATGGAGGTGAGGGGAGGGGCAAGGGCGGGGCAGCTGGGAGGCGGGGTAGTGGTGGGGAACTGGGCTGGGCTGGGGGTTAAACAACAAACAACAAAATGGCTGCGAGCCAAGAGTCTACCAAAACAGATGAGGGCACAACCTGAGTTAGGCTAGGGAAAGGGCAATGGCGCCAGCACAATCAAGGCAAAATCGATTCCACAGTTTAAAGGCACAAGGCGAAAATTATACAACACTCTGGTACACGTGGAAATGGCAGTAGTGCGAGCAGAGCTCTACTTCAGTCAACAGTCATGCACAAAGTAAAGCGTCAGTAGTGCTATCAGAGCGGGAGCCAAGTTGACTCTGCAGTAATGCGAGCAGCTGAGATATGAGCAGAACGGGCACAAGAGCGCTACTTCAGTTAATCAATCACGTGTATAGTAAAGCGGCAGTGGTGCGAGCAGAGCGGGAGCCATAATAACGTAGCGCTAATGCGAGCAGCTGAGATGTGAGCCGAGCGGGCACAGATTAGGTCTGCAGTGATGCGAGCGCTAATAAGTTAGATTTCAGCAACAATACCAGCTTCTGGGTCTGGGACAGGTCAGGGAGCAGCGTTGGGAGCGACCGCTTCTGGCGAATGCAGGATGGTCAGGACAGAAGGAGGGAGGGAGACAGACAGAGGGAGGAGGGTGACAGAGGGAGGGAGACAGAGAGAGCAAGACAGATAGATGGAGACAGAGGGAGGTAGACAGCCAGAGGGAGACAGACGGAGACAGACAGAAGGAGAGAGAGGGAGGTAGAGAGAGGGAGGGAGACTGAGGGAGAGAGAGGGAAGGAGACAGAGAGAGAGAGGGAGACAGAGTGAGTGAGACAGAGGGAGACAGAGAGAGAGAGGAAGAGAGGGAGGGAGAGAGAGACAGAGAGAGTGAGAGAGAGGGAGACAGAGAGAGAGGAAGGGAGACAGAGAGAGGGAGGGAGATAGAGAGAGGGAGGGAGATAGAGAGAGGGAGGGAGACAGAGAGAGAGAGAGAGAGAGAGAGAGAGAGAGAGAGAGAGAGAGAGAGAGAGAGAGAACGAGAGAGAGAGAGAAAAAGATGTGTGTATGCCGAGTCTGGTGGCTTAGTGGACGAAGGCGTCCGCTGCAGGGGCCTGTGTTCAACCTTATGGTCACAGTTTTTCTTGCTCTAGCCCCACCCCCCTCCCCACTGACCCCGCCCCCACTGGTGCAGCCCTAAGCCACAAACCACACTGTAAATTTGGCCCTGGAAGAAAGTTTGTGTTTACCCATGCTCTATAAGGACGTGCTCGGTGCATCCTTCCAGGTCACAGTATGCGTCACTAATCACAGTATGCTGCCATCCCCATCACCTCATGCGCTAAACCCACGAAAGGCCATTTTGTTATATTCTAAGGTTTACATGTATATGTAAATCAGCCTAGGTCCTCCTAGCTGCTCAGCCAGAGTGAGAGATGGTGACGGAATGTTGGTGTGCCTGTGATGCGTGGAATGCCTGGGTGCCTGTGTGGATGAGTGGGGACAGTTGGAGATGGGCTGAGCAGCTAGGCAGGCCGCTCCTGGTGGGGCTGGCATAGGAGATATTGGAGCTGGGTTTGGAGCTGTTACATGGCTGATCCTTGTTTGATACTACAAGACATGGACTAATAAAGAAGTCTTTAAGAACTTACAACCTGGCTACCAGTCTCTTCATGTACAAAGTACAACATATTTTTGGCGACGAGCGGACCTGGATCCAAGCGTACTTATGGATTAAACTGAAACCCAGAGACTAGAAAGAAATAAGCGCAACTGCAAAGAAAAAAGAAAGGAAAATACAAGTCGCTGAATGGAGTGAAAGGCAGGCCAGCCCCACCAGTGTCCTGTCAGCGGACGGCCCCAACCTGTGTCCTGCCTGAACTTGCTCCATGGACTTAGGGTATGATTGAGGTAATATTCACCCTACCACTTCCTTTTGTCCACTGGATGGATGTATCCACAGCATAAAGGAAATGTAGCTGCATGGATAAGAGTTATCGACTAATTCAGTGAAGTAAATTCACAGGTACCACACAGGAGCGGTGTGGTTTTTATGAGATGGCTGTTTTTTTTTTCTTCATATAGCAAGTTCGACTATTGCCAGTGAACACTGTGGAAGTAATGGCTACAGCACATCAGACATCCACAACGCCACAATAAGAGTATACAACGCACCTACAGTGCCTCTTCGAGTAAGGTTATTTGTGGCAGCCATGTCTATCTACAGGGAAGCTGACTGCACTCTGTCTGACTGTTTTGTGGATGAAACTAGGAGAAACTGGGCATACCTGAAGGCGAGTGATATAACTTAACTCAAATACAGTTGGAAAAAAATCCATACAACTAATTACAGCATAAGTGGAATATTTGAAAATAAACAGCAGAGCAACTTAGTGTGAAAGTAATGAGCGGTTAAGTGGAAAGGAAACTGACATTGAAGTACAAATAGCTCTCGAGCAACCAAGCCTGAAAGGAATGAGAGAATAAGTGGAAACGCATTGAAAGTTACAGATGATCTTAATTTTGTTCCCCGAGTTTCTGCCATATTTAGTGTTAAAAGACATTTATCAAACTGGAGTCCAAAATACATTAATTTATATGTTTTCTTAAGCCCAGTTGGAAATGTCAGTTACACTTTTAATTCAAATATAAAATTGGCTCGCGCTTACCTTGATTAATGCCTCGCGGAGCTTCTCTTCAGCTTCCGCTCCCCGCCACTGCTCCCCTGCGGCCCGCCCCTTTATTTTCTGTATCCCATCCCCATTTGCCGCCCGCTCCCGCCTCCCAGCTGCTCCTCCCTCCCACTTGGCCATTTATGGGGGAGCCCACGCAGTGGTGAGCTGTGACCCCTGACCCTGCACCAGGGCCGGTCGCTCCACACACTGCGCGGACCCCGGTGAGTGTGCCCAAGGTCCCCCGCTACTGCCGCGAGTTCGCCGCTGCCCCGCAGCTAAGGATTCTGGGGCTGGTAGTCCATGTCTGTTTCTGCCTGTGATTCACCGCTGCTCCTGCAGCTGAGGATTACCCGCTTTGCTATTGTGTTGTGCCTGTTTTTTACTGTTCTACTTTTCTGCTACCAGTGACTGTTTATTTAATTTTTCGTTGTTTTTGCTGCGCCCTCGCCTCCGTTTTCCAGCTCTTCCCCCCCCCGCTCCCCGCTCCCTGCCGCTGCTCCCCTGTGGCCCGCCCCTTTATTTTCTGTATCCCATCCCCATTCGCCGCCCGCTCCTGCCTCCTAGCTCCCTCCCACTTAGCCATTTATGGCGGAGTCCACGCGTATGCGCAGTGAGCACGTGCAGCAGGCGGACAGGAGGCACCCCGAAGGCACGCTAAAGGCAAGCCCGTCTGCGCCCGTCCGCGCCTGGACCGCGCCCAGCACCAGGACCCCTGGCCCCCGACGATACCAGCCCACACGACGGACCTACGATGCCGCCACCATCGACGCACTCAACCCAGGCCGGAACCACTCCTGCTACCAAGCCACCCCGAAACGCACCCACGGACCCTTCACCTGCCAAGCCTGCAAGTTCACCTGCTTCCACACCTGCACCGCACCCGCAAGGTCAGGCACCGGCAACATCCACCTCAAGTGCATCCTGCTCAACACCTGCTCCGTCCACAGGCACGCCGGCGAACTCTGGAACCTCCTCGACACAACATCACCACACGTCGCCTTCTCCACAGAAACCTGGATGAACACCTCCTCAGCCCCCGACATCGCCATAGCTATATTGGAGGGCTACAAGATCACCAGGAGGGACCGTGTCAACCGAACTGGAGGAGGCATCGCCATCATCCACAGAAACACCATCCGCATCACGACCAACTCCGAAGACACCCTCACCCCCGCCGAGCACCTCCACTTCCAGATACACACCGACCCCAAGACCACGCTCAGAGGTACTCTCATCTACAGACCCCCAGGACCACGCACACAAATCAGCTAAGCCATCGCAAACTTCATCCGTCCGCACGCCCTGGCCTCCCCAGACTACATACTCCTAGGGGACCTCAACTTCCACCTGGATAACAACAACAACACCACCACCCTGCTGGACAACCTCGCCAACCGCGGACTCAAGCAACTGGTGAACACCCCCACCCACTACGCCGGCCACACGCTTGACCCCGTCTTCTCCTCCAGCAAACACATTGCCTTCAGCCACTCCACCGGACTACACTGGACTGATCACAGCTATGTCCACTTCAACTTCAGGAGAACCACGACCCATCACCACCCGCAACAGGTCCCCTGCAGAAGCTGGAGCAAGATCACCGCTGACCAGCTCACAACCTAACTCAGCCAGAACCCTCCCGCCAACACAACGGACCCCAACGAAGCAGCCTGCAACCTCACACAGTGGCTCACCAACTGCACCGACAACCTCGCTCCACTGAAGAACCCTCCCAGCAGACCGGGCAGCAAGAAAGCCTTGTGGTTCACCAACGAACTCAAAACTTCCAAGAAAAACTGCCGCACCCTCGAGAAAACTTGCCGCCACGACCAGACTACAGAAAACATGACAGCCCTCAAAAACGCCACCCGCATACACCACCAGCTTATCCGCACCACCAAAAGGACAACATTCAAAGAACGACTGGACAACAATACCCACAACAGCAAGGAACTCTTCAGCATCGTTAAAGAGCTCTCCAACCCCAGCGCCTGCAACAACGACATCACACCCTCGCAAGACCTCTGCGACTCACTCGCCTCGTTCTTCCACTGCAAAATCGCCGATATACACAACAGCTTTGGCGCACAGACCACGTACCCAACCACCGTACCGGCGCCCCCCCCACCACTCTATGCAACTGGACCCCGGTCAGCACCGAAGACACCACCCACACGATGAACACCATCCACTCCGGCTCCCCAACCGACTCCTGCCCTTACCATGTCTTCAACAAGGCCGACTCCATCATCGCACCCCATCTCCGTGACATCACCAACATCTCATTCGCCACCGCCACCTTTCCGGAAAGCTGGAAACATGCCGATCTGAGCGCCCTCCTAAAGAAACCCACCACGGACCCCACGGACCTCAAGAACTACCGTACCATCTTGCACTTCCCTTTCCCTGCCAAAGTCATTGAGAAGACCGTTAACAAACAACTCGCCACCTTCCTCGAGACGAACGGATCCCTCGACCCCTCGCAGTCCGGCTTCCGAGCTTGGTACAGCATGGAGACCGCCCTCATCGCAGCCACCGATGACATCAGATCCCTGCTTGACAACGGGGAAACAGCTGCCCTGATCCTCCTGGATCTCTCAGCAGCATTCAACACAGTATGCGACCGTACACTAATACAGCGCCTCAGCAACACCGGAATCCAAGGGAAGGCACTGCAGTGGATCAACTCGTTCCTCGCCGGAAGAACCCAGAGAGTCGGCCTCCCCCGTTCCGATCCGCAGCCACCGAAGTCATCTGCGGCGTACCTCATGGATCCTCGCTCTGCCCCACCCTCTTCAACGTCTACATGAGTCCCCTCGCAGCCATCGCACGCCAACACAACCTAAACATCATTTCCTACGCCGACGACACCCAGCTGATCCTCTCCCCCACCAACGACCCCGCCACTGCCAGAGCCAGCCTACAGGAAGGAATGAAAGATGTCGCAGAGTGGATGAAGACCAGCCGCCTGAAACTGAACTCAGACAAGATGGACGTCCTCATCCTGGGAACATCCCCCTCCGCCTGGGACGACTCCTGGTGGCCCCTTGCCCTGGGCACTGCCCCCAAGCCAACGAATCATGCACGCAACTTGGGGTTCATCCTGGATTCCTCCCTCACGATGACCAAACAAGTCAACGCCGTCTCATCATCCTGTTTCAACACCCTGCACATGCTACGAAAGATCATCCGGTGGATCCCCACCGAAACCAGGAGGACGGTCACCCAGGCCCTCATCACCATCTGACTGGACTACGGGAACACCCTCTACGCGAGAACCACAGCCAAAATACAGAAAAGACTCCAGCGCATAAAGAACGCCTCCGCACGACTCATCCTGGACATCCCCCGCCACAACCACATCTCTACCCACCTGAGAGACCTGTACTGGATCCCCGTCAGCAAGAGAATCACGTTCAGACTCCTCACCCACTCACACAAGGCCCTCTACGACCAGGGCCCCAAGTACCTCAACAACCGCCTCACATTCTACACGCCCACCCGCCAGCTCCGCTCGACCAGACTCGCCCTCGCAGCCGTCCCACTCACTCGCAGGGCCACCGCCGGAGGAAGATCCTTCTCCTACCTGACGACCAAGACATGGAACTCCCTCCCCATCCACCTACGGCTGACCCAGGACCATCTCTCCTTCAGGAAACAACTCAAGACCTGGCTATTCGAGCAGTAGTGGACCCCTCCCCCCTCCCAGCGCCTTGAGACCCTAGCGGGTGAGTAGCGCGCTTTATAAATTTGCCTGATTGATTGATTGATTCTATGACGTCTTTGGCATTTCTGCTATCTGAGGTTGCATAGGGTGGTTTTGAAGCTGGAGTGTGCCGTGAGCCATTTTGAAGTTGGCATATCCTGACATTTCATCTTGCTTATTAGTGTTTGCTGTTGGTGCCTTATAACAAACGGCCAACTATTGTTCATTTCTTCACACAATAAAGTTTTTTTCTGCAGCGTCGCAACGTGAGGATCTTTTCCGCAAATATCTTTTTCTTCATTTCGTCATTCGGGCAGTCAACATGATTCACAAGAATTCACCGGACATTTCACTCTGCCTTTTTGTATTCAACTTAAACGTTTGGGAAGTATATCTTTATTTATCTTATCACTGAACTGTGCTTGCTTTCTTCGTAGTGAGTTCCTTCTGTTGCTTTAGTGCACAGGCTTGTTTTCATTCTTCGGTGGGCATTATGGCTACTGCTTAGATTTGCTGCAAAGTACTTTGTAAAGATGCCAAGTTCTCTTTTTATACAAGAACAGATATTCGTTGATCTTCTATTGGAAATATCAAAAGAATAACAGGAATAGTTTTAAGGCTTATTCAAGACACGGTGACTGTTAAACATGAACATTTGGTTATGCTGCCATCTAGTGTCTCAAGTTGGAAATTCATCTTTCATTTTCGAGATTATCTATTATTACTCAGTTTTTATGCGTATATATCCTAATTTAAGTATATTCCGGGGGAAAGGTCGCTCACCAGCGGGGTACACAGTTTAATAATGTTCTACTGTTATTGGAAATGTTCTTGTATTCACCATGCAACGTTATTATATTACGTGATGCCACAGTTTTACGCTATTTAAAGCTTGGGACGTCTTAGTCTCCTGGTGGGTGGACATCACAGGTTCTCCCTTAGTTGAGGGTGGTTCTGGTCTTGGTGGGTGGTTCCCATGTTCTTGTGTTGTGTGGGTAAGTCGTCTTGCGCTGCACGTCTTATATGTTTGCATGTGTGTAAGTTGCCCTGCGCTTCACATGTTGTCCTATGTAAGTCGCCCTGCGCTTCAGATGTTGTTGTGTGTAAGTCTCCTTGCGCCTCACGTGTTGTCCTGTGTAAGTCGTCTTGCGCTTCAGGTGTTGTTGTGTGTAAGTCGCCCTGCGCCTCACTGTGTGTACCCTCTATGTGGTCCATATTGTAGTGTTGGTTCACCCTTGTTGTCTGTTTCTGGCCTCGGGTGTGTGCGCACCCTTCACTACAATTTTTGTGTTTGTGTTTTTGGGAAAGGATGGGGTTATTGCTAGTTTCAAATGTAATATTGCTGTTTTTCCTTCCCAATTTGACAATATTTGATGGTTTATATCTAATTATTCTTAACAATTTTCATGAGGGAGGATGGGGGATTTTGATGCATGTTTTTATATGTCGTATTATGCCCATCTTTTCTTGTTTGCTATGTTCTATCTTTGGTGATGTTTTGAATTCATTTTCATCCCTTAGTTATGAACATTATCACCTTTTTGTGTATTGTTCTTTTCTTTTAAAATTGTAAGTTTTATTTTAATTTTAAAAGGAAAGGGATAATGTTATATTCTAAGGTTTACATGTATATGTAAATCAGCCTAGGTCTTCCTAGCTGCTCAGCCAGAATGAGAGATGGTGATGGGATGTTGGTGTGCCTGTGATGAATGGAATGCCTGGGTGCCTGTGTGGATGAGTGGGGACAGTTAGAGATGGGCTGAGCAGCTAGGCAGGCTGCTCCTGGTGGGGCTGGCATAGGAGATATTGGAGCTGGGTTAAGAGCTGTTACATGGCTCATCCTTGTTGTTTACTACAAGACATGGATTAATAAAGAAGACTTTAAGAGCTTACAACCTGGCTACCAGTCTCTTCATGTACAAAGTACAACATATTTGTCCACTCCCTCTATGAGGACATGATTGGTGTATTCTTCCAGGTCACAGTAAGAGTCGCCAATCACAGTATGCTGCCATCCACATCACCTCATGTGCTAAACCCACGACAGGGGATTAGTCCGCTCCCTCTATGAGGACTTGCCTGGTGCATCCTTCCAGGTCCCAGCAGAGGTCCTGGATCTCTACGTATAAAGGACAGATCCAGGCCTTGGCTTAAGTGGCAGATTAGTGTGATACCAGGACCAAAAATAAAGCAGATCTATAGATAAATCAAGCAATCAGTTCATGACATGAACTGATTGCTTGATTTATCTATAGATCTGCTCATGATATGTTTTGTCTACATTGAATTGTTTGTTGTATCCCCTTGAACAATCATTTTTAGACTGAAAGAATACAAATACATTTTCATATAAATATGATTTTCCGTGTGCTTTTTCAATTACTTTATTCCTTTGATTCCTCATTTACTGCTATATATTTTGACATTGATTGTTGTTATCCTTTGGATACATTTGAGGTAGATTGCTGAAAACTAACCTCTAAGATTCACTTTTGAAATAACTGAAATTTGTGATAAATAAAATCCCTTGTAGCCATCTTCTACCCTATACTGTTTAACTGCCCATGCCTACAAGGGTCTATTGGGTTTCCCACAATCCTTTGCTTTTCCCTTTAAGGCTTTATAAATAAGGCAACAGATTTTGAAATAAGCGCGTTTCCTCTCCGGCAACCAGTGGAGTTCTTTCATCAACAGCGCTGAGGATGTGCTGGCCGGGCAGTTGAGCATAAGCCTTGCAGCAGTGTTTTGAACAATTTGATGCTTAGAAATAAATGTTTCACTGACATCGGCTAACTGGGCATAGCCATTGTCCAGTCTGCTTATTACTAAGGCCTGAACCAGTGTTCTTCAGGCAGTGGTAGGAAGGTAAGGGAAGATTCTACGCAGAAAGAGTAGATAGTGGTAGCAAGAGCCAGTGGTCGCCAGGATATGACCTCTCATGGTAAGGGCTTGGTCCAGTTTTATCCCCAGATTCTTTACTACATGATTGGGTACAGGGGAAGCGCCGAGTTGCTGCGGCCACCAGTCATCAGTCCAGATGGCAAGAGCTTTGCCGAACATCATAATCTAGATCTTTTTAGCATGTAGTTGGAGATAGTTCTTATTCATCCAATCTGAGATGGCTAACATGTCTGAGGAGAACTATTCTTTTTCTGCCTTCAGGTTCTATCCCAGTGTGAACAATCGTCTGCGTTTGAGATTATAACAAAGCCCAAAAGCTCTGCGACCTCCGACAGTGGGGCCATGTAAATATTAAACAAGGTAGGACTCAGATATGAGCCCTGCGGCATACCCTTGTCTAGGATTGTTTTGGGTGAGGAATAAGGACCCATGATGGCAGTTTGGTATCTGTCATTCAGGAAATGTTGATGCCATTTTAGTGCCAGACCCTGAATGCCAATTTCTTGTAGCCTCTCCATCAGCCTCATATGCATATTCTTAATGCAGCACACATAGAAGTTGCAAAATGACATTTCTATTTGTTATTGTTTGTATGTGCGAAGGGACTCTTTCCTGCACATAAATAATCAATGGCAATGTGCTGTTTCTCTGTGTGCTGCACAACACAGCACAAATGGAAACAGCAAATGCGAGGAGAAATATAGGATTACTCCTTGTTTAGTCTGTTGAAGATCAGGTTTTTCCTGTTCCTATTTCTGGTGCTGCCTCCTATTTACGCCACCCTTGTAAATAGGGAGCAGCGTCAATATCAATGGATGCTGCGGTGGAACGCTGACCGCATCACCCATTGCCCTCCCATTTCACTCTAAATACAGCGTGACAGGGGGCCTTATTTACAAGGCAGCGTTTTTATAGTGAAGACAAAGCCATTAAGGGGCATATGTACAAGCCCCTATCGCCAAGGGGACGTCACTTTTTGTGACGTTCCCGTGGCGATAGGTGCTGTGCCTTATGTACAAGGCAGGGTTAAGCCATTTAACGTGGCTTAATGCTTCCTTGTACATAAGGCACCCTTTCATCCTATGCTTAGCGTGAAAGGGGTGTGCAGTGGGTGTTGTGGTAGGCGTTCCACCGCAACACCCATCGTATTTGACGCTGCCCCTTATGTACAAGGATGGCATACATAGGAGGCAGCGCCAAAATTAAGATGAGGAAAATCCTGGTCTTAAGATGGGAAATGCATTATTTCTCGTCTTTTTTACCTTTTCCATATGTGCTGCCTTGCGCAGCATACATGGAAAAAAGCAAAATGTCATGGTTTGTTTATGTACAGGAAGGTGCCCCTTCCTGTACCTAAACAAACCTTTTAAAAGAAAAGCCAGTTTTGTAACTTTTATTTGTGCTGCATGAAGCAGCACACATGAAAGTTACAAATGGCATTTTAGGATTGTTTATGTGCTGGTAGGGGCACCTTCCGGTACATAAACAACTCTCGCCTGCATGCAGACACCCTTGCACTCTGGTGTAAGGGTGCCTGCGTTGGTGCTAAGTTGTTAAACTTAGTGCTATTGCAGGGGAAAACGCATGGCTGCACCACATTCTTGTAAATATGGTGCAGTCTTGCGTTTCCGAAGTGGCAGAGTGTCGTAAGCCCAGGAGGCTAACAACACGTTTGGCCACTTTATTGTACATATGGCCCAAAGTGGCTTAACGCTGCTTTGTAAATAAGGAAATGCCCCTATCACCACAGGAACGTCATAAAAAGTGAAGTTCCGGTGTTGATAGGGGCTTGTAAATATGCCCCCATGAGCCTTATTTTGAAATTAAAAGCTCAGGCTGGCACACATTAAGGAGGGGGATGGTACGGAAAATGCATTCTTCTCAACAAGATGAGCTTACACAGGAATTGTCAGTGTATCAGGACGTATGCAAAGGCGATGCCATGTCATAAATATATAACAAAACGTACAAACGAACTACTCATGATAAAACTCTATTTTCACTTGTATGCCCCTTTCCTAAAGTAGGCAACTCCTGTGCCTTTTCTGTGTACAGTGTAACACAGAAGCTGCTGAAAGGACCGCCATGGTTTACAGTTTCACTGTAGGGCTGTGGAAATCACTAAACCCAAAATCCATAGGCAATCGATAAAACCTCTCAAGTGAATTATAGCCGGGGCTTTATATGGGCCCGTACTCACCGGTAATGAGTACCGGCACTTATTGTTTGTCTCCTTTCAAGTACTGGCACCTCTCTCCATGCCAAGGAGAGTACCAGTACTATGTCATTTATGTATATTGTTCATTGCTAATTCTGCGGAGGCAAGGTGGCACCTGCCTCTATGATGATACTCAGACAGCCAAAGTTCCCCTGTAGCCTTGTGCTGAGCCCCCGAGGAACCGGAACCTTTCAAATGCAGCTCAGTTGCATTATGTCTTTCATGTGTAGGTGTCGAGAATTTCACCTTCACGCTGAGCTTGACAGAGCAGTGTCCAAATCATTCAGACACTGCTCTGTTAATCACATTTACACAACAGTGTGCATTGTGCACACCCTGGAATCTAGTCGACCCACTGAGAGTGGCTATTAAGGAAGCCACAGGAGGTAAAGAGGTAAAAAGGTCCTTTACCCTGCGTGATCCATTTGTGTGAGTGTGTGACTGCTTGTGAGTGTTTAACGACTTGTGTGTGCCTTTATGTGTAAGGGAAAGAGGAAGATAAAGAATCTGGATAGTCTAAGAAGGTGTTTTAAAGAAAGTGTGCAGAATGCTTTGGATTAAGTATGGGCGAAATTTGCTAATTCGCGGTCCGCGAATTCGTGCAAAATTGCAAAAAAAGTCAGCGAGTTCGCGAATTTTCCCACGAACGTACGGATTTTTGTGCCATTTGCACAAATATGTGACCACGTGTGCCTGTAACTTTGCCAGCGCGCCAAAAAGCGCCGAGGTCCCTTGAGTGAGCTGGCCATTATAGTGGGGACGGGCGGGAAGACTTTTCATACCGCAAGTGTGTGGTGGATGGGGCCAAACGGGCGGGACTTCTATGCGAGTTCACATGCATCTTGTTTATAAAGGGTCAGAGACCGAGCAGAGCAGCAGATGAGGAGAAGGCAGTCTCCTGGTCACAGTAGCTACACGGGGATGGCGCTCGGGAAACTCATGGATGCAAACATACGTTTGGCACAGGACCCCAGAATCCTTCAGATGTCCAAGATAGCTCTGCTGCGCGTGTTGGTACAAAGCCATTCTGATCCTGCTCAGTGGGATCAGGTGCATTCAGCTGCTGCTGCTGGACAATGTCCCATCTCATACTAAACTGCCCCGTACAGGCATATGCTGGTGTAGAGCAGTAGGGTGCAGTGGCATGCGGGTGCTCCACGCCTGGTTCATGCGCACACCGCTGCCAGGGGGACACGAGTTTATTGGTGCTGTGTAGCAAGTTATGACTTTACATTTTGACTGCATCAGACGGTGGTACAACATACACGGATCAGGAGCATCCAGGCACCAGACTTCATGGTGCAAGAGCATAATGGTGCTGTGGGGTACGGGTATATATGCACTGGGGGCAGAGGGACACTTAGCACAATGTGTGCTCACACCCAGAGGGCTCCCGGGCGATTGAGCACGAATGATTTTCACACTGAGAGGGCTCCGGGGCAGTTCAGCAGCACGGGGCTCACACCCACTGGGCCCCGGGGCAGTTCAGTAGCGTGTGGGCTCACAACCCCTGGGCAGCTCAGCAGCGCAGGGGCTCACACCCACAGGGCTCCCGGGCAGTTTAGAATCGCCACCCACTGGTTCATCACTGCCACCCTCTGGTTCATCACTGCCACCCTCTGGTTCACCACTGCCACCCTCTGGCTCATCACTGCCACCCTCTGGTTCACCACTGCCACCCTCTGGTTCACCACTGCCACCCTCTGGTTCATCACTGCCACCCTCTGGTTCACCACTGCCATGCTCTGGTTCACCACTGCCACCCTCTGGTTCATCACTGTCACCCTCTGGTTCATCACTGCCACCCTCTGGTACATCACAGCACCCTCTGGTTCACCACTGCCCCCCTCTGGTTCATCACTGTCACCCTCTGGTTCATCACTGCCACCCTCTGGTTCACCACTGCCACACTCTGGTTCATCACTGCCACCCTCTGGTTCACCACTGCCACGCTCTGGTTCACCACTGCCACCCTCTGGTTCATCACTGTCACCCTCTGGTTCATCACTGCCACCCTCTCATTCACCACTGTCACACTCTGGTTCATCACTGCCACCCTCTGGTTCATTACTGCCACCCTCTGGTTAATCACTGCCACCCTCTGGTTCATTACTGCCACCCTCTGGTTCGCCACTGCCACCCTCTGGCTCATCACTGCCACCCTCTGGTTCATCACTGCCACCCTCTGGTTCATCACAGCACCCTCTGGGTCTTCAGTGCCACCCTCTGGTTCATCACTGCCACCCTCTGGTTCATCACTGCCACCGTATGGTTCACAACTGCCACCCTCTGGCTGATCAATGCCATCCTCTGGTTCATCAGAGCACCCTCTGGTTCACCACTGCCACCCTCTGGTTCATCACTTCCACCCTCTGGTTCATCACTGCACCCTCTGGTTCACCACTGCCACCCTCTGGTTCATCACTGCCACCCTCTAGTTCATCACTGCCACCCTCTGGTTCACCACTGCCACCCTCTGGATCATCACTGTCACCATTTGGTTCATCACTGCCACCCTCTGGTTCACCACTGCCACCCTTTGGTTCATCACAGCACCCTCTGGTTCACCCCTGCCACCCTCTGGTTCATCACTGCCACCCTCTGGTTCATCACTGCCACCTCTGGTTTACCACTGCCACCCTCTGGTTCATCAAAGTACCCTCTGGTTCACCACTGCCACCCTCTGATTCACCAATGACACCCTCTGGTTCACCCTTGCCGGCATCTGGTTTATCACAGCACCCTCTGGTTCACCACTGTCACCCTCTGGTTCACCACTGTCACCCTCTGGTTTATCACTGCCACCCTCTGGTTCATCACTGCCACCCTCTGGTTCACCCCTGCCACCCTCTGGTTCACCCCTGCCACCCTCTGGTTCATCACTGCCACCCTCTGGTTCATCACTGCCACCCTCTGGTTCATCACTGCCACCTCTGGTTCATCACTTCTATCCTCTGGTTCACCACTGCCACCCTCTGGTTCACCCCTGCCACCATCTGGTTCATCACTGCCACCCTCTGGTTCATCACTGCCACCCTCTGGTTCATCACTGCGACCCTCTGGTTCACCACTGCCACCCTCTGGTTCATAACTGTCACACTCTGGTTCACCACTGCCACCCTCTGGTTCATCACTGTCACCCTCTGGTTCATCACTGCCACCCTCTGGTTCATCACAGCACCCTCTAGTTCACCACTGCCACCCTCTGGCTCACCACTGACACCCTCTGGTTCACCACTGCCACCCTCTGGTTCATCACTGCCACCCTCTGGATCACCACTGCCACCCTCTGGTTCATCAATGTCACCCTCTAGTTCATCACTGCCACCCTCTAGTTCATCACTGCCATCCTCTGGTTCATCACAGCACCCTTTGGTTCAACACTGCCACCCTCTGGTTCACCACTGCCACCCTCTGGTTCATCACAGCACCCTCTGGTTCACAACTGCACCTTCTGGTTCATCACAGCACCCTCTGGTTCACCACTGTATATTATGGGGAGAAAGCACACCTGTGCAGCCTCAACCGGGGACTTGTTAATGTGTTACTGAATTTGAGCTTCAAGTCCGGCACCTGCTTCCTTATCTGTAAGTGCTTCCTGTTGTGGTTTAATTTTTGTGACAGCCTGGAGCATTGTGCCATACTTGTAACTATTCTCTGACCCTGCTTCAAGGGTCAGAGCAGGGTCAGAGAATAGTTGCAAGTAGGCAACAACTCTGGAGGCGCCGCTTCGGAAGCACTTACAGGGTTACAGCAGGTGCCCAAGTTGAAGTTAATTTCTTTGTAACAATTTTGTAAATGGTTACTGTGAGAAATTGGCCAGGTATATGATGCTCACTAGTTCTAGTGATCACCTTGTACCATGCCAAGCAACCCTTATGATGATTGGTTGTAAGTCAACCTTATAGACCAGCTATCCTAGTAGCGTGGACAAAGCAGTCTTAGGCTAAACTCTGTTAAGGCATGTGAAGCAAGCTGTTTTACCATACACAATCCCCTTGAATACCAAGTGAAAGGACACCACACAGATATATATTGAAAATATATATATATATTTATTTACTACAAATATCCCCTATACTCTTTATGAGCACAGAAGCAAATGCGTTAAAACAAAACACAGTTTAAATATACAAAAGTTGCACAATATGGATGAGCCCTAGGGGCCACCTAAACCATATACTAAAATAGTGGTATAAGAACCACCAATCGAAAAGGAAGTAGGCCTAGGGCCTTGGGAATCGCTGGAGCTGATTGGGACTAGCAGAGACTAAGTCAGGAAAGGCCCGCGGGACTCGGGTGCAACGCTTAACCCCTTCCATGCTGATGACGGAACGGTTCCGTCATCAGCATCGGTTGAGCTGTGCTGATGACGGAACCGTTCCGTCATGACTCCGCCCGCGCAAGGCGGAGTCAGCACAGGCGGAAAATACGCCCCACACGGAAGGGGTTAAAGCACACGCATACACCAATGCAATGTCAATGGTGTGTAAAAGTTACAAAGTTACTGTTTACGGAACCTTCCGACTGACCTAGAAGGACAAAACATTAGACCTAGACACTAGAGGTGTGTACCAGTGTAGGAACATCGGCGTTGCTGAGTTACCTCACCCACAGGAAGCGGGTGCTCGGGTGCAAAGTAGTGTCGGGTTTCGTCACGCAGGTCGATGGTGCCTGAAGATGAAGATGCTGCAGGCGGGTCGTCGAGGAGAGTTCCGGTGGATCCAAGGGTGGATCTGAAGTGGTGAAGACCTGAAAGCAGAGAAGACAATGTTCAAAGTCACTAGCCAGTGACTACCGTGGAACCAGGATGGAACCGGCAATGTCGGGTGCAAACAGGCGAAGATGTGAAGATTGTCTCTGCAGCCACGTGGACACGAAGAGGTCGAGGACGTCCAGACGTCGGTCACGAGCTGTCCCACGAAGGCTCTAGCTGATGGCGGTGTCGGCTTCTTGATCGGAGCAAACATGCTTGGCTAATGCAAGCCACGCAGGAAACGATGCAAGCTTCTCACTCGGACCAGCAAGGTCAGAGCGGGTGCTCCTTTTTACAGGAGCGAGGGCAAGTCTGGAGCAACCAGACCCGCAGTGTTGATTTTGGATTTCGTCGCCAATATGGCCACTAGCCACTTGGCAAGTGGCCGGGATGGCGCGCCGAGTGGCAAAGTGCAAGAGGGCCCCACACAGATCGTGGAGATGCTGGGGGGCTGATCTTTGGTGCAAATGCTGCTTGGTGGTGGGGCACCAAAGCACAGCGTTGAAGGTGCCTCGGGTGCTGCGCAGTCAGCTTCTCGCGGGTCTTTCGAGGTGGCTGGTCCCACGTCTCTGGGTGCCTCCACGGGTCTCTTCTTTACAGGGAGTGTGGATCGGGTACTGAGATGTCTGGGAGTCTGGGTCTCGTCGGGTTCTGGGCTCGGGCTCTGGCAGGAGGCGGCGGCAAAGCAGACGTCGAGTTGCTGGATTGTGCCTGTGTTCACAGGGTGGCCACTCCTTGGCCACAAGGGAGATGCTCTTCAGTCTTCTGTGCAGCAGAATGTCGAAGTCCAGGCGTCTTCTTAGTTTCAAGTCGATTTCAGGATGATCTGAGGTGCTATGGCACTGCTCCCTCTCTTATTCGCAATCTGAGGGGTGGATCACCTGCTAGGTCCCTCCTCTGGGTGGGACCAGGAAGGGGGGTGGTTACACCCCCTTTCCTTTGTCCAGCTCCGTGCCAGGACTGGGGCTGGAAAGCCCCAGCACCGGTTTGGACTGGCTTATGTACGAGGACACATTGTGTGCCCCAGGCATGTCTGATTCTATTCAGCCCTGTCCTACCCAATACACAAAATCCTGTCTGGGGTGGTGCTCGCACCTCCCAAGGCAGGAAACCCTTTGTCCAAGCCTCCCTCGCTGGAAGGACTCCCAGCAGCAGGAGGTCAGACTTGTGTCTGTGGTGGCAGCATCCATTTTGTGATGCTGAGGCTCGGGTTAACTTTAACCGGGGTTCAGGTTATGTACATGTCGTGTCCCTCTAGAAGGGTGGAATGCTATCCCCATCGACAGGACTGTCGAGGGGATAGTATTCCAAATTGTATGACACCTTACTCGACATGTTTTGATAAAGCCAAACTAAAGTTAGCATATAACCGCAAGGATTATAATGCACTTAAGAGTATATGGTATGGCAATATCCCGGAACAGCTAAGGGAGTTGTTCCCGACAGCTGCAGACAGGCTCAGCTCCTGCTAGAGCACCATCTCACATAAAAACAAGCATTCTGCCTCCAGGATTGTTAAGGCCTGCCATAGGAGTGACTTATAGGCTACTATGTGTCCAGTTAGGTTAGATATAGATATACTATATCTAAGTAAGAGGTGATTACACCAACTTACCCCAGCTGAGTGATCAGCCAGTTGTGTCAAATATGGAGGCCATACCAGCCAGGGGTGGCACAATACATGCTGCAGCCCTTGGTAGGCCTTGGCTACACCTATGCTTGGGTACCTATGGTACACTGTTACAGGGGCCTATAAGTTGAACCAGTTCCAATTGTGTATGCACCTAAGGTACATGGAGTCCATTTTAAGGAGAGAGCAATTAGCCTCGGGCCCTGAATAGCAGGATCCCAGGCCAACTAAGTCAAAACCCAGCTAAACACCAGGCAAAAAGTTTGGGGGTAACCATAGTCAGATATCCACCTTCCTACAGTTACAAAGAAAGTAGCTTCAACTTGGGCACCTGCTGTAACCCTGTAAGTGCTTCATGCACTTCCGTTTTTGAAAATCCGTCCCGAACGCGATTTCGCGGATTTGTGTGCAATTTCGCGAGATTCGCGGACGCGAAATTGCAGAAAATTCGCATATTCCGCGAACGGAACGGATTTTACGCCCATGCTTACTTTGTATGAGTATTTGTGCTCGGGCCTGTGTGAGTGTGTGCGCACACATGAATTTGAGTATTTAAGCCAAATCCAAATAAATAATAATAATCAGAGCCACTGTAATTATGCATTAGGGTTGATTAAATTAAGCAGCAAGAAAAGGCAACTTATGTTGCATAATGCAGAATAGTTCCTGATTGTATTACTTCATTATTTTGTAATTTGATAATTGTGAACACTGTCTGGGGATAGGTTGTCCTTCCGTTTAAACATAGCAGGAAGCAACAGGAAGGTGAGAAGTCAACCTTTGGAAACGGCCTTCCAATGCACAGCTGCACGCGTTGGTACGATTTTACCAACTTTTGAACTGTTTGAGGTAGAAACAACTTTTTTGGTTAAAATATGAAGATTAGGGGGCGTGGCCAAGATGGCGGGCTGAGAGGACGCACTTGCCGAGAGCTCCCGAGCCCCTGGAAACCCTGCACCGCTCACAGCCGCTGATCTCCCCCAGATCGGGCGGCTACCACACCTGATGACCCCCGTGGGGGTGCGGAGCAGTCGGTGAGCCCCAGTTGTCCCGCCGCGGCGGTGGTCCCGCTCGGGCGCAGGCCGAGGCGGTGCCCGCTGAGAGACCTGCGGGAGGCCCGAGAGCCGCAAGACCTTCAGGCTTTGTGTTCTGGCGAGGTAATCCAGCGACTGCGAGTGGCCTGCGGTGTGCCCGTGACACGGCGCCTGGCTGGGTGCCAAAACGGCCTTCGTCAACGGAGCGGAGCTGAATAGACGGTGGCCGCGGAGGCGTAGCCGACCTACGGCAACTACGCAAGACCGGGGCCCGAGAAGGCCTACCCCACGCGGCTGCTCCGGTTCCCCCCCTGGCCGCAACAGAGTGAGGTCGTGCTTCCAGCGTGCTTGCACACTCCGGCGAGCCGGCCCTGGCTGCCTCGCGCCCTGCGAGCCTGCCCTTTGACTGTACGCCCTGCATGTGGACCCGTGACGGGGGTCGGCCTCGATTCCTGGGCGTTGGCCCCATTGCTTGTAACGGGCGGCCATTTTGAAGAACTCGGAGCAGCCGCCCGGCCTCTGGACTGCAGTGCTCCCTTACCAGCGACTGGGGGACCGGCCAGCTTCTACTGCTCAATTGCCCCGGCCTGTGGCGCCTATTCGCTGAGCTGTGGACGTCTGCGATTCCCACCTCTCCAAGATGTCGAATGCCAGGGGGCAGAGGAGAGGCGATCGGACTTTGCCGGAGATGTTGGGACGCGGTGCCCTGCGCAACGGCGGGGCCCCACCTGCCCCGAGCCCACCGGCCACTTCCAGGGGCGCCGAGGGCGGAGAGCCCCCAGTGACCCGGTCGTTCCTGGAATCCCTGTTTAGCTCCGTGAGGGAGGATTTTCAGACTTTGAAGCAGGAGGTGGCCGGAGAGGTCCAGGAAGTCCGAAGAGAAGTGGACTCCCTGGGGGAGCGAGTTAACACTGTGGAGGCGGCTGGTCACTCTAGGGACGAGGAGATCACCCACTTGCAGCAAGAGGTCCTACGGCTGCGGGAACAACAGATCGAGTTACAGGCCCACGCCGAGGACCTTGAAAACCGGTCCAGGCGGAACAACATCAGGGTCCGGGGTGTCCCGTCCAACGAAGAGGGTGAGGACGTGGCCGCCCACCTAGGAGTCCTGTTCCGCGAAATCCTGGGGGAGTCTGAGGACTTACAACTACGTATCGACAGGGCGCACAGGGTTGGCCGTCCTCGCAGGGCCTCGGCGCCCCCCCGGACATATTGGCCTTTTTGCCAGACTTCCCCTTGAAGGAGCGGATCCTCCGCGAGGCGCGGCGGCAGCAGCCTTTCCGCTTCAGAGATCACCCGGTGGCTCTATACCAGGACTTATCCACGATCACTTTACAGAAGAGGAAAACATTTAAGATTGCCACGGACTTCCTTAGGGAGCACGAAACGCAGTATTCGTGGGGGCACCCCTTCCGATTGATTTTCCGGTTGAATGGAACGTTGCATCAGCTTCGGTCCCTTCAGGATGTCTGCGGAGTACTGGGGATCACAGCTTCGGATACGGACACCCCGGCGCCTCGCCGCAGGCGAAGCACTCGAGAAGGCTGGCAACAGGTCGGAGAGAGGCGATCCCTGCCGCCTGCGAGGCCTGACTCGCCCACGATCCGAGCGGACATGTCGAGCGCCATCCAGGAGGCCTCCAGGGCGACGACGAACGGCGATGTGGCCATGACGGCCTGAACTTACTCCGGGGGGAGTCTACATTAGCCTCTCATCATTGCAGGTGCGGGGGTTCTAGGGGTAGGGGGGGACGGGGGTGCTGGTGGTGGTGGCTGGACGTCCACTTGATCGACTTTCCACGGCCTTGTCCGATAAGGACCGGACTGGGACAATGACGCTTCTGAATGGCTTGGGGAGCGGGGGGAGGGAGGGGAGTTGCTGGGGGAAGTTTCGAGTTTGGGGGTTTGCTGGGGAGAGGGGGGTTGGGGGGAGTGTGGGGCTGGGTGTGCGGGGTTCTGGGGGGAACGGGGGTCCACACAGTTGGGGTGTTTTGGGGTTCGGGGACTGTACTGTGCCATTGGGAGGTCTGCTTTCGCTGTAAGATGATGTTTCCTGCTGTGGCCTTTGAGTTTTGCCCGGTGGGCCTTGCCCGCCTTCATGTGCGTTTCTGGTGTTCCCCTCCGTGATGGCCCTTAAAGTTGTTACTCTGAATGTGAAGGGGTTGAATAATCCGGTTAAACGGCGGGCTGTCCTGTCCATGTTAGAGAACTCCCAGGCCGACATCTGCCTACTGCAGGAGACCCACCTGCTGGCCAAGGACTGTTCCAGAATGCGCACCCCTAAGTTCCCCACGCAACTCTTTTCTTCCAGTGCCTCTAAAACAGCAGGTGTGGCGCTTCTGTTCTCAAGAGGGTTCAAGGGGGAGGTTTTGCAGAAGGTAGCAGAGCAGAAGGGGAGACTCCTGGCATATAGGATCAAGGTGGGGGGCTTGGTGTTTACTGTAGGCTCCATATACGGCCCCAATGACCATCAGGACCAATTTCTGCACAGGGCGCTGGAAGACGTGGCATCCACTCCTGATAGGCACATTGTCCTGGGGGGGGACCTGAATGTGGTTTTTGATGCAACTCTGGACAGGTCTGTGCAGCGGCGCCACCAGTTGAGGGAGCTTTCGGGCTCGGTTCGTACCCGACTGGAGGAGCTTGATATGCACGACATGTGGCGCCGCCTCCACCCCGCGACTCGCGCATACTCCTATTTCTCCCATGCCCACAAGTCCTACGCGAGGCTGGATCATCTTCTAGTGACGGGCCCGATGTTCGAACTGGCCTCGAGTGCCGACATGGGGGTCCTCTCTCTCTCCAACCATGCACCGGTGGAGGGCACCTTCCGTCTGCCTCCAATGGCTCGTCCGAGGGGGGTCCGGCGTCTTAGGGATACGTTACTGCACAGGCGATCGACGGTGCAACAGATCCGTGCGGCCATAGCGGACTTTCAACGTGTAAACGACAACGGCGACACTACCCGCGCGACGCAATGGGCTGCCCTGAAAGCTGTGCTCCGTGGCGAATTTATCGCTATCTCCTCGGCGGAGAACAAAGATCGCCAGCTCAAACGGGACGAGCTTACTCGACAAGTGCGGGAGCTGGAACAGGTACATCACAGAACGGGCGCCCCCCGAGTCTGGAGGCAATTGAAGGCCGCCAGGAAACTCCTGTCCGCTCTTGACACAGACAGAGCGGAGTACGCGGTGCTTCGCCTGAAGCATAAGTATTACACCGGTGGGGACAGGTGCGGCCGGCTCCTGGCGCACAAGCTCAGGGTGCAGCATCAACAGCACCGGGTGAAGGAGTTAGTTACCCCTACCGGGGGGTCGGTCACGGAGGACGGGCAGATCGCTGAAGTTTTCCGCAACTATTACGCTGACCTCTAAGCTGGCGAGGCCCCCTCCGCACGGGCTGAAACGGACTATCTAGACTCGGTGTCGCTCCCGTCGCTGACGCCGGATCAGGCCCAATATCTGGAGCGGGAGATCCGGATTGAGTAGGTGGTCACAGCGATCTCCCGGCTCAAGACTGGTAAGGCCCCGGGACCGGATGGTTTTATCCCTCTCTTTTACAAGACCTTCTGCCAGGAGCTCGCGCCTCTTTTGACGCGTCTTTTTAATACATTCTCGGAGCCGGGTGCCATTCCCCCTGAATTTCTTCAGGCTACGGTCTCTGTGATCCCAAAACCAGGCAAGGATCGGACTGCTTGCGGGTCCTACCGCCCGATCTCACTTTTGAACACAGACCTGAAGGTTTTCACTAGCATCTTGGCGGCACGTCTGGCGCTTCATCTCCCGGGCATGGTCGACTCGGATCAGGCCGGCTTTGTACCAGGCAGGCAGACTGTGGACAACACAAAGAGAGTGACTCATATCCTTGAGAAGGCCTCGAGGATTCCCGGGGAACGCATGCTCCTCTCCATTGACGCGGAAAAGGCGTTTGACAGGGTGCACTGGCCTTATCTGGAGAAGGTCCTGGGCAAGTTTGGGGTCGGCGAGAAGTTCCGACACCTGGTTTTTAACTGCTACCGTTTCCCATCTGCGGTAGTCCGGGTGAACGGGGGCAGCTCTCGGCACTTTCCAATAGAGCGTGGTACAAGACAGGGGTACCCACTGTCCCCACTGCTCTTCGCTCTCTATATGGAGCCGTTCGCTCAAAGGGTCCGCCAGAACCTCGACATCATAGGAGTCCGGATGGTAGAGTTCCATCATGCTCTCAGCCTCTATGCGGACGATGTAATACTGACACTCGACGACCCGCGGAGGTCCCTGCCTGCATGTATCGCAGAACTGGACCTCTTTGCTACGGTGGCGGGCTTCAAGGTGAACTTTGGGAAGTCTGCGGCCCTTGATATATCGCTGACTAGCGCCACCAGAGCTGACCTGCAGAGGCTTTTCCCCTTGAGCTGGTCTGGGGACCGGATTCCGTATTTGGGGATCCTTTTGGCACCCTCACTCCCCGCGATGGTCACAGCCAATTACACAGCTTTGAGTGCAAAGATCAAGGAGGAATTGGCTCGCTGGGACAGGGGCACGTTGTCGCTGTTGGGCAGGGTGGCTGCAGTGAAGATGACCCTCCTACCACAGGTCCTGTACCTGTTCAGGGCGCTCCCGCTACAGCCCCCCAAAGGATGGCTCACGGAGACTCAGTCGGCCATCGCACGTTTTGTGTGGCAGGGCCGTAGGCCTAGGATCAAACGGACCATAGCTACACTGGCGCCGGAGTCTGGTGGACTTGGGATACCGGACCTGCAGAAGTATTTTCAGGCCGCCCAATTGCGCTACTTGGTGGAGTGGAGCCGGTGGGAATCGGATAAACACTGGCTGTTTCAGGACCAGGCGGTAGCAGGCAGAACGCTACCAGAGGTGCCTTTCCTGAGGAGGGCCCATCGGCCCCCTAACCTTTATACCTCCTTTGTGACGCGGGTCCCGCTTCGTGTGTGGGACTCTGTGGCTACCAAGCACAAACTCACTACCTTTCCCTCTCCCTTCACGCCACTGATTGGTAACCCGGACTTTAGCCCGGGTATGGAGCCTGGAGCCTATGATCACTGGCGGGCGGCCCGCTGTTTCACTTTATATCATCTATATGGCCCAGAGGGTGTCGTACCCTTCCAGGACTTGCATCGGGATTATGGCCTTCCCGAGGCGGAACGCATGTGGTATATGCAGGCACGTCACTGGGCGTTACAGCCTCAAGTGCGCGCGATGGCGGACCGGACAATCACGGCGTATGAGCGCTGGCTAGTGACTCGCTCGTCAGACGCCAAGCTTATCTCTGACTTGTATAAGATGTTGCAACCCCCCCCCTTTCACGGCTACAACCCGGGTAGGGAGCGGTGGGAACGGGAGCTTGGTCGAGTGCTGAGCCATACTGAATGGGACCACATCTCCTACCGTGCACGCCACTCCGCCTATCACACCGGGCTCACTGAGACCTTCACCAAAATCGCAACCTATTGGTATCGCACTCCTGAGAAGTTACATGAAATGGACCGCTCAATACCTGGGACATGCTGGCGCAACTGTGGTCAGACTGGCACACTTACTCATATATTGTGGGACTGTCCCCTTCTCGCTCCTTACTGGGAGGAGGTCCTTAATGAGGTTGACAAATGCTTTGGAATTGAACTGACCCGCCTCCCTGCCTATGTCCTACTGGGTTTGCCGAATGGATTGATGTACCCTCTCAGATCTAAAAGGGGTAGACAGACAGCGATAGCTTTGGGGTCGGCAATACAGAACATACTCAATCACTGGCGCTCCACCACGCTCCCCACGGTTGTCGGCTGGCTGCACAGATTGTGGCATGTCCTTGGCATGGAGAAGCTGTCCCTAGTGGTGGCGGGGGACGTAGACGCTTTTGAGGAGCTGTGGGCACCCTTCCATAATTTGCTATGCTCAGAATTCAAAGAAATCACTTGCCCTAGGTATCTTAGACTGTTGCGGCTGACACCGCCGCCAGATCCGCCTGTTTAATCGGCCCAAGCTGGCAACTGATGGTGGGGGTAGACAATAGGTGGCCACAGGGGTGGAGCGAGTGGTTGACGGCACAGTACAGGGGGTGGGGGAGGGGGTTTGGGGGTTGGGGGGGTAGTTGGCTGGGTGGGGGGAGGGGCAGGGTTGTTCCCTCTTTTTTCCTTTTCCCCTTTTTCCCCCTTCGTTTTCACCCACAGGTGCGCGAGCTGTGAGATCCAGGCACGACTGTGCCGACCGTGCTGAAAGGACTGCCTTTGTGTATCTATTGTACCATGCGCACTGATTCTGAGGGGCACCTGTGGTTCTATGTTTGTTCTGTTTTTCCCTTCCTCACCCTGCTTCAATAAAATACTTTAAACCTAAAATATGAAGATTATGCATCAGATGAAGCAGCAAATGCGGTAGATCCATAATTTATGAGAAAAGGGATCACATAATTCCACTTTCCTGACAATAACAGTGTGGTATCAAGAAGCTGCACTAGATAAACAAGCATTGGCAAAGCCATTAGCTGTGGGCTTGGTAACGCTAGTGCAATTGTTAATTCAAAAAAGATTATTGCACTAATATGCCACAAAAATAGAAAATATGCCTCTTTTATGTCATGAGTTTAAGCATCCAAAAATTAATGTAAAAAAAAAGGATTTACCATTGCATATAAATTAACAGTATTAGTGCTCCCTATCAGGCATGTGAATTAGAATTGTTTTTTGGTTGGGGGGGAGTTTAATACAGTGCAAACTAGACTCCAAGGTATTAGAGCACTTTACATGAGCACCAGTTGCGTTATAGATGGGACACATTAATTTTGTTGCGAGGCACAGGGAGATTCATTGATGTTGAGCATCCCTGTTGAGACTCAAACCCGGTTCTCCAGCTTCAAGTTCAACTGCTCAAGTTGTTGGGCAACATCCTCTCCTCAACTGCTTTGGAACCCCTTTTTAGTTTTAATACATATCACTTCGAAGTATGATTCATATTGGTGCAAGGAAAAGCTACATTGGCCAGTAATTACTGTAACATGGAGACCTATTTTAAGCAAACACAATGACTAAGACATTTACAAAAAAAACTGGTAAGAAAAAAAGAATTGCCAAAGTAAAGTACTGACCCACCAGCCTGGCAGTGAAGTGCACTTTTTAAGGCAAATTTGCCCATGTGATTAGGAAAAATGTTGTCACCCACAGTGCAAGGTGGTTAGTTGCCTTCATGGGCTGCCGCTGTACCCCATGCCATTTGCTGTGGTGAGTGGAAGCAGAATGTGAATGATAGCTGAGAGATACAGGCATGAAGATGGTTTAGTAAATTTCCTCTCTATTTGTGTACTTTTTGTTTCTGGAAATTAATTTTGTAAGGCTGATGAGCTGACCAAACCTTAAAATGAAAAGGGGGTAAGCTGGGCTTCATTTTTCTGCAGGATCTGAAGGAGGACAGATCTGTGATGTTTTTTTGCTGCATTTATTGTTTCTATTGTCCCGAGTTAAAATGAGAGAGGACTAGGGGCGTGTGTGTGTGTGGGGGGGGGGGATGGTGGGGAGGGGACTGCAATTAATAGAATCTGGCATTGCTGCATAAAATGCATTAAAAGGGTTCAGTAGGTTGTGGACAGTGTCCACCGTCCTATAATGGGGAGTGGACGCGGCACTTAGGTCCTGGGGCCCCGTGAACCAGGACTTGCACGATCCGGCGGGATGCCGGCATTGGGCAGCCAGAATCAGATCTGACCTTCACGCCTTCCGGCCTCTCGATTGGCGGGTGACTGGAAGTGCGTCGTCGCTGGGCGCTGCCCTCGGGATGGCCAGGGTGGAGTATAAAGACTCCGTGCCCCTTTTCTCCCCTGGCTAACCCGGCAGCATTGTGGATTGGCCCCTGCATCCAAGACATGTCCAGCAAGCAGAGAGACTTGCAGAATCCGTGCGTTGTACTTAATGAGTTCTTTTAGGTTGTCCTTTCACTGTAGGCAGCATGCCCCTGTTAAAACACCAATCGGAAAAGGAAATGTGGGCTGTGAGCTGTGATTCCTTCTGTGCCAGAAGAGAGCACAAGCCAGTCAGTCTTGAATAATTGAGGCCTCAAACATATTTCCATGTGTTACGTAGGATAGGTAGAACCAGTACTCTAGAAGTTCCTAGATGGTCGGTGACTTCAAGCCGAGGGTGGCAGATGCTAAGTATTCTAAAGTGTGGTGGCAGTAATGCATGAATGGTAATACTGTTCAACAAATGTAATGTCATCTTTAGGGATAACTGAGCTAAAATAATGAGATGCGCATAGTGTTACAAAGAATCTACTCTAGAATATTTAGCTACTCACCTTCTGACACCAACTAAGGATGATGTAAGAAGAACAGGTGTGAGGGAGGCACAATTCCACATCTGCCTTCATGCTTGACTGTGCCATGCCTGGGCTGGCGGATTCATGACTCATAAAGAGGGATAGTTGACATGTTTGACATCCCCCTTCCAGACACTAACAATGTTTGTCATTGATTTGATTCCATAGCACTTAAAAACCATGAACTAACACAGGTCCCGCCCATCCCTGCCTCTACTGTGCTCTTCACACCCGCGGCAGACCCAGTATGACCGTGCCCAAATTAACATACTAAACTACCAACACCCAGTACCCCACAGGGCTGAGATCCCATTGCATATAAGCGGAAATGAGGATGAGCCCTTTAAATGAGGATCTCTCAAACCTTGGTGCTAAAGGAGGGACTATTCCCAGGACTGTACAAATACGGTTTGGTCTTACCTGGTTTAAAAGACATAAATGGTAAAGCAGTAGTCTAGGAATGTGCATGTTGACGCTGCTGTGCCAGGGGAATCCCCTGCAATCTCCTTTCAAGTAGTAATGATAGGCGGAAGGCCCATGGCCACTTACATTACAGACCCCAAATGTATACATGTCAACATATTGGGAATACCTAAGAGTTATTAGAGGGATACATTTCAATTGTATTTCCTGTTAGCTTTCCTGAGAATAAAGGAAAAAAGATGAGAAACTCTAAATATAAATTAAAGCTTAAAGTCTCCCCTCTATTTCACAAGTTTTTGCACGCATGCCGCTATAAACTACATGCTGTCCTTCGTGAGCTCATCCTGATCTTTTTGTGGTCTGTGTTCTCTGTGAGAAACAAGGTAACGAGCAAAGATCTGAAATTCCAGAGGCAAGGTCTGATAGGACTGAGCCAGGAATCCACATCACTGGCACAAGATACTCCAGAGGTTTCCCAACACCACTCAGTGCTGGCTAAATACAGCAACGGCTCATGATCAGGCAAGGAAGGTTTAAAAATCACACAGTGTTGAGCAGTGTGAAAACATTTCTGGCCAAAGACCACACAGAATAAGTCAAGATCACTTTAAGTGCAATGGGCTGAATACATATTTTAGTAATAAGTAACATCAAATTGCCTATTAATTACTAAGCATGTGTTATGTCACATGTGCAGAGGGAATCTGCACATATGGGGAATTTGAGGTTACTAACAAGGACAATGCAAATACAAAGTGAGTACACATCAGAAGGAAGAAGTGCCATTGTATCATATCCCACCCCAGCCCCGCCCCCTAGCCACACCCCTAACTCAATTTGATGAGTACCTGCACTTATTTTTTTCCATTTAAAGCACTGGTTCTTCTCAAAACGGAATAAAGATGTATGACTGACTGAACACTCTTTTTGGCTTTAGGGTTTTAATAATTTGAGGGTAGTTTACTAATCTTTTCGTACAGTGAACATATTTTTTCATCCAAACTAGTACCTTTCAAAAGTCTTTTGCAATGTTTTATTCCAAACAAATTCAGTATCTTTAATGCAGTGTAACACTGGTACCCGAGTTCAACAGCTTGTACACAATGAACAGAGCCCCTTAGAATATTCCAGAGAGCATCAGTTTAGATAAAAGCGCCACCTATGCCCCAGGTCATTAGCTGGGAGTAGCCATGTTACACCACTTCTGGGGAGCATTGGACATCGGCATGGGGAGAGACAGGCGCCTCTTTTCACTCATGTTATTGCATGTGTGTTTCTGCAGTTATCCCTCCCTCCTGCTGCTGCCCCATCTGCAGTCTGGTTATTACCCGGAGGACCCCTTGATGCCATTCAATAAATGCAGCACTTAGGGGCTTGTTTACAGGCCCTTTGCACCACTTTAGCGTTACTTTTAACATGGGAAAAGTGATGCAAAAGTGGCGTAAGAGGCTTGTAAACGTGCCCCTTAGTGTCCTCTTGCAACTCCCAGGGCGCTCGTCCATCTCATTGGCTCTGGAGGCTCTCCGCTGGCTGCCAATCAGGAAACGGATAGTATGCAACGCCTCGGTTCTGGCTCATAGGGCAGTGTTTCTGTCCAGCACGGTTATCTGGTAAAGAGATTTGTACAGTTTCGTCCTTCCAGAACACTGCGGTCTTCTTCAGCCTCTCTTCGGCCGATTCCCCGGTTCAAAGGCATCTGTAGGGGGTGCAAAGTCTCTTCCTTCAGGCAGCCAAAACCTGGACCGAGCTCCACGTGACTTGCGCTGGATTCCCCTTGAGACTCTATCCCATAGGAAACTCAAATCCAAACTTTATTTGAGCGGAACAGTAAGGTTTGTGGTAGTAGTTATGTGTTTAAGAGAGTTTTCACCCCAATTAGCACCAGGACTCTCCCAGGGCCGGACTGGCCGTAGCGGGCACCGGGCGTTTCCCCGGAGGGCAGCGAGGGTGGGGGCCGGTTTTCGGTCCCTGGGGGACTGTTTTTGTTACCCGGGGCTGGAAATATCGGCCCCCTGTAACAAAGTCAGCCGAAACCGGCCCTAGTAAACAGCTTGGCTGAGCCCTCGCCCAACACACCAGGGGGGCTGGCTGATCAGTTTGCCACGGTTGGTTTAGGTTCCCAGTCCGGCTCTGGACACTCCCCGCAGTAGCCGAGCGCTCTATAAACCCGCCCTCCCCATTCAGTTAATCATTCAAAAGATTATGGTCGTAATTTGGTTCACTTGTAGAACTCATTTTGAGTTTGAAATGGGAATATTTGCATTTATTTGATACATTCTCTAATGACAGCATTAATTAACACCAAGTATACAACATTCCTGTATGATGTAAGATATCAGAATACATAAAATATGGAATACAGCAGCACCCACTACACATTATAGGTTCACCCAGAGATCTGTGGGCAGAGGTACATGGCCCATCCTTGAGACATTAGATAAGGTCACCGAGTACTGAGGTGACTTGCAATATTCTCTTAAAGTTCAGTCACTCTGCCATCCATGATTTCTGTGCTCTATTCTCCTTCTGATGAAATAGTTCTTCTGGCTGCATATCATGTGTACAATACATGTGGAATCCGAACTCCAAAAATAAACACACTTATATTGAACTTTTGATTTGATGCTCACATGTTTTCCACATTTTGGTACAAGTCACTATCAAACCAAACCATTTGCCTTACAATGTATTGTGAATGCAGTCTGTAGTCTGTAGGATTTCCACATCCTAAATCATCTGTAATACATGATTACAAGAAAGGAGAGAGGCAGATACCTTATTTGGATTAAAAACTGATATCCTAATTAGCTTGATACAAATTTTTATACTGGGCGTGCAGGCTCTGGAAGGTGACCAAAAGTGACCAAAAGTATGCCACAGCATCTGAAAGGTGACAAAAAGTATGTCACTGCATCTGAAAGGTGACTAAAAGTGACCAAAAGTATGCCACAGCGTCTGAAAACTGACAACAAGTATGTCACTGCATCTGTAAGGTGATGAAATGTGTGCCACAGCATCTGTAAGGTGACCAAAAGTATGCCACAGCATCTGAAAGGTGACAAAAAGTATGCCACAGCATCTGGAAGGTGATGAAAAGTATGTCACTTCATCTGGAAGGTGATGAAATGTATGCCACAGCATCTGGAAGGTGACAAAAAGTATGCCACAGCATCTGGAAGGAGATGAAAAGTATGCCACAGCATCTGAAAGGTAACGAAAAGTATGCCACAGCATCTGGAAGGTGACGAAAAGTATGCCACAGCATCTGAAAGGTGACAAAAAGTATGCCATAGCATCTGAAAGGTGACAAAAAGTATGCCACAGCATCTGGAAGGTGATGAAAAGTATGTCACTTCATCTGGAAGGTGATGAAATGTATGCCACAGCATCTGGAAGGTGACAAAAAGTATGCCACAGCATCTGGAAGGAGATGAAAAGTATGCCACAGCATCTGAAAGGTAACGAAAAGTATGCCACAGCATCTGGAAGGTGACGAAAAGTATGCCACAGCATCTGGAAGGTGACAAAAAGTATGCCACTGCATCTGGAAGGAGATGAAAAGTATGCCACAGCATCTGAAAGGTAACGAAAAGTATGCCACAGCATCTGGAAGGTGACGAAAAGTATGCCACAGCATCTGAAAGGTGACAAAAAGTATGCCATAGCATCTGAAAGGTGACAAAAAGTATGCCACAGCATCTGGAAGGTGATGAAAAGTATGTCACTTCATCTGGAAGGTGATGAAATGTATGCCACAGCATCTGGAAGGTGACAAAAAGTATGCCACAGCATCTGGAAGGAGATGAAAAGTATGCCACAGCATCTGAAAGGTAACGAAAAGTATGCCACAGCATCTGGAAGGTGACGAAAAGTATGCCACTGCATCTGGAAGGTGATGAAAAGTATGCCACAGCATCTGGAAGGTGATGAAAAGTATGTCACTTCATCTGGTTGGTTTTGAATTGTATGCCATTGCGTCTGTAATGGTACGAAAAGAGTGTCCCAGTATCTGGAAGACGATGAAGAGTGTCCCAAGCATCTGGAAGATGATGAAAAGTGTGTCACAGCATCAGAAAGGTAAACTATTAAACAAAAACCAGCATGAAGTTTGGAAAACAAAGCAATAGTTGTTGTTATGATATTTTTATTTGGCATATATAGCCATAAAAAGAAAGTACCACAATACTTACAATTGAAATATGAATTATACAAACACTGTGACTATAAAGCAATATAAAACACAATACAATCCTGGTAAAATAAACAATGGGAACTCTTCCAGGCCATAAGAAGTACCTAATTCATCATTAACGAGGGGCAGTGATCACTTATACATTGGGTATACAGTTGTACATCCGCCTTGATTATCAAGAGACGGGGGTATTTCTAATTATGGGTAAGATCATGTTTCTACCCCGCCCGTTTTAAATTATGTAACCAATTCCTTCAACGACTCCTGTATTGCAATTAAAAACCTTCCCATTGCATATGTCGCATTTAAAAATCTCATATTTATCAATAAACTGAGAGCTTGATCCCTACTAATAATTTCATAGGCAAGAAAAAGGGGTTTTACATTTTTTTCCGTTCTTCTAAGAATCACAAACAATCCATCAGAATATGCGGACCGTTACATTTTACTTGTAGTCCACATGTGCACAGACCCTGTTCATCAATGTGGATTTTATCTTCCAGTTAGTGTTGAACGACAACTCTAAATTTCAGAATTATATTTCTAAGCATTGGGTTAGACATGGCCTCCATATAGGGGAATATATGACCATTGGTCCGCCCGTTTATCATGAACAGGAAGGGCGATTATTTGCTCCTCATATAACCCAAATCTTCCTCTCGGGCCTTCGTATTAATAATAGCACGCAACACCGACTTGGGAATCTGCTTCCCAAAACTCCATGGATCTGATTTTAGGGAAAGTTTAACACATAACTTATCTAGCTTATTTCTAGCCCAATTTAATTCGCTCTCCTCTATTTCTTTTTTACAGAGGTTATGTATTTTGGGGGACCCCTCTCCATTCATTCGCTGCCAGAAGTTCAGTAACGGTGAAATACCCCGAAAATTTCAGGCTGTACGATGACATTCCACACGTACAGCCTGTATCATAGTTGATGAGGGGCGTGCAAGGAACTGTTTAACATATTTGCCCTCCTCTGAGTTCCAATCCGATTTACCATCCATGAACAAAACTTGTACCCCATATTGGAACTGTGAGCGGACCAATGCATTAAAAGCCGATAGAATTCGCCGAAGCGAGGGGCCTCCATACTTTTGATTAAATTGTTTATGGCCCCAAACTGAAGAGAGAGCCTTTGATTTAAGTGACTGTATGTGATCCCTCCAGTTTAGCTTACTGTTCAACTACATACCCACATATTTGTATCTATCCACTTCTTCGACTCAGACCTCTCCCAATTTCCAGTACAAGGAGCTCTTCCTTTTACCCAGTACCATTTTTTTGATCTTTTCTAGGTTGACCGTGAGGCATTTTATTAGGCAATACTCATAAAAGGCATCCAGGTTTTTTTTGCAAGCCAAACTCCGTCATATCCGCTATCACGAAATCATCTGCATATAGCAGACAAGATATATGGGTCCCCCATCTTGGGGCTGACACCACCTGCCCTGCTCAATATATTAGGCAAATCGGATAAAAACAGGGGGAATACCAATGGGGCAAGAATACAGCCCTGCCGCAAACCATTCATTAGCTGAATTCTATTAGATAGGGTTCCATGAGTATCCAAGATAACCCTGGCCCAATTCCTTGAGTGCATTTCCTGGATTAAAGCAAGTACTGCCTTGTTGATTCCAAGCTCTGCCAACATACTCCACAGTAGACTACGATCTACCAACTCGCAGGCAGCTCGGAAGTCCACAAAGCAGCAGAATAGGTTACCTCACACTTCTGTTGCCTTTTTTTGCCATTGCCCATAGAATTAGGCAATGGTCGATGGTTGAATCGTCCTCCTGAACCCACCTTGCTCTATTGGTACCAAGTTATACTGCTCTGCCCAGGTCTTTACTACGCCTAGTAATATCTTAGAAAAAACTTTCTCCCCTACATCCAACAAACTTATAAGGCGATAATTCTGAGGTAATGTAGTATCCTCTTTTTTATAAATTGGCCGATAAATAGCCGCCTTCCAACTTTCCCAGAAGTTAAAATATTTTAGAAGGTCACATTTAAGAAGCTTGCCCACCAATCTATATTATTTTTTAATATGACTGCGGGTAGATTATCTGGCCCTGCCGCTTTAGCTAACTTTATGGATTGAATAGTTTCTTTTATGTTTTGGAAGGAGAAATGCAGCCTTAGTAGTTGTGTCTCCTCATACCTAATTTCCAGGATATTTTCCCTATTTATGCGTGTTATACAGATCACTCAAATGGTTGACCCAATCGTCTTCACCCACTAAACACCGGATTTCTTTGTGTAGGTTTCCCTCTTTTACCAGACACCAGAATAATCTTATATTATTTGTGTTTTTCACTTATAACATTGTATCCCAATTTTTAGACATATATTTTAATTTCTTGTCTCTCAACTTATTTTTATATTCCAATTTTGCCACTCAAAGGGTCTCCATAGTTCCCTCATCCAGTCTTTTCCTTAATTGTCTTTCCCATTTTCGTAATTTTAAATTCCTGCACTCATTATTGAACCAACCATTTGTTCTCTCTTTTTTCTTAAAGGCGGGCCCTGCTTTTACCTGTATCCTTAGACAGTTTACAACCTGCTCAATTGTATGCTGGTACCGGGTTAAAATTTAATCCCCTTGCGCCAATTCATCCACGGCCCTATAATCAATGATTAGATTATCAACCAATTTCAAGTTGTCCTCTGTTATGCGAGTACTATATGTCTAGGATGTTCAATCTGTAAGGGGACCACTATTTCTCTTTCAGACTCTTGTCCCTCTTCATTAGTCATTGAAAGGGCCAGTGAACGCTACCTTCACATTGCAGCATTTCAAATCATTCTGCTTTCCTAAAATATCAAGCATTAATAAAAGTATATTAAGTTGGGCAATTCTGCTTCCCTATGCGGAAGGTCTTCCTTGCAGGGCAGTCAGTATTCAACCATCCATTGGCACAAAATATTCCTATGGATCCAAGGAATTTTACTAAATGTTAATCAAGTGCAGAACTACCAGCACCAGCAAAATTTGCTGTTGGTACTTGTGCAAAGGTTAAAAGGTCTTTAAACAGTTTATCAATATGGGAAGGATCTAGTTAATGGCTAAAATATCCTAAGATCATTATCAAATAATGTGCTTTTATTATACTAATAGCCTCTAGATCCTTCTCTACCACATCCAGTTGCTTTTCATAATCTATTATTGCACCTGGCTGAATATATACGTTGATCACTACTATTAGTTCCCTTGCCCGCACTCCACTGTACGATTCTACCTGACAGGCTAATAGCCACCTACATTTCACTTTTAAATTAGTTGTTTTATTGTCTATTTTTGATGATATCAACGTGATCAACCCCCCTGAGGGACACCCTAAATTCATTCATACTGCCATCTATAGGTTCGGGTATCTCACACAGCCAGGACTCTTGAAGACAGAAAATATCATAGCTACTCAGCATTTCTCTAAAAGTGTCTTGGGATAGCTGTCTTCTGTATCCCCCTATATGCCATGAAGGTGTGCGTAGGCTGTGTTCAGACCCTAATTCCTAATCCAGCTCGCTTATCCCTTCTTACATACTGTTCCCCCAACTTATTGAGGATTCGGACAGTAGATCAAATCGACCTATCTTAACATAGTAGAAGGCATTGGCTGGGTTACTCACCGGTAATCTTCATTACTCCGAGTTGAGGTCTTTCCCAATACAGTCCTTACCTACGAGATTCTATCTCCGTCACGCAGGAACTGTTCCCTAGCTGACATACAAACAAAACCCACAATGTGGCCACCATTCCTATGTGGCAGTAGAAAAGGCGAGGAGTAATGACATCACACCCTGTATATATACAAGCAAGTTAAAACAATCCTCTTTTGCATAATCCATCAGAGGAAAAAAAGGGTACTGTATCTGTCTTCCCCTCTGCAGTCCTTAACTGCATGAGAATACCCAAGCAGAACAAGACTAACTATAGAAGAATACCAAACCCAATAAGTGAATGCAAAAATGATCTTTACTAATGTGTAAGCCAACATAAATTACGATTCTGATACAGCAGGAAGTACACACTCACCAAAAACTATAGAAAACCCTTCTCCCAATTGGACTCTGTATCGGTACAAGAAAATATGAGGTGTTTATTGTTTGCCAAGTGGCTGCACAGCAAATGTCCTTTAAAGAGACCCTCTGCAAAGAGGCCCAAGTAGCCAACATTCCCCTAGAGGATCTCCCCTCAATGACTGAAGAAAGGGGGATTTAAGCCAATTCATAGCACATAGTAATGATGGATTTAATCCATCTAAAAAAATGACGTAGATGGAGGGATCCCTTATTAGTCAAACCAAAGGTGACAGACCTTTGTAGGGAGCTGGACTTCTCTTTGCAGATGACTCCCCACTTTTTGCCCTCATTTGAAATACTGGATGCTGGTTTTTGACTCAGCAGTGCACTGAAGCCTGATAACCAGACCCCAGTGCCCATATTCCTACCTCTAAAACTGAAATGCCAATTAGTAACCCAATTGATTATTTATTTATTTATTTTATTTATTTAAGACACTTATTAAGCACACTGTCACCTTGCAGGCATCCTGGCGCTGACTAGTTCAGAAAGAAGCGGAAGTGACCGAGGGGAGCGTGAGCATTCAGACGGTTACACTGGGAAATAACCAGGTTTTAATCATTCTCCTGCCTAATCTCGACCGGGAGCTTATTCCAGAGTTTGGCAGCTGCCACCTCGAAGGATCTACCTCCGGCTCTGACTTTCCTGAATCTGGGTACCACTACCAGCTTGGCCGCAGAGGATCGAAGCTGCCTAGTTGGAATATACCAGGCAAATTTCGATTGTAAGGAGGCCAGGCCAGTTCCATGCCCTAAAGACTATGCATAGGGCCTTAAATTGTATCCTCTGTCTCACCGGCAACCAATGCAGTTTGCTCAGAGAGGACGGCCCGTGTGATCTTCTCGGAAGCCCCAAGGCCAGCTTAGCAGCCGCTGATTAAACCCTTTGGAGCCTATCCAGCAGGAACCCAGGGGACCCTAGCAAAAGGGCATTACAATAGTCCATCCTGCTGAGGAGAAGTGTGGCTCACTAGTTAGAGCAGGCAGACCCTGAAGCAGAGGTCAGACCCGGGACCAGGGTTCAATTCCCGACGCGGCAGGGTCTTGAGCTCAAATGTCCATGGACTCAATAATTCTCGCTTCGGTGCCTGACCTAATCATGGGTTCACACTCTGCAACTCTGGGCATTAAGCTTGCTTAATCTACACAACGGCCCCCCGCGGCGGGATGCCTGGCTTTCACCTTGGGGATGCCCTGTAGGGGCTATCTCACAGGGAAAAGCCTGGACGGGTTCCCAAGGCAAGCGCGGAGATACCCCTTCGGGGGTCGATTCAGGCGCTACATAAGAAACATAATAATAAACATATTAATGAGGATAGTACACCTTACCACTTGGGCACGAGCATGGGCTGGTAAAAGAGGCAGGACTTTCCTCAAGGAGCGTAGGATGGCAAAACAGCAGGCAGTCGTCTTTTGTACATGCGTCTCCATATTTTATTTTATTTATTTTATGTAGTTTGTAGAGCGCGCAGCTACCCCCGAAGGGGTGTCCCGGCGCTGAAATTCAGGGTCTACCAAGGGAGAGGGGGAGTGAAGAAAAAGAGGAAGATGGATAGGCTAGGGTCCGAAGAAGAGCCAGGTTTTAAGTTTGGCTCGGAAGATTGTTTCGGAAGGACAGAACCTCAGCTCGAGTGGAAGGGAGTTCCACAGTCTGGCAGCAATGACACTGAAACCTCTGCCACCGGTTCTAGTCAGTCTGAACCGGGGCGAGATCAGGAGGCGGAGGTCATTGGATCTCAGGGATCTGGAGGAGCAGGATATCGAGACCCGTTTTTTCAAATAGGGAGGTCCGTAGTTGTTGACGGCTCGGTAAGTAAGAGTGAGGACCTTAAATTGAATACGGCTAGCCACTGGAAGCCAGTGGAGTTCTCTCCGGTAGGCAGAGACAGATTGACGGTACGGGATGTTACCGATCAGTCTGGCTGCAGCATTCTGGACAATCTGCAGCCGGCTTATCAGGTACTGGGGAGCACCTGCATAGAGACTATTGGCATAGTCCAGGTGGGACGTGATGAGGGCCTGGGTCACAGTGCGACGGGAATCCAGGGGGAGATAGGGTAGAATCTTTCTTATCATGCGAAGTTTCATAAAGCAGGCGGAAGTAACTTTATTAATCTGGGTTTTGCACGACAAGGAATCATCAAATTGGAAGCCAAGATTCCGCGCCGAGTGGACAGGGGACGGCGCAGGGTCAAGCGCTGAGGGCCACCACCAAGAAGAGGGGATAGGGGTTTTCTGATTGAAAAACAGGACCTCAGTTTTATCTGCATTCAATCTGAGGTGGTTCGCAGTCATCCAGCCACTGATGTTACTAAGGCATTGGCGGAATTTGAGGAATGCGGAGTCCGAGTGGTCCCTAAAGGAAAACACCAGCTGTGTGTCGTCAGCGTAAGAGACCACCCTGACTCCGTAGGATTCCACAACGTCGGCCAAGGGGGCCAGGTAGACGTTGAAGAACAGGGGGCTGAGGGCGGAGCCCTGCGGCACCCCACATGACAGAGGTTTGTTCTCTGACTTAAAAGGACGTAGCAGTACCCTTTGACTTCTGTGGGAGAGGAAGGATTCGATCCAGCCGAGGGCAGTGCCACCTATGCCAATCTGCTTAAGTCGGTCAAGGAGGATGGGGTGAGAGACCGTGTCGAATGCTGCGGACAGGTCGAGGAGAACCAACATGGCCTCCTCGCCCCTGTCCACGCATTCTCGGATGGTTTCAGATACTTCCAGCAGGGCCGTCTCCGTGCTGAATCCGGCTCTGAAACCGGATTGGGATCCGTGTAGCAGAGAATGATCTTCCAAGTATTCCGTAAGTTGGAGCTGTACGGCTTTTTCCAGGACCTTGGCGGGTTTAGGAAGAAGGGAAATGGGACGGTAGTTAGTAAAGACAGCGGGGTCAGCGTCTGCCTTTTTCAGAATGGGGATCACCAATGCCTCCTTCCAGGTGGTAGGGAAGAAGCCATGGTGAAGGGAGGCATTCCAGACGGAAAGGAAAGGGCAGGCAAGTGAAGGACTGAGCCTTTGATCTAACATGACCCCTAGATTGTGGACTGATTCCACATGCAGTACTTTGGTCCCTGTTTCTGGGGGCCAAAAGTTGTCTGGGAACGGCCGGAGATCTTAGTACCGGCACTGAAGAGCACCTCCGTCTTCCCCGCATTAAACTGGAGGGAGTTGTCCCTTAGCCACCGAGACGTATCGCGCAGACAGTTGTGGAGAACCTCCACAGATGTTGAATCCTCTCCCTCCAAGGAGAGGATCATCTGCGTGTCGTCAGCATAGTTGACAATCCTGATGTTAAAGCTTTTAATGAGTCAAAACAGAGGTCTAAGATACAGGTTAAAGAGTATTGGGCTAATTGCTGAGCCCTGAGGAACCCCATGCGATATCAGAGTAAAAGCTGACTGAAAAGGGGGCATGGACACCGCCTGCTGCCTATCCTGCAAGAATGATTGGAACCACAGCAGAGCAGTACCTCTCACCCCGCCTCAAACAGCCGCTTCAGCAAGATCTTATGATTCACCGTATCAAAGGCGGCAGACATATCTAGCAGGATCAAGAACACTGCCTGCCTCCTGTCTGCACGCCTCTGAAGCTCGTCCATAGCGGTGATTAGGGCTGTTTCGGTTCCATGGGCAGGCTGGAAACCAAATTGATCAACATCTAGTAATTGGTGACATTCCAGATGATTGGAAAGAGTGTTACTAACCAAACGCTCAACAATCTTGGCTGGGAAAGGTAGCAGGGAGATGGGTCTTTAGTTTTTTGAACAATACGGATCCAGCGAGGGCTTTTTCAGCAGAGGAGATACTAACGCCCGTTTCCATTGAGCTGGGACGATACCAGTCACTAGAGATTGGTTACATATTAGGTGGAGTGAAGGAAATAGTTCTTCCTCGTGTTCCTTCCAAATTTTATGTGGCACAGGGTCAAGAGGAGACCCAGAGGAAATCCCTCTGGCTAGCTTCCTGAAAGCCTCGTACGTAAGAAGTGGGAATTCAAGTAAAAGTTCTTTTGGAGCCATGGCTGGCATAGCCATCCGGTCCACTGGAGACCCAATTGGAAAGGACGTTAGAACTCCTGTAAGTCCCTAGTTAGTGGTACCTACAGTACACAGGACATGAACACTAAAGAGGGTTCCTATTGGCTGCAGCATCAATTATGCCACTTAAAGAAACCCAAATAAAATTACACTGCAGGATGCGTGGAAGGGCACAAGTCCTTCTGAAACATGGCATTGCACACTCCCTGTGTGCAATGCCCAAGTTCACTGCATGTCTTGTATGTAATCAGCATGCCTTAGAGCCCTAAGGCAGGGTGCATTATATTACATATGACGGCACATTTGCATGAGCAGATGCGCCCATGTGATACTTAATTCAATTACTAGGGCTTTTCAAGTGATCAGGAAGCCATGTTAAAGGTATGTACTGGGTACTGGTCATTATGAATTACCCAGCTACATAATGGCTTTACTAAAAAGAATGATGTTTGTTATCAAACACCTCATCTCAATCAATGTATACTGGTGTCATTATCAGATTTATTTTGACATGCACTTGGGGGCTACTAAGATGTACAACTGAACACCTATGGGTACTTTAATGTGCTGGCTAACTGGTATCATCAAGCCTGCCACCACAAACACGTTTCTGAACCCCTGTGGTTTACAGCCCACTCTGTCAGAGGCCAGAACCAATGCCTGCTCCTAAATCAGTATGGCTCGTGATTTAGCAGATCAAGGCCAAAAGGCTTCAAAGCCTCTATTGCCTTTGATAAGCAACCCTGGCTTCCCCCCATACCTTGGGAATGCCATCCCCTGGGGCCCATTTGGCACCAGAGCAGGCAGAAAATTATTTAATCAGAAGGATTGTTACGTTTTTAGGCTAGGCACACCCCTAAGGTGGGCCACCTGAAATGGACAGTCCCATCTTGGTTTTGGTGAAACTAGTAACTCTGGTTGGGGATTTTACCCACTCCTAGCAGGAAGTTGTCATGTAGAGGGTGTAAGTAGCCTATTTGCCATTAGCCTTAACTCCCCTTAACATCCCTAAATTCAGTACTTGGGGCCCCCTCAACACCAGACCAGCAGATTTGTTTACCTGGGAACAGACGCAGGACAAAGGGGAGCAGTCAATGAGAGAACTGAGGACTTACCCTGAACTTGGCACCAAACCATACCTTGTTGCTGGCACCTCGACAGTTGCACCAACCTGCTTTGTCCAAAAGCTGTGCCACCTTCCCAAGCCCTTGGAGGACTGTCCATCACTTTACCAACCATGTAGCATCCCCCTTGGATGGAAGAGCCATCCCTGTGCATCTGCGGGCACCGATCGCACTTGTACATTTTATTTTACACCAAGAGGGCATCTCACAAGAAGGAGGCACTTCTCCTTAAGCCCTGGACAGACACACTGGGGTATCCATAATTTGGACACTGGGGACATCTTTCCTGTCAAAACAAAGATCTATTGGCTGTCTGAGAAAGCTGAAGTCAGCAAGATGCTGGAGGTAGGGGTTATTGAACCCTTTGAAACTCCCAGGGCCAGCCCAAAGGTCTTAGTCCCCAAACCTCACCCACAGGGTGGAAAGAGGGAGATGAGGTTCTGTGTGGACTTCAGAGGCCTAAGCTCTGTCACTAAGATAGATGCTCAACACATACTCAGGGCTGATGAGCTGATAGACAGACTAGGTGCAAACAAATTTCTCAGCACCTTTGAATTGACTGCAGTGTACTGGCAGATTCTCATGGCTTGAAGAGCCAAAGAGAAGACAACATTCTCCACACCTGATGGGCATAATCAGTTTGCTGTTATGCCTTTTAGTATAAAGAATGTCCCTGTTCACCCTGGTAGGATCACTGGCCCACATGGGAAAGGTTTTAAAGGCCCTGCAATCTACAGGCTTAACTATCAAGGCAGCAAAATGCCAAATGGGGCAGGGTACTGTTATATACTTGGGCCACCTTGTAGGTTGAGGCCAAGCGCAACACTTACAAACCAAGGTCCAGACAATTCTGGACTGGGAAGCTCCAACAACCCAGAATCAAATCAGGGCATTCCTTGACTTGATTCTCCACTACAGGAGGTTCATTCAGGGGTATGGATCCATTGTGACACTCCTCACAGATCATAACTCCAACAAGATGACCAAGACAGGTAATTGGACACTTAGTTGTCAAAAGCTTTTGACAGCCTGAGAGAGGCTATGAGTTCAGCACCTATTCTAAAAGCTCCAGAATACTCACTGGGGTTCACTGTGCAGACAGATGCCTCTGAGCTAGGGCTCGGAGTGGTTCTATCCCAACGATGACGCCCAAGACTAACCTGTTGCTTTTCTAAGCAGGAGGCTACTCCCCTTGGAATGCCATTCAGATGGAAGCCTTTGCTGTGGTTTGGTCTCTTTAGAAGTTTAGACCCTGCCTGTTTGATACTCACTTCCTGATTCAAACCCACCACAGACCTCTAAGATAGCTTATGCAGATGAAAGGAGAGAATCTAAATCTTTTGAGGTGGTCCATCTCCCTAATGGGAATGGACTTTACAGTTGAACACGAACCTTGGACTGCCAATCCCAATGCAGATGGACTTTACAGGTTTTTCCAATTAGACAATGAAGTCTCTACTTGGAAAGGATAGTCTCATCATCTTTCGTTTGTGGGGGTTGATAAGTGCCCCTTTTTGCATCGTTACCCCCCACTTTTTGCCTACTACCTGAAGCATTTTGACTGAGCGTGCCCTGGGTTCCTACTAATCAGTTTCCCAGGGCTTGAGTTCTTTACTAAAATTGTACCTTTGTTCTCACAATTGGCACACCTCTATCACATATAAGTCCCTTGTAAAAGGTACTACTGGTACGAATGGTCTTATGACCAGAGAAAGGCTCTGAGGGCTGCAGCAAGTATTGTGCCACCCTCAGAGACCCCTCACTGTAACAAGCACACACCTCCATTGCATTAAGCATGTTTTGGTGCACACAAAACTGAAGAGTCAACATGGCACACATCCCTGTGTGCCATGCCTACAAACAATGCCTGTGGCATTGATAAGTCACCCCTCTCGCAGGCCTTACAGCCAAAAGGCAGGGAGCAGTAGAGGGCATAGCAGCGCAAGCAATATGCCCCTACAGTGTCTGTGCCAGCCACAGACATTGTAAGTGCAGTGAAGCCATATTGAGTACATGGCTGGGAGTCTGTCATTATGAACTCCACAGAACCTGGACGGCTTTACTGATAGCTGAGAAGTTTGGTACCAAACCTCTCAGCTCAATAACCCCAAACTGATGCCAGAGTTGGATTTATTGAAAATGCACTCAGAGGGCATCTTACCGATGCCCCCTTGACAAAGACCAACTCCTTTGTGTCTAGTTGACTTGTCTGCACCAGCCTGTTACACACAGACATGTTTCTAATACCCAGAAATGAAAGCCCATATGCTTTCGTTGGTCAAAAAAAGCCCCCCTGGGTAGTGGTGCTTATCACCTAATTCCTAGCTGGAACAGCATTCAGGGCGGTGAGCCTCAAAGGATTCCTGGCCTTTGATATGCTAGCCAGGGCCTTTAGAGCCACTGTAGCCCCACCCTCATGACCAAGCCCTACTTTTGGCTGCAAGGTTGGCAGGAAATTTGGTAGTCAGGAGAGGTGTGTCCCCCTTCTGCCAGGACAACCCCTAAGGTGTCCTGGACTGAGGTGACCCCCTGCTTAGGAAAAGCTCCATCTTGGATGGAAGGATTCTACCCAATCAGATTAGAGGGATGCCCTTTCCTGAAAAGGGAGTGACATTCAAAGTGTGTAGTGCCCTAAAGGCAAGTAGCCCATTGGCTGCCAGCTGTTGGTACTTGTGACGCCCCTAAGGTCAGTATTTAGGGGCACCCCTGAACCTTGGTCCTGAGATTTCTGCAACCTAAGAAGAAGACATACGAAGAGGACGCAATGCAGCCCAGCAAGAAGACGACTACTACTGCTTTGGCCCCTGCTCTATCTGGCCTGTCTCCTATTGCCAGAGCCTGCAAATAAGATGTTCCTTGCCCTGTGGCTAGCGACATCCAAGAACCCCAGGAACACTGCCACTCTTCAATAAAGACCAAGATCTCCCTAGTACAGCTGCCCTGTCCAGAAAAACCTCCAACTTCCTGTACTCCGGATACAGGCAGATCCACAGCCCCTGCCTACTCTGCACCTGACACCTGTGACCAAAGTCAGAGTGGCTTACCGGCTCAGTGACCATTGCACCCCACCGCTCCAGTGCCGCTGGTGGTGCAGTACCTCCCTTGAACTAACCCTTGCCCTGCATTAGTCCAAACCCCCAAAGACAGGAACTGTACGTTGAGTACTTACCTGCAAATACATAACACTGTTTCCTTCCTTAGGATTGCATTGCAATTGCCTATCTATTACATACACAAACCTATCTCTTGCTATTGCAAAGTTCTACTGTGTTTTTACCTAACTCTATAAACGTGTTTCAATCACTGTGAAAAATTGCTTCTGCCTTGCAAAATAATCAATTCTGCATTTAATAAGTATTACTGCTTTGAAACTGTTACTTACCTGCATCTTATAGCTTCTTCGTCTGAAAATAAAATAATTAAATAATAACTTTTCCATACAAAACAAATTGGTCTGGATTCAGTCTTTGTGTGTGTGCAATCATTACTCATTTGAGGGTGTACAAAAATTACTTAACACAACCATCTAATAAGGCTTACTGCTCGATCACACTACCGCAAATAGAGCTTTTAGTATTCTCTACGTAAGCCTCTGTAGATCTACTGGACTCTGTGCACACTATACCTTACTTTGGTATAGTTTATACAGAGCCAGCTTCCTACACTTCCTTTGCCTCACAAGATACTACAGGAGATTTGAGAAGGGCTGTGGCTCCATTGTTGCCCACTTCATTAAAATTACTTACAAGAAGCAGCCCACAAAGGTGACATGGACAGAGGACTGTCAGAAAGCCTTTGACACCCTCAAGTAGGCCATGTGTACAGCACCTGTACTGTGCAGACAGATGCTTCAGTGCAAGGCATATAGGTGGTCCTAGCAAATTTAAATAACGTAACGTGGATTTGTAAAGCACTTGTTAACCCAAGGGTATCTTGGGGCTGAAAAAAATATGTTTACTATTACCCACTGTTAGATCTGGGGGTCTCTATTTGGCAATGGTATTCACCTTTGTCCAAATAGGGACCCTTACTCCTAAGTCAGGATAAGGGGATTACACTCCTTAATAACCCCTGCTCACCCCCCCTGGTAGCTTGGCACAAGCAGACAGGGTTATCTCAGAGGCAGTGTGTTAAGCATTTGTGAATATACACAGTAATATAGTGAAAACACTACAGATGGACACAACACAGGTTTTATAAAAATAAGTATTCTTTCTATAGACTTAACACAAGACCACAAACGACAAAAATCCACAATACTATATTAAAGTTGACTTAAAGATCATAAACGTTGCTTAGTTCAAGTTGATGATAAATGCGACACAGTTCTCAACAAAGTACCTGGATGCATAACGCAAAGTGAACAAAAGGCTCGCAAAAGGGGAGATGTGTCCGTTCCGTGATCCGGGGAAAATGATGCGTCGGGCCTCAATGCTCGCGCAGAGTAGGGGATGCTTCGTGATCCTTACCGGTGCGGGGTTGATGCATAGATTCTCGGACTGCGGGCCCGTTGCGATTCGCAAGATGGCACCTTGATGCAATGCGATGATCCGGTCGCGATGTGAGAAGATGGCGCCCTTGACGCGGTAATGCGATGACGATGCGTAGACTCTATGGCAGCCTTATGATGACTCTGTACTTTGGAGCCGCGACAGGCCCTGCGGCACGCTTCTCCGGTGATGCGTTGGCGACTCTCTTGATGGCATCACGCTTCCCCGGTAAAGCGACAGCAGGCAGCTTTCACGAAGACACGCTTTCTGGGATATGTGGCGGCAGCACGCTTCTCCGGCGGTGCGATGACTTCAGCTGCACAGGCAACGCGCCTCCTCTCGATGTGTCGCGCTTCCAGCTCCCGGCGACATGCAAATGTCTGTAGTCAGAATTCCCAGTAAGGAAATTCAGAGGGAGCTTGGAGATGAAGTCTTTTGTCCCTGAGACTTCAGCAGGAGGCAAACACAGTTCAAACCCTTGGAGAATATTCTGTAAATGATGAAAGTCCTTAAAAGCTTCCTTCTCCTTTCCTTGGCAATGAAGCAACCACTGCAGGCCAACCCAGCAAACAGCACACTGGCAGAGGGGCAGTAAAACTCCTGCAGCTTCCTTGGATCATCTCCTTGGCAAAAGGTTTCTTGTTCCAGATGTGATCTAAATTTGTTGGGACTGGGTCCCAATATTTATACCCCAATATCCTTTGTTCTCTGAATGCAGAGAGGCCTCTGCCTAGTCCCAACCAGTTCCTGAGCACTTTGTTTACATGACTACTTCCTTTCACAGTGCAGGTCAGAGACATCAGATGCCTCACAGGAGGTGGAGCCAGCACAGGGGAGGGAAGGCACAGTCCTGGAGCACTTTGTCGACATGATTCCTTCTCTCCTTTCACAGTGCAGGGCAGAGACATCAGACACACCACAGGAGGTGGAGCCAGCATTGTAGAGGGAAGGCCCAGTCCTATTCAGTTCCCAAGTGCAACTCCTCCCTCCCATCTAGATGCAGATCTCTCTATTCACCACTGGGCTGCCCCAGCCTGTCTCCTGGAATCCCCCAACCCTGTCACTCAAAACTCCAGACAAGGAATACACAACCTAGCAGAGGCAGGCCTGGACAGTTAGGCAAGAAAATACCTACTTTCTAAAAGTGGTATTTTCAAACACAGAATGTTAAAACCAACTTTACTAAAAGATGTATTTTATCATTCTGAGTTCAGGCATACTACGTTCAAATTTCTAGCCTATTCTTTGAGTCAGTTAGGATTATAGGAATGCAATGATCTAACTGCCCATTCTAGCCTATGGAGAACAGGTAGCCTTGTAATAGTGAAAAACGAAAAAGGCTGTAATTCATTATTAGGACATGCTACACACATCAGAGCATGTCCTCACTTATATTTACAATGCACCCTGCCATTGGGCCTACCATTAGAGTGTCTAATATGAAGAAAAGGGAAGGTTTAGGGACTAGCAAGTGGGTACACTTGCCAAGTCGACATGTCAATTACAGACTGCACACAGGCCTTGCAATGGCAAGCCTGAGACAAACTTTACAAGCTGCTTCTGTGGGTGGTACAACCAGTGTTGCAAGCCCACCAGCAGCATTTGATTTACAAGCCCTGGGAAAACACATGGTGCACTGTACTAGGGTCTGACAAGTAAATCAAATAACCCAATCACGGAATCACTAATTAGTACATCTATTTAACATAGGGAGCACTCGCACTGTGGCACTGAATAGCAGTGGCACAGTGCCCAAAGCATAAAACCAACAAAAACATAAAAAACAGAGGAGGCAATCTGAAAAAAATGATGCTAGATCTAACACGCGTCCCCTCCAGCTGAAATGTGGGGAGAACTACCCTTCCCCTTTGGAGTTCTCTTCAATAAGGTTGAAAAATCTGGACAGACCATCAGCGTTGGCGTGTTCTGTACCAGGGCGGTGTTCTACCGTAAAGTCCATACCCTGTAGGGAAATGGACCACATCAACAACTGTGGATTCTCACCCCTCATCTGCATTAGCAATTTGAGGGGCCTGTGGTCGGTCTGAACGAGGAAGTGAGTCTCAAACAAGTATGGGATAAACTTCTTCAGTGCCCAGATCACAGCAAATGCCTCAGGATCAATTGCACTCTACCTCTGTTCCCTTGGAAGTAATCTCCTACTGATGAAGGCTACAGGTTGGTCTAGGCCCTCTTCATTAATCCGTGATAGGACAGCCCCCACACCATGCTTTGAAGCATCTGTCTGAACAATGAAGTCTTTTGAGAAGTTGGGTGCCTGAAGCACGGGTGCTGCGCACATAGCAGTCTTCAGTGCGTCAAAAGCCTACTGACAGGTGTCAGTCCAGTTCACTTTCTTGGGCTGCTTCCTGGAAGTCAGCTCAGTCAAGGGTGCAACAATGTTGCTATACCCCTTGACAAACCTCCTGTAGTATCCTGTGAGTCCTAAAAAGGCTCTCACCTGTGTCTAAGTATCAATCTTGGGTTCGAGGGGCGCCACCTGGCCGCTCCCTACCTGGTGACCCAAGTACACCACGGGACCCTGCCCGATATGGCACTTACTCGCCTTGATCATGAGGCCTGCCTTGCACAGTGCCATCAACACTTCCCAGCGGTGGTGCAGATGTTCTTCCCAACTGGCGCTGAACACTGCAATGTCATCCAGGTAGGCGTCACTGAAATCCTCCAGTCCAGCCAACACCTGGTTGACCAACCACTGAAAGGTGGCAGGGGCATTCTTCCTCTCAAAGGGCATAACCCGGAATTGGTAGTATACATCTGGGGTGGAGAATGCTGACCTCTCTTTAGCCCCATCAGTCAAGGCGATCTGCTGGTACCCAGACGTCAAATTGAACGTGCTGAGGTACTGTGTAGCCCCTAACCGATCAATGAGCTCATCAGCTCTGAGGATGGGGTGGGCCTCAGTCCTGGTGACTGAATTGAGCCCTCGGTAGTCCACACAAAACCGGAGTTCAGGTGTGGCACCAGGCGCTGCTGCCTTTGGGACCCAAACCAGTGGGCTGGCCCAAGGACTGCTAGAGGACTCAATCACCCCTAAAGCAAACATTTTGGAGACTTCCTTCTTAGTGTAAGCTCTGACCTTGTCAGTCACTCTGCAAGCCTTGTGTTTCACAGGAGGAATGTCGCCAGTGTCCACATCATGGACGCACCGCTCTGTGACACCAGGAACCAAGGAAAATAGATCAGAGAATTTCCCCAACAGTTGGCAATAAACTTGCTGCTGATCAGGGGTCAGTGTGGCAGAGAGGCTGACACCATCCACTGATCCATCTTTCTCTGTTGTGGACAGGAGGTCAGGAAGAGGCTCTGTCTCCTCCTCCATTCCATTATCTGTCGCTCGGAGCATGCCCACTTCGGACCTTTCTAAGAGGGGCTTCAGGCGGTTAGCATGCAGGATCCTCAAAGGGTTCCTGGGAGACTGAAAGTTCACAAGATAGGTGACATCACTCTTGCACTCCACCACCTCATATGGACTGGTCCACCAGTCCTGTAGCGCACAAGGCTCTTCAGGGGCCATGACCCAAACTTTCTGTCCAGGTTGAAGCTCAATCAGATTGGCATTCTGATCGTACCACTGCTTCATCTCTTCCTGGCTGGCTTCCAGATTCGCCTGAGTGAGATCTCTGAAACAGTTAGGCAAGAAAATACCTACTTTCTGAAAGTAGTATTTTCAAATGCAGAATGCTAAAACTAACTTTACTAAAAGGTGTATTTTATCATTCTGAGATCAGGCATACTAAATTCGAATTTCTACCATGTAATAATCTAACTGCCCATTCTAGCCTATAGAGAACAGGTAGCCTTGCAATTGTGAAAAACGATAATGGCTGTAATTCATTATTATGACATGCTACACACATCAGAGCATGTCCAAACTTATACTTACAATTCACCCTGCCCTTGGGCCTAGCATAGAGGTGTCTAATATGAAGCAAAGGGACGGTTTAGGGACTGGCAAGTGGGTGCACTTGCCAAGTCAACATGGCAGTCACAGACTGCACACAGGCCTTGCAATGGCAAGCCTGAGACACACTTTACAAGCTGCTTCTGTGGGTGGCACAACCAGTGCTACAAGCCCACCAGCAGCTTTGATTTACAGGCCTTGGGCACATATTTTGCACTGTACTAGGGTTTGACAAGTAAATCAAATAACCCAATCAAGGAATCACTAATTAGTACATAAATTTAACATAGGGAGCACTTACACTGTGGCACTGAATAGCAGTGGCACAGTGCCCAAAGCATAAAACCAACAAAACATATCAAAAACAGAGGAGGCAATCTGACAAAATGGAAGGGAGACTCACGCCAATGATGCCAGGTCAAACACCTAACTTCATGGTACTCATTTTATCAACCTCAGATAGATGAAAGTGGATCCACTGGGATTTGCATCTGTGACCATGAGGTCGAACACAGTGGACACATTAGTCTACCTAGCCACCAGACCCAGCCTAAATAAGGAGGGCCTAGACCAAAGAGTAGCCTTCATCAATTGGAGGTTACTTCCCCGGGAACAGAAATGGAGTGCTATAGAGAGAGAGAGGCCTTTGCTGTGGCCTGGGCACTGAAGAGCCAGGGGACATACCTGTTTGGGTGTTAATGTCCGGGTTCCAACAGATGACAGGACCCTCAGATACCCTATGCAAAAGGCAGGTGAAAGTCCTAAACTGTTGAGGTAACCACCTCCCTACAGGGAATGGATTTTACTGTGAAACACTGTTCTGGATCAGACCATGTCAATGTTGATAATCTCGAGGGCGTGGCCGAGATGGCCGCCAGCTACTGAAGCTCCAGAAACAGGCCGGCCTACTTGTAGATCTCCCTCAGCCATCGCCCGCATGGAGATCCTTAATCTGGGCACAAACGCGGCGGAAGCGATGCAGCACGGAACCCGCTGATCGCCGGGTGCCTGCATCACTCAGCGAGGGAGATTCGTAGTGTGGAAGACAGAGGGGGCGGAGCGGCTTGACCGTGTCTGGCCACCTGGCTTACAACGTGAAGCGCCTGCCTGCCTTCTTTGGGGACGCTCCGTTGGATTGCTGAACATCGGACCTGGTGAGTCTGGTCCGTGGTTGCTGCGCTGCCCCCCCCTCCACTGCTGCACTTGTTTGCTGCAGCCGCTGGGCCGGCAGTCCGGCCCCCCTTTACCCCTTCCCCCGTGACCGTGACCCTCCGAACCTAAGGGGAGAGGGCCCCACCACATTTCCCTTCGGGGGTCAGGCGCTGGCCTGGAGCTGCCGTGGCCACGACAGGGGTGGGTGAGCGCTCATCGCCACCCAGCTAGATGCGGCACCTGGTCCATTTAGACGGCTCCCTCACCTACTGCAGCACACAGCTGATTGGCGCGGGGCCTTGCATGCAGCAAACTGGTCGGCACCTTCAGTGCACTACATCAGACCTGGGACATGCTACTGAACACTGAAGCACAGTGAAGTCACCAATGTAACTCTCTGCGCACCGATGGGCTGCACCCCACTTGTTTTTGACTACCCACTTCTGGCTGCATTGGGCCCACAGCCCCAAGGGGCGACACCGCCATCTTGCCCAGCTCCTACCAGTTAATGTTCCCCCTCACAAATTGCCTGCACTGTGTCCATTCTGTTCCTTCTGTTCCTGGGCACCCTGAGACACCTGGAGCCTGGTTCCCAGCTGCTGGCCTGATATCCCGGAATGGGACGTAAAGATCCCAAGCAGAGTACCTTACCTTTTGCTAAAGTGGCCGAGCACGCAACCACTCACAGCACAACCATGGCCGAAAAAGGCCCTGAACCTACACCTTCTGAAACTTCAGATACTCCCGTCGCCTCATTGCTGCTAGAAATGAAGGCGGGATTCAAGGCACTGGACTCATGCTTTGATTCCCTTGACCATACGATCGCATCTCTGGGTGCCAGGGTACAGGGACACAGCAGGTGCCTCGACGTCGCTGAGGCCCGGGTGTCTGACCTGGAGGATGGGACAGCGCAATCTTTCAAACGACTAGAGAGGGCGGAGCGGCTACTTAAAGAAGTAGCCATTAAGAATGAGGACTTGAAAGCACGCGACGCTCCAACAATGTTCGCATAAGGGGGTCCCGGAGATGACATCCACGGGCCGTATGGACCTTGTTGTTGAGAGGTTGCTGTCTGAGGTATTTGGGAAGTAAGCCTTCACTCAAGGCTTTGTTGTAGAGCGGGCCCACAGGTCACTCGGACCTAGGCCAAACCCTGGCCTCCCCCCTAGACCCATCATAGCGCGCCTCTTGAACTTTAGGGACCGGGACACAATGCTCCGCCTTGCCAGAGAACGCTGCAATGTGGAATGGCAGGGATCCAAACTGTCCTTCTATCCGGACTTCACCCCGATGGTTCAAGACGCATGGCGCAAGTTTCTGGGGGTTAAGGCTACATTGCCCAATCTTGGGCTCAAATACGGCATGCTCTACCCTGCGAAGCTCAAGGGGTATGTTGGTGGCAGATCACGGGTATTTGACTCCCCTGCAGAGGTCCAGGAATTCTGCCGCTCATACAAAACTCAGAACTTACAGGACTCGGCTGGTGCCACACTTGCTTCCCCACATCACAGCGGCTCTGACGCAAGTGCCGAATTGTTTTCGAACACTAGTGCTGAATAATGGACGCAGAAATTGCTCTTATGTGTCTCACATTGTCTCCGAGGGAGACTGCTCCGCTTACTTTGACATGTTCCATTAATATGTGACATCTGGCCGGCTTGGTTCTGAAACGCCACTTCCCTCTGGTATAACCTCAATGTTGGTTAATTACTCTTATTGGTTCCCCTGTTGGACCGTTTTGCATTGCCCGGCAATCACTATGATTCCCGAGCGTGTATCTTTGCTAGGGGTGGGCTGCCTAGGGGGCAATAGGTGGCTGGGTGGGGGATGGGGGGTTTTGGGAATGGTTACACATCACGAATGTTCTAGTTTTTTTTAAGTCTCACATTGCATGCTAAGTTTTGCTTACAGTCCTGACCGAAATGTTTTTCCACACACCCTAGATGTCGCGCTTAGGTATTGTCCATGGGCCTGCTCCCCTCGCTCTAATGACCTGGAATGTCAGGGGCCTCAATTGCGAGATATGATCCTTGTGCGCTTCTTCTTGGGGGGGATATGAACTTATTAATAAACACCACACTACACAGCACGTCCAGGATGCCAGACGCTAAACCACGGGCTAGACGGGCACTGGAGGAACTCTGCATTCAGTATACGCTAATTGATATTTGGCGACAACGCAATCCCACCCTCACCAACTACACCCACTACTCTGGGCCTCACAGCACATGGTCGAGAACTGATTACTGGCTGCTCTCACCCTGCATGGTGTTTTGGTTCAATTCTCTCACTACGCTCCCCTGCACATACTCCGACCACTCCCCAGTGCTCCTGAGTTTACTTTTCCCGCGACCTGAGGGGTATGAACCGCAGTGGCGTTTCCCTAGTAAGGCACTTCTGGATGAAGTTTTCAAGACTGAGGTGCGTGAAGCCATTGAGGACTATTTTGAAATAAATACTGGCTCCGTGGACACGGCTGCAGTTTTATGGGAGGGATTTAAGGCTGTTATGACAGGGGTTTTCATCGCCAAACAGTCTGAAGTGCTAAGGGACCTTCGCAATACTCTAGCCCGCATTGAGCAAGACATTGCCAGACTAGATTTGCGACTCTCCTCCTGCTCAACTCCGCAGGATCAGGCAACAAGACTCGCCCTACTGACGGAATACAGAGACATGGCAGAGAGGGAAATATTGTACATGGGAAAATACCAAACAGCACGCAGATACGGCGAGGGCGAACGTCCTGGTAGAGTGCTAGCACAGATACTGAGACCGCCTTATAACAAATCCTACATTATGAAACTACTGTTCCTTCGGTGCCTTCCTCTACGTTATATTGAGTGAAGTGAGCTACCCAGTAAACCTTTGGGGGCTGGGTGAAGAGTAATCAAATGGGTAAAAAGGCCTCCAAAGGAGTTTGTTTACAGGATTAGCTTAGGTTATTTAGATAAATTAGATATAGGTAACTGAATTATCCTGGGCTGAATTAATTTCAATAAGTCAAAAGACTCAGACTACCTAGACATGACAATACTTCACATTAAGATAAATGTTGACATAAAAACGAATAGACATGTGTATATGCAAAAAATAGATTTTATCAAAGTTAAATTAGCAGGGAAAAATACAATAGACCAAAATGTACAACACAGGGATACAGGACAAATGTTAGAAAATTAATCAAACTCTCTGTATAGCCTGTGGCAAGCTTATCCAAAAACAAGAAGTGGAGATATTTTCTTTCGGACAAAGCAGAAGTCGACGTTTCGGTCTCTATGGGCAACTCAGTGAGACCATCATCAGGACAATTGAAACAAAATATTGTAACTCCCCAGGGGCGAGAATCACTGCCGGTATCTTAACTTTTTAGATTTAGACAGCTTCAGTAATGTTGGTAATGAATCTTGGAGCGGTCGAAATCTTTAGCAGAGACTCAGGTGTTACGTGAAGTTTTTAGTCTGTGCACTTATAAGAAATAGGTTGCTCATTAGAGTCCTTGCGCACATCCAGAGAAGTCAGGTAGTGCTTGCAGAATCGTCTGTTAATGAACGATCTGTTAAGCTTCGGAAAATTCAAATCGCGTGCAAATCTCTCCCGTGACTCTGTTCTCTTTGTTAAACAGGATACAACCTGACGTCCCCACAGCTGCGATGCTGCTAGATGCTGAAAAGGCGTTCGACTCTTTAGAATGGCCTTTCCTTGCAGAAGTGATGAAACGCATGGGATTCCCCTATGGCTTCATTTCAACGGTTTCCCTGCTGTATAGTGGCCCGTCGGCTAGACTTCGCCTGAATGGCACATTGTCCAGGCCGTTTCTGTAATTTTGCGGGACTAGACAGGGTTGCCCCCTATCTCCTCTCCTGTTCATACTGGCCATGGACCCTTTGGTCCGGCATCTCCAAGAACGGCATTTGCACAGAGGACTACAGTTCCACACAGGGCCCCTACTTGCTCTCTATATGCCGATGAAACTATCTTATATGTTCGGGAGCCGCACATAAATATATCCCCACTTATTCGAGAGATTGTCCGTTTCGGGTGCTTTTCTGGTCTTGGCATCAATTGGCACAAATCCACCATTTTCCCACTTACGTCTGACACGACCCGATGGGAATTTGAGTTCCCCCTTGAGTGGTGCCTAGATTCGGTAAATATCTTGGCATGCATATTCATCTGGGCACCTCCCAAATCATCCGTTCAAACTATGGGCAGGCCTTTCACAAATTAGAGGAGCAGGTGGAATGTTGGCTATGGTTGCCTCTGTCCTTGGTTGGCCGGGTAGCCATTCTAAAATGGTGGACCTCCCTAAATTTTTATACCTATTTAACAACATCCCGATCCCCCTCTTTGGTGGATTCTTTCGCAACTTGCAGTCACTCATGACTCATCTAGAGTGGGGTGGAAGGGGGCCACGAGTCCGCTGGACTACCATGACATTACCGCCTGATTACCTGCGCGAGGTTCTCCCTGGGGGGTTTCCACGTGATAAACATGACATACAGATGGTATCCACGACTGCTTGGGCGTGGGATAAACTGAGGAAGCGCACTGGCATCTCACAGCTATACTCCTCTGCCCTGCCTGACCAAGACGGATGTGAAAAGCATTATCAGAAAGATTATTTTAAGCCCTGAAGAAGTCCGGCAACGGACGAAACGCGTCGGCTATTCGCAACTATCAAAAAAAGAAAAGAAAGAATAAAAACTGAATAAAAGAAAGAAAATCAAATTCACAACTTTGTTTGTCTTTTGTGAACATTTGGGAAAACTAATACTTTGTTTATCTGTATGTTCGTTTCTAACAACTGTTTTGCAATGGTGCATAATTTTTGAAGGGTGCTGTCCAATTTCCAAAATCTATTCCTAATGCCCGATGGTTACCTATTTCCGGGGAAAGGTTGGTGCAGAATGCATTGACTGCATTGGATATCACAAAAATGGGTGATTTTTTCCCAGAGGGGCACGTTTTTTCAATGGACCAAGACGCATGGTTCACTGGTTGCACATTCATGACGAGATTCCTTTTAACCCGCTTGAAGTCGGTACTGCGCGCCACCTTCCCCACGTACCCTGCGGAGCCAGACTCTTTCCCTCCACTCACCCTGGTGGTGGAGTCACTTGACGGCACACGCCTTATCTCCAAAATGTACAGGGCATGCGCCGAGATGCTGCCTGTGAATGACTCAGTCCTCAGACAAGCCTGGGAGGCGGACACGGGGTGCACTATCACTGATGACCAATGGGTCAAGTGTTGTGAAGCCACACAAGACATTTCACTCAATAGGCGCCATAAGCTGCTACACTTTAAATTTCTCCGCCACGCTTACTTTACTCTAGCCCTAGCACATAGGATTGACGCTGAACGACCACATAACTGTCTCAAATGTGATACGCCGCATGCTGATTTTATTCATTTGGCATGGTCCTGTCCACGTTTGCAGTCCTATTGGTCAGAGGTGCACACAACCCTTGGGGGGATAATTGGACTGCTTTTGATTCCCGTTCCCGAGATTGCCCTGCTGGGGTACACTGTGCAAATTCCTAAAAAAGTCAGAAAGTTACCGTCACTGGGACTACTTTTAGCTAAACGTGAGGTAGCCATCCACTGGGGCCGAAAATCCACTCCTACCTTGCAGGGCTGGCTGGGAAGTCAGGCACACTGCAACATTACTACTGAAACATATGCCAGTCTATTGCCAACTGCGTCCCAGCCACGGGACATATGGAGGCCACTCTGATCCTACTTCGAGGCCGCCAAGCAGACTACTACATCCGAGGTGAAGGACGGGTTGGTGCCTGAGGGGGTGGGTTGATGTGATGCGTGTTTACTTTTGTCTTGCTATGATTTCCCTCTTAATTCAGTATGTGTATCTAGACCGGGTTATATTGCTATTGAAAGACAATATTGCTTGTGGAGATCTGGCTAATTGAGCTGTGGGTGGCGGGTGGAGGACTGGGCAGGAACACTTTTTATACTGGACTGCCTCATCGTGGTTTACAATGTACGATCACTACTGAGACTGTTGCTGTCAGGGATGATTTGGTTGATATGTTGGACTACTGTTTACAATGCAATATGTCTTTTATTATATAAATAAAGTTTAAAAAGAAAAAGAAAATGTTGATAATCTATCTATTAAACAAAACAGAGCCACCCAATAATCCCGAGAGGACTGGGTATAATGATTAGCAAGATTACAATATGTCCCCATAGGAGTCACTTAAATACTTTTTATAAATTCTTAATTGGTCACAACAGTGATCTATCATTCAAAAAATGCAAGGAGAATACAGTATTTACTGTTATTTATTCGTTATAGATTATTTTCTTTATCAAAAACATACAAAATGGTAACACAAATACTACTCTGTGTACTGATTTCGTTTCTAGTAGTATATAACACCTTTTGTTTTTAAACATGGAAAAACAAAATACCATGTGGAGAGGAATTTATCTCAATCAAATTAATTGATTGTAACAACACAAAAGAGTGGTACAAATGACAACAAAAAGGTGTTAGGCGTCGACGTTTCGGTCCCTCGTCGGTTTATAAATTCCCTAGGACCATCATCAGGACAAGTTGCACAAATATATCTACAAATAAATGCAAAAATCAATAACACACTCCTTGCATACTAGGTATCGTCTAGTCACCCAAAGGGAAAACAAACCAGCAGCATGCACTCTACGTGTGACTAAAAAGTGTACAAACAACACCAAACCCAAACATAACAACCAGTGCACTGTGATGTTCTTACTACCTACACCAAATTTAAAAAGGTCTTACCAGAGACCTCCAGCCGGAGGTTCTAAGCACTAAAAGGACAATAATGTCCAAATAGCTAAAAAATAGGAGTAAATACCAGCGTAAGGCTTGTGTCAAAACATAAATCAGTCTGTGCATGGAATGAAACATCTAAACACTATACTCACAAAACAGCTTCAGTCAGTCAAGCGAGTTATTTCATAGAAATATGTATGTTAGCCCTGTATCAATATATTAAAAAACGAATACAATATCAGTTACCCTCTCTATTCCGAATGTCTTTCACCAAAACTGCCCAGCACCCATTGAATGTACAGGTGGAGTAGTTACAGCCAGAACAAATCAGGGGCGTATAATACCTGTAATCAAAACACCCTTATTAGCAATGCAAAGCCCGTTGTGCCGAATTACCCAACTGCAGCATTGTACAACTTCTAATATGTATTTCACCGAACCGCATAGCTCGCACTTACTTTTTGTGACACCTGTGCTGCGTTCAACTTCCTCTCAATTCGTTAGTCCAAGAATGCCCATCCCGGCATTCAGTATACATAACACTTGACCTATGCAGCGTCATGACGTCAGACGCATATCCCGTATCGGTGTGCTAAGAATCGGTTAATGAATTTAAAACAAATTGCATTCGCCAAAGAAGCCCACATAATCAGCGAAACGCCACCACTCTTACCCAAATTACCAAATTTAACTTCGGTAAAAGCCCACCAATCTCGGGCATCATATATCGGACTTACAGCACAACTCCGGCGGCCATCTTAGAACGGGGTCCATTGTATACGAAATAAGGTGCAAGGCAGATCTAATACTCTAACTCATAGCCAACCATCATTCATATGGTCACTGAATTTAAAACAACTTATATTCTTTAAAGAAGCCCACATAATCAGTGAAACGACACCTCTCTTCCTCAATTTACCAAATTTAACTTCGGTAAAAGCCCACCAGTCTCGGGCATCATATATCCGACTTACAGCACAACTCCGGCGGCTATCTTAGAAAGGGGTCCAATTGTATACAAAATAAGGTGCAAGGCAGATCTAGCACTCCAGCCCACAGCCAACCATCACTCATACACTGGAAAAAGCCACAATCGTATTATATTACACGATAATTCAGACCGAATAGTGGAATAGTAATACAAATCAAGTTCAATAATTGATAGCCAAGGGTGATTTACAATGTAGCCACAGGATGCCAGTCAATTAAGGAGTTTAACCCCTTATCAACCATGTCGCATGTCCAAATCCATTTATTCTCCCTTAGGGTGAGAAGACGATCAACATTGTGGTATCGTTTTGTACATTTGATAACATCAATAACAAACCATAGCATTTCATTGGGTAAATGTGACCTCTGATGATGATGTTCTACCAATAGGGCAGTGGTCACATTACACCTGATACGTGACTGGTGTTGAAGGACACGTTTCTTTACCTCTTGGGTAGTTTTTCCTATACAGCAATTGGCACGGGCATTGTATACAATAAATGACATTTCTTGTATTACAATTTGAATGATGAAACATTTTTACTTCTTTCCCATTCAATTGACAACTTTTCATTGCCTTAGTTGTCTCACATGCTGCACAATTGCCACAAGGGTAATGTCCGATAATGGGAGCTAAACCCCACTGTGACTGTAATGTTATTGATGGGGGTTCTTTGTAAGCCTTCACAAGGTGATCTCTTAAATTTCTACCTCTCTTGAATGCAAAGCAAGGCTGTGCCAAGTGGGGTTGGACCTTTTTAATCAAATGCCAGTTATTTTTGATGATCGATCTAATCTTATTAGATTCAGAACCGAAAGTCATTACACATGTCAGAGATTTGTCATTATCATCAAGGTCAGACGTTACTTTCTTGGTGAGCAGAGCATCGCGATCATAATACCATGCGCGTTTCATGGCTTTCTTCACCAATCTGTATGGGTATGCACGCGTCACAAGTTTAGATTGTAAAACCATTGCCTCACGGAAGTAATCCTCCCACTTGGTACAGTTGCGTCGTAAATGCAGGAACTGTCCAAAAGGGAGCTTATCCCGGAGGCTCCGAGGGTGGTGGCTATCATACTTTAAAAGGGTATTCCTTGCCGTGGGTTTAGTGTATAAACGCATCGACAGAGTATTATTGTCATTGTATATAGACAAGTCCAGGAAACTGATTTCATTCCTGTTGCTTTCCAAAGTGAAGTGCAAGTTAATAACCTGTTGATTTAGCCAAGCATAAAAATTTGCCAGTTCCTCATCCGTACCATTCCATATTAAACAGACATCATTGATGTACCTCAGATAATGTCGGAGATTGTCCACAAAGGGATTGTTGTTGTATATTACTTCATCCTCGAACGCGGCTACATAAAGATTAGCTATATCTGGCGCAAAAATTGCGCCCATGGCCACTCCTTTCAGCTGGCCATAGAAATCTGTTCCAAAGATAAAGTAGTTCTCATTAAGGGCGATCTTAGCACATTGAACTATGAATTCTGTAGGAACTTGGTGAGGGCGTATTTGTGTGTCTAAAATGTTATTAATAATCACCAGAGCATCATCTTGAGGAATGCTCGTATACAGATTGTCAATATCCATAGTAACCAAAATGTCAGACTGTGGATCAAATAGTTGGCCTTCTAGTTTGACAATAACATCTGAACTGTCCTGTGTGTAAGCTTTCGTTAGAGGTACAAAGGGCTTTAGAAAAAAGTCAACATATTCAGCTAGTGGTTGTAAAATAGATTGATAACCAGCCACAATAGGTCTTCCAGGGAGGCACTGACTATGCTTATGAATTTTGGGTAGCGTGTAAAACGCTGGAATGGTGTAATCACTCTTGTTCATATAATCAAACTCTTTTTTACTTAGCCACTGTCCTTCAAGCCCTCTACTCGTCAATGATAGGATTTCTTTACGTATTCTAGATGTTGGGTCGCCTCTAAGTTTTTTATAGTGACTTTGATTGTTGAGTTGTCGTAAGACCTCACTATCATAGTCAATTCTGTTCTGTAGGATAATCCCTCCCCCTTTGTCAGCGGGTTTGACAATAAGATCATCCCGATAGGGTTTGTAGGACCAATCTCTCTTCTCTTGAAAAGTTAAACTTAACATATTTTCTTTCTTGGAAAACCTGTTGAGTTTCATTCAATACTACATTTTCGAATGTGATTAGATCTTTAGGCATCAAATTCGTGGGAGGAAAGAAGGTGGAAGGGCATTTTAAACCACTGATGTTTGTTGTGTACGACATAGGAGTGTTTGCAAAAAAATATTTCAAAAATACAGTTCTGAAAAAGTTATGAAGTTCTACATAAGTCATAAATGCGTTGTTTTTAGGTATAAAAGAAAATCCATACCTAAGTACCTCCATCTCCTTCGAACTGAGGGTATGTGAGGATAAATTGAAAATTGGTACGACTGTCAAATTAGGATCAATTTCCATAGTCACTTGATTGTTAGACTCTACCACTCGTAGTAACTGTTCCGTGTCTGTCGGAACCCCGGGGTATACTGGTTGCGAAACCATCCTCGCCTTGTGTTCCAAGAGCGCCCTCTCTGTTGATGTTGGCCCCTGGCTAAAAAAGGAGAAGAAGGTAAATTATGTCCTCTGCCTCCTCTGAAGGCTGACCCACCACCACTATTTTGGCTGTCGTCGGAACTGGAAGAACCTGTATCTGAAAAGGTTGTGTGTTTCGGTACCCAATGAGATTGATTCCCAGTTTGCTGGAAAAAATATTTTTTTAGATAGGGTTATGTACGTTCCCTACTATAGTTTTTGAGATCCTTCTGAAGTTTTTCAGTTTTCTTTAAAATGTTGTTTCTTTGAAAATCACTGATAATCGCATCAAATTTCTTTTAGAAATCATCCGTGTCTGCAGCAGTTGTATCCTCTTTGATTTGTTTTTCTATTTCGGCAATCTCTAGTTTTAGTTTTTCAATATGTTTTATTGCCGTCTCAATACTAAGAACCATCCAGCTCCTAGAGCACTTATTTGAGACAAAGCTGAAGCCAACCTTGTAATCCTCATCATCCACAAAAATGGCTGGAATATTCCGGACTTGTAGCCCGATAGGTATGATATTATTACTTAGACAATCGGTTAGGAACTTCGTATGTAACTCAGTCCTAATAAGTTTTTTATGCAATCTTTCAAAATTATTTCGTGCTGTGGACTGTTGGGTATTGAGGTTTAGACTAGGGTGTTATGGGCCTACAGTAAATACTGTATTTTCCTTGCATTTTCTGAATGATAGATCACTGTTGTGAACAATTAAGAATTTATAAAAAAGTATTTAAGTGACTCCTATGGGGACATATTGTAATCTTGCTGATAATCTATCTAGGTTCCTCCACCTCAATGGTGAGAACACCCAGTAGGTTGGGTAGTTCCATGCACTTTCAGGTAGGGGGTCATGTGTTAGACCTGTCAGCCTTGGGGTGGTCTTTCCCCAAATATTTTACCTTACATTTACATTTTTGCTGATCTCGTTTGTGCTATACCTAAACCTTCCTACTTAGAGGGCAAGGTACAGTGTATTTAAAAAGTTAGACAGTTACTTTTAATTGTTACATGTCCTTGTTGTAAAAACCTCTTAAATATGGAATTCACTACTGCAAGGCATACCTCTCTAATAGAATAACATTGGGTTACCTTATTACATTCAATAAGCGCTGATTTTCTATGGGGGCACATGAGAACTGAATATATCAAAAGATATCCTGTCACTATATGGAAAAGAAGAACAATCTCATAGATTCAATCCACAGTTATGAGGTTATGGTAGCAGACTAGAATTTAAAAACAGAGGATTAACACACATAAACATGATTGCATTTCTGAAAGTTTAGTTAGATCACTTATAAGTCAGTCTCCAATGCTGGCTCCATTGTGCTGACCCCTGACCTTTGGGCAGTATTGCCTTTACTGCTCCTAATGGAGTTGTTTGCTGCACAAATGCCTTTAAAACCATCCCAAGCATTAGTGCAAAGAACTCAAGAGCAAGAAATATAACGTGCACTGATCAGTGACATGTTTTTCAAGGGTTCGTGTTAGGGAGGGATTCACCATAGAGAATGGCAATAAAGAGGCCCTGCCCGTAAGGGCTCTGCCCCACATCCTTTGGTGATTATTCAGACACGTGGTTGGTCAATCGACATTTCTGGGCTTGCACGCCAACAGCATGTGAAATAATAAATTGACGAAACACAGAAACTATTGGTGTGCACTCAGTCACCCAAATACTAAGGTGCGGTCCTCATAATCTTGCAATAAGCTTTACTCACCTGCACAAAACTTCAGATGTGCACTGTCTCCTATAATAATGATTGTAATATGCTTAATCTAAGAATATTATGTATGCAATATTTGTCTCATATGTTCATGTGGGTATAGAGTTAACATATCGAGTTTTTTATTTCGAATTACATTAATATCGATTCAAAAATATAGAATGGACACAATATCGACTGGACACAATATAGACTACAAAAATATCGATTAGAATAGCATTAATATCGATTCCAAAATATAGAATGGACAAAATATCGACTGGACAGAATATAGACTACAAAAATATTGAATTAGAGGTAAGTAAGTTAATATACATTTTTTAAAGTGTTTTTTATGTAAATATATGTCTGAAAAGTGCATATTTATTTTATTATTTATTTTAAATAATTAATTTTATGGTATTTTATTTTTGGATAATATAAATCAGTAGCGAGTTGTTGGTTTATAGGGGAATAGGGTGGGAAGTAATTTAATTATAATTAATTAAATATGTTAATTTATTTATTGGTATTTATTTTGAATTAATTGTTAAATAATTATTAATTGGTAATTAATTAAAATGTAATTGGTAATTCATTTTAATTAATTGATTAATTGATAATTATGTTAATTATATTTTATTTTCTGTAGCGGGTTGTGGGTTTATAGGGGAATAGGGTGGGAAGTAAATTAATTACAATTAATAAAATATGTTAATTTGTTTATTGGTATTAATTTTTAATTAATTGTTAAATAATTATTAATTAGTAAATAAATAAAAATTAATTGGTAATAATTATAATTAATTGGTTAATTGATAATTATGTTAATTATATTAATTTATTTTCTTTTGTGGGTTGTGAGTTTTTAGGGGAATTGGGTGGGAAGTAATTTAATAAAATTAATTAAATATGTTAATTTATTTATTGGTATACTTACTGGAGTGGGAATAGTAATTTTTATGCCTATGCTATCAAACGCTTTCCCTACTGTTGCACTCTCTGGAGTGGGAATAGTAATTTTTACCCACCCGCTATCCAATGCTTTCCCTACTGTTGCACTCTCTGGAGTGGGAATAGTAATTTTTCCCATCCTGCTATCCAACGTTTTCCCTACTGTTGTAATCACTGGAGTGGGAATAGTAATATTTACCCCTACGCTATCCAACCTTTTCCCTACTGTTGCAGTCACTGGAGTGGGAATAGTAATTTTTACCACTACGCTATCCAACGTTTTCCCAACTGTTTCACTCTCTGGAGTGGGAATAGTAATTTTTACCGCTATGCTATCCAACGCTTTCCCTACTGTTTCACTCTCTGGAGTGGGAATAGTAATTTTTACCCCTACGCTATCCAACGCTTTCCCTACTGTTGCACTCTCTGGAGTGGGAATAGTAATGTTTACTGCTACGCTATCCAATGTTTTTTCAACTGTTGCACTCACTGGAGTGGTAATAGTAAATGTAACCCTCTCGCTATCCTATGGTAAATATATTGTATAATTTATTATTATTAATATATATATATATATATATATATATATATATATATACACATTTTATTTTTATTTTAATTTTAAATTATATAAATTAGTTTTAATGTTATTTAAGTATTTTAAGTATTGTTAAGTTAGTTATATTTATTATTTTATTAATTTTAAATTACTTTTAACTATTTAAAAAAGTCGATATTTTGACTATCTATATTTTTTATTTTTTACATCGATATTTTTGACATCAATATGTTATGTTATGTTATACGCTTTTGTATTGCGCACAGCTGCCCTAGCTAAGGGGCGTCCTGGCGCATGGCAAGAAAAAAGCAACACCTACAGGGAACATAACAGCAAAGGGAACAAAGGCAAATTTATTCAAACAGAAAAGTTTTTAAAGCTTTACGGAAAGCTAAAAGATCAACGAGCAACCGCATCTCAACAGGAAGAGAGTTCCAAAGCTCGGCCGCTTTAACCCTGAAAGAGCGGCCGCCAACCCGACACAGCCTGTATCGGGGAATCACCGTAAGAGCTTGACCCAGGGATCTCAGGGACCGGGTAGGCACCTACCAAGTCAAAAGGTTCGCAAGAATTTGAGGACTCCCACCCCTCAGAATCTTGAACGCCAGACATAGCACTTTAAACTGGATTCTTGCTCTGATGGGCAACCAGTGCAAGGATCTCAATGTGCCGGAGACGGAACAGGTTTGAGGTAGGCCAACAATGGCTCTCGCCGCGGCATTCTGAATGCGTTGGAGGCGAGTGACCTCCGCCACGTTAGCCCCTACCAGGAGCGAGCTGGCATAGTCCAGGCGAGATAACACAGTAGCCTGGACTATAAGCTGCCTGGTGTGATGGTCAAAGAACTTCAAAACAGGGCGCAGCGACCGTAGTATGCCAAAGCAACAGGCCGCGGTTCTCTTCGTATGGCCCACAAAGCTGAGGGAGGAATCCATCCATACTCCAAGGTTCTTCAGTTCTGTGACCGGAATGGGGGCCGGGCCCAGCTCCACTGGCCACCATCTGTCCCCCCAGAGTTCGGGCCTCCTACCAACGATCATGATCTCTGTTTTCTTTGCGTTGAGCTGGAGACAGTTGTTCTTCATCCAGCTCGCCACCGCCCTGAGTCCACTCTGAAACCTGGGGGCATCCCGGTCCGCATCCCCGCTGATTGTAACCGCTAGCTGAGTGTTGTCGGCATATGAGACCATGGTCATGCCCCATTGCTTGACGACCTCAGCCAGCGGTCTCACGTAAAGATTGAACAACGTGGGACTCAGCGAGGAGCCTTGCGGCACCCCCTGTTTCAAAGGATGGAATTGGGACTGGAACGGTGGGATGGCAACGCTAAAGAAACGATCGTCTAAGAAGGACCGGAACCATTGGAGAGCCAAACCGCTCAGACCAATCTCCTCCAGGCGATACAGTAGGATGGGATGCGAGACAGTATCAAACGCAGCGCTCAGATCTAATAGGACAAGCGCTGCTGTCTGCCCCGCATCCATCACCATGCGAAGATGTTCGGCCATGGAGAGAAGGGCGGTCTCCGGGCTGTGCCCGGCACGGAACCCGTTCTGGGTGGGATCCAGGATGTTAGCATGGATGAGGTGGGCCGAAAGAACTTTGTTGACGTGGGCCTCCAACACCTTGGTCGGCCACGGGAGCAAGGAGATGGTAATGTGTCAGTGATCCGTTCATGTGCTTCTAATCACTTTTAACACAATTCCTCTGACTTTGGAATGAAAAGCTTAAATGAGAGAGAAAAAATGTGAGAACATTGGAACTGTCATGCCCACACACTTCATGTTTATTGGACTATCAACACTTTATTGTAAATTGTAAGGTTGCTGCATAAAAAAGCTTGGAATCAGTTTACTTCAACACAGATGTCAAAATCATGGCATGCTTTGCCTTTTTCTGTATCCACAGGAACAGATATTTTGCACTTGCTAATGTCCTATGGTGAAAGTTCTCCCATGCAGAACAGTGGTGCAACTCCAGTGTAGTGCTGGGCATTAATACCACACATGGTAGAGGGTTGGTTCTTGTTGGTTCTTGAGTGTGCACTTTACCTGTATAAAAGGCCCCCTATTAATGCTTCAGAATTAAGCCATGTCATCTCTCCCCACGACCCTTCAAACTTGAGTGTGATTGAGGCTCCTCAGAGCACTTCCTCTGTAGGCAGCTCGAGCTGAAAAACAATGCTATCTGTGGGGTTCTCGGGCCCCCATCTTGAGGAGAGAGGTAAAGTTGAACGAGCTATGACCTCACATTTCCTGGCGGATATTGCGCCATTTAAGCAACGCTTCTTAGGAGATGAGAGGCCGTACTTTCTGAAAGCAAGGCTAATGTGCTGCATGGCTAAATACATGTAAGGTCCCAAAGGCGAGACCTTTTGCATTGCAAATGCTTGTTCTTTTTCGACTCCTTATTCACATGAGCACCATTTCTGAGCACTAATCTTTATCACTTCATCCATTTGTGTAACTGAGAGTTTTCAATACAATGCGTACATAAGAATGCTATTGGAGACTGACTTATAAGTGATGTAACTAAACATTCAGAAATGCAATCATGTGTATGTGTCTTAATCCTCTGTTTTTGAATTCTTCTCTGCTACCCTAATCTCCTAACTGTGGATTGAATCTACAGGCTTGTTCTTCTTTTCCACATAGTGGTAGGAGATCTTTTGATATATTCAGTTCTCCTGTGCGTCTTGTTGCTTTTTCCGATTGGACCATTGTTTGTCTGTATCTTATGTTACCCAGGTCCTTCGGGTTGATTTTGAGTTACCCTATTGTTTTGTGACAACTTTCAATCGGGACCAGGAAATCAGGTAGGGATTGGTGTTTTAAGAATTCTAATTTAATACGCCTCCAGCACCTGCCTAGCTCAACGCATTTCATCTTCATTGCCAACGCAACACAAGTCTTCGCAAACCTCCTGTGGCTTCCTCAGTGCAGGAACTTGAATCATAAGCAGCTGCCGTTGACTTGTGACTTTACTTTGTGAAACATCTTGGCGCAGTACCTCACATCGCAAGCTCCCGTTTATGGTTTCTCGATGTCAGACAGCCATCTTCACAGAAGAACTTTGCATCTTGATGCCCAGGCACAAGGTATATTTAGCGGACTGAACTCAGTCCACTATCTTGCCTCTGCTCCTTCATGGTGTGCCTGAATTTGTGACTTGGACCAGGTCTTCAGTGACCAGATAACTTCGGGTGGCGCTATTTGCTTCTTGGAGCTTGGTTTCTTCAAAACCTTTAAAATCGCACATCTTGGATTCTACTGGTTGGATTTTTGAAGATTTTGAACTCAAATAATTTTAAAATTTTACTCTATAATCTAAATTGTTTTTCTGTGTTATTTTCCCTTTGTCACTGATTGAAGTACAGCATAAATACTTTACATATTGCCTCTAAAATAAGTCTGACTGCTTTTTCGCCAAGCTACCTGAGGGTTAAGCACATGTTAATTTGGGGTTGCTCGTGACTTTACTCAAACATAGAATTTGGGGTTGGTGCTTGATAAGGGTTTCACCCCCTCATCCAGTAATCCGATTTCTTACAATCGTACAAACAAACGCGGTGAGGGTTTGTCCATTGTATATCAAGAAGGCCTACGAAGTAATTAAGTAGCGACATCAACCTCTCACTGTGAAGCACTTTCTTACATGATCAATTTTTTGAACAATTAGTCTTTTGCCGGCCTCTTTATATATCACGCCCCTTGCTCCAGAACACATTTTTAAACACTTTGTGTACATTATTGCTATTATTTCTTCTCTCTACTAAATTCTCTATATTAGGGGATTTTAACTTTCATTTAGAGTGCAATGAGAATCCCGACACCTTAGCTTTGCTAAAAACAATGGAAAGTTTTGATTTCTCTAAACTGGTTAATAATTCAACTATTTTGCCCAATATTTTTTCTAACAATTCTTTCTTGAGCTATGATCCCACTTCACCCTTTACTTGGTTGGATCATAAAGTGGTAGTTGAAGAATAAAACTTTGGATTTACGCCCGTCTAATTCTAATTTAGGTCTGGCATGAAAATTCTGCTCATGGCATAAAATTACATGAGATATTCGGAATGATGCCTTGACAAACTCAAAATCAAAGCTTGGTGAAAATGCAAATCTTAATGTTCTTGATCATACAGTACAGGTCACCAATATCCTTGACTCTATAGCTCCATCTAAAATGGTGGTGACCAAACATATTAGTCTAACAGCTCACTGATCTTCTGAAAAAGAAAAATAGAAAGCTCTAAATGAGGAGTATAAATCTGTAATTTTTCATGAAAAAGAGAATTACGAAGGTCACTTTAGCTAAAAATTATTCCGAAGAACTTTTCAATTCAATAAAAGCTCTTATAATTCACTCTAATATTAACAGTAGTGGAATCACTCAATCTTTTTCAATAAGTAAGTAGAGTACTTCCAAAATAAAGTGAACCTGGTCTATCAAGAAATTGAACCATATTGTCGAGGAATAACTATGTTGTCAGCCATTCCTGAACCTTTGGATGAACCTCCTTGCTGGCTTCAAAATTTCTCGAAACTTACTGAAAATAAGATAAATACTGTGATCTGTTTCATCAAATCAGAAGCCCCATCCGATCCTTGCCCCACAAAATAATTTGCGTCTAGCTCCTTCAATTTCTGCAAGTAATCTCACTGTGATTTTTAACAATATAATCAGTATAGTCAGCTTTTCTAAAGTACAGAAAACATCAATGGTCATTTCTCTGGTGAACAAGAAACCCCAGCCAGCCCACTGGATCCTAAAAATTGCCATTCCATTTCCCTTTTACCTAGCCAGCTAAAACCTTAGAGAAACAGAAAAACCAGGAGCTCGCATTATATTTAGATAAGCATGAGCTCCTTGATCCAGCTCAGTTGAGATTTAGAAATAACCCTAGTACAGAATTGTCCCTTATCACTGCCACGGAAAAGAATCAGATCTCTTGTTTATGGCAGTGGGCGAGCAGCACTTATGTTGTACGACCTCTCGTTGGCATTTGACACAGGTAATCATTCTGTATTGATCCCCCACCTCAATCTTTTAGGGATCAGAGATAAAGCAATAGAACGTTTGAGTTCTTTACTTTCAGATTGGGATACTCACATACGGAAGAGGTAGACTGAAGAAAATAAATATAACAATGGTCCAGTGACAGTGTGGGGTACATGGAGTCGAGGCACGAAATCAGTTGAAGGGTTACTGCAGTACCCCCGTCAATGAGCAGAGGTTGTCTTCTGACCCCTTGGGTGCTGACCCTCCCGAGAACAACAGAAGGACGATCAACTGGGAGCCGTCGCCTTGGTGGGCAATTTTAGAGAGGATCGGGAAACGATTAATACGGACACGGACGACAGCACGGTCCACTCGGACTCGGAACACAGCATGGTCTTATTCCCGACTGTAACGCCCAGATCAGCAGATGAAATGTTGGACAATGGACAGGAGTGACCTCCCAGTGAGGTGTGAACTACATATCCTAAAGACCACTGATATCCTTTTCTGTTACTTGTTTGATGCTAGTATCTACACAGCATGGGAGGGCAATAAGTTGGTCGGGAAGCTATCTTTATATTGTAACGATGTGATGGACCCAAGACCAGAATATACGTACTTCCATACAGAGTATCTTCAGAGGGTAGACCCAATATGAATAAAGGATGCCGATGGATTCTGACATCCCTTGGTTGGGCTCCCCCAGAAGCTAACTAGAACTAATCTCCTAAACTGGCACCCCTGGTGGCACCGTTGAGCCGGCAGTGCAGGATTGAACAGTTAAGATGATTAGAACAGTGCTAGGCCACCCCCCCAATGGTGCATGCACCAATGCTTGGTTTGTTATATTTATGTTTTTCTTGTTCGGCTCAGGGAGGTTCTTAAGCTGCGCCAAAATAGTTCTGTTTTTGGGTGGAGAGAAGTACGTCTCCTGGCTGTTAATGACACCATATGCCGCGAAGGGCATGGCATTATTTTGCGCTTCATCTGGGACCGATTATGGTGGACACCATAGGAAAGTATAGACTGGCTACCTGGAATGTGCGGGGGCTTGAGGCCATACAGAAAAGACACAGGATCTACGCATTCTTACTACGCAATCTTGCCCAAATAATGTTCATACAGGAATCCCACTTAACAGTGTCCGACATACACACTTTGCCGAAGATATGGAGGGGAACCATATTCTCTACTTATTACTCCGCCTTCTCCAGAGGGGCTACCATTTGGGTACGGCATGGCACTCCCTTTGTAGAACTGGAGAAGAAGATTGATGACCAGGGGAGATATGTCCTGGTGAAGGGCACACTAGATGGTACACTGCTTGTTCTTGGCAGCGATTATGCCCCAAATTTTGAGCAAGAGGCATTCCTGGCCAAGATAGGACGGGCCTTGGCTGACTGGGTAGATATCCCCTGAATCCTGGGTGGGGACTGGAATATGGTGTTAGATGTAGACCTGGATAGATCGCACCCTCCCCTTCAGGTGGGTGACCGGAGTGCATAGACTGACAGACTCATTCCGGACTTGGCTTACGGGATGGGGGATGGTGGATGCGTGGTGTGCATTACACCGACCCATAAAGAATACTCTTACTACTCCCCGGTACACAACCTACACACACGACTTGACAGGTTCTTGTGCTCTAGTTCTCTATTGTCCAAGTGTAATTTATCAGAATACTTAGCAAAAACCTTCTCCGACCATAGGCCACTGACGCTCGACAACTACTTCCGGGAGAATTGGGACACGGCAACGTCCGATTTAGTGGTGTGGGACACCATGAAGGCTGTGATACAGGGGGCTGCCATAGGACGGTTAGTGGGTGCACGGCAGGAAATTCACAAGAAGCTCTGCGGGGTCGAGGACCGTCTGAAAATCTTGGAGAGGGAAGCGGGTTCGGACCCCGGGCGGAAGGGGGAGCTGCAGACTGGCAATATAGAACACGCGGAGCTGTTGGAAACACTGCGGGTCATAGACCATAAAGAGTATTTGCGCCATCAACAGGCCGAAGCAGACAGGTCAGGAGCCCTGCTGGCCCGGCTAGTATGGGATAACCCTGAACCCCCGGTAATTACACAGATCCAAGATGGGTCGTACATACGCAGTCTGAAATTAACAGGGCATTCCGAGATCACCTGAGAGCACTATACGCTCCTTTCCCCACGGACGGCACGAGCAGGATTCTGGACTTCTTACAGGACTTACCTTTCCCAACCCTGACTCGAGACGAGCAGATAGGGATGGACGGGCCCATCACGCAGCAGGAAATCCGGATGGCTATTCGATCCCTCAACAGCGGTAAGACGCGAGGCATGGACGGGATACCAGTGGAGTTTTACCAGACTTACTCTGCAACCCTGGTGCCTATCTTGGAGAAAATCTACAAGACATCGTATGAGTCGGGTCATTTTCCCGTTTCAACGATGCAGGCCCTAGTTACATCTATACCCAAGCCTGGCAGGGATACCCTTGAGCTGACTAATTATAGATCCCTCTCGATGCTATCCACAGAGTACAAGATACTCAGCAAGGCTATTGCTCTGAGGATACAGACCCAGCTCCCCGCCCTGATACACTCGGATCAGTGCGGATTCCTCCCGGGTAGGAGTACCTCCCAAAACACGCGGAAACTCCACGCCCTCATGTCTGCCACGCCGCAGGACCTCCCCCGGGCTGGCTGTATCGTGCTGGACCTCCGGCAGGCGTTTGACTCCCTGTCGTGGACGTTCATGTTTGCAGTGTTACGATGTTTTGGCTTCCCAGAGGCTCTACTAAAATGGGTACAGCTATTATATACGGATCCTACGGCCAGGGCACTTACTGGTAGATACATCTCGGACAGTTACTCAGTTCACAGAGGCACCCGACAGGGCTGCCCGCTGTCGCCCTTTTATTTGTCCTGACACTGGAACCCCCAGCTATAGCCCTTCGAGCTCGTGTGGATAGGGTAGGTATCTCCATTGGAGGGACACATAACCTGATATCGATATATGCTGACGATATCTTATTGTATTTCCGGGACCTGGACGGGGACCACTCGACCACAGTAAACATCTTTGATCGCATTATTGAAGCCGTGCCTGGCCTAGCCGTTAACCCTGCAAAATCCATAGGCTTTTATTTTAGGGAACTAAAACACCCTCCTCATATTCCATTTGGTGGGTACCAGATTCCAATAGCACAGACCACGTTCAAATATCTAGGCGTTAATGTTTATAGACTGCCCGATAATCAGATCGAGGGCAATGTCCGCAGGGCCATTAATAGTCTCCGTAGCAGTGTGGGATTTTCGACGTCCTTGCCCCTGTCCGTCATGGGTAGTATTGCCGTCTCTAAGATGGTCATGCTCCCTCAAATGTTATACTACTTTGTAAACCTGCCGGTTCTCCTCCCACAACAAATCTTTAATACACTAAACACAATACTGATGACTCTCATTTGGGGCTCTGGACAGAGGAGAACAAGTCTCCGAAAATTACAACTAGGCACTAGACGGGGAGGCCAAGGAGTGCCGGAGCTGCGTGGTTACTATTATGCCAGTCCGCTCCAGTGGCTGGCACGATGGGTGGCGGGTAGAAATCTCCATGAGATCGACTTCACAACAGACCGACTGGCACGCTGTGAACTACATTCCCTACTATTGCCTAAGACCAGGATCCCTCGGAATTGCCATCCTCTACTATACACGGCCCTGATGTGCTGTCGGAAAGCGCTAGCGTACTCGTCTGAGACCAAACCTTACGCAGACAACGTCGCCCTGCTGGGTATCCCAACACCGCAGGGACGACTGACACAACGTGGACTGCAGCCCTGGATGGAGGTGGGGGTGGACACGGTAGGAGGCCTCTTTGGAGATGACACGATGTTAGACCATGACTCCTTTTTGCAAATTACTGGGGCTCCCCCACGGTTATACATTCTACACAGCACAGTATCACACTACGTAAGACATACATGGGCCCCACAAGGAATTAAACCTACACAGCACAAATTAGTACACCTACTATATTACATGGGGACTGGAGGCCACTTAGTGAGATGGCTCTATACTGGGATAAGGGAGCACGCAGCCATATCTCTTAACGCACTCAGAGACACCTGGACATTGGACACAGGGGAGGATCTAGCAGATGGTGCCTGGAAGATTATCCTTGAACATCCCAGGAAGGTGTCCAGGAATGTTAAGTTCAAATTTATACAGGCTATGGTACTACATAGGGCGTACCTCACCCCTCAAAGGCTACATAGAATGTTCCCGGACTCTCCCCACTGCTGTCCATGTTGCAAGGCAGACGAGGCCGGCCTCTTTCACATGATATGGGCATGCCCACGATTGCGTGGATACTGGGGGGATGTTTGTCGTATATTGCGTACAGTCACAGCCCTGCGGGTGCCAGAAGAGGCGTTATATTGTTTGATAGGACACCGGAAACGCCCCAAACAACAAAGCTCAGTTGAAGTTCCTCGATCTATCATTGCTGTTGGCAATTAGAGCTTTAACCATGAGGTGGAAGTCCGCTAGGCCTCCAGACCTAGAGGTATGGCGGTCCGATCTATTGAGGTGGGGCAGAGCGGAGGTTACCGTATTGCGTAGGGAGGAAGAGAAAGGACAACGAAAATACCCAATTACGCAGGACTGGGAGCGGATCCTGCTTGATCTGGAGGAAACGGAGCTGCTGCCATCACTGGCAGACAACTCGTAGATACGAATCATATGAGGGAAGGTTATGGGGGTAGCAGTTAAGGAATAGACCCCGAGGAACGCACAGGCTAGTCAGTAAAGGACGAGCTCAATATCCCATGTGAGATTGTTTCCCGGGCCAAGACATGTTGCCCTTTAGACGAGGGACCAGGAGACATACGAGACGGGGTGGGGGAGTTGGGAGGGATGGGAAATTGTTAAGACTTAGATTTTCTAGGCTCAGTGCTACACAACTTGGATGTAACCTGTTGTAGTACAATGGACTGATCACCTCATAAATAATTGTCGCACCTTCTATATAACGGATATGATTAAGTGATCTCCGATACGTTTCAGAAGTAGTATTGTGAAGTATGTATCATCTAAATCTGTTTAATCTGTTGTGGGTGAAAAGATAAAAGACTGTACCCTGTTGAAAAGATCAATTATATAATGTGCTATAGAATGCAGTCGCAAATAAAGAGATTATAAAAAAAAAACGATAAATAAGGTTAATGATGAAATTAGCATTTAGCACTGTGCCATGTAGACCTGCACATCATTTACACCTGGACACAAACCACTGCTGCTGCCCCTGATATGAAAACCAACTGGTGTTCGTCAGGAAAGCAGGGGAGTGAGTGCGGGTGAGGGGATGGGATAGGATGGGATGGGGCCCCTACAGACAGTGCACACACAGGAGCAGTCTACACAACTGAGAGAGCGGATTCTCAGCTGCTGAAGGAGAAGGAGGCAAGATGCTTCAGAGCAGCCCGATGTACCCAAAACCATACATACCCCTCACCTGTCAGTTAATGTATGTGTGACAACACCTGAAACGTCTGGTACTGTCTCTAAGAGCAATCTCTGAAGTCATGAACATTACCAGAGTGAAGACTTCTTGTGAGGGGCTATTGACGCTTTTTGGGCGCCACCTTGTGTGTCCTTGTGGTGGCGGCTCACACGTGGGGGCCCTATTTTAAACCTGCACTTAACCGCGCAGCGGTCGCGCAGCGGGTGTGCCTTCGCTGTGCCTGAGTCGTGCCAGAGTCCTGCCCGTCTGCGCCCGTCAGCGCCTCGGAGGCGGCCGGGGCGAGACGGCAGGACTATCATCGCTGCTACCCGCTGCTCTAGTAAGTATGCTCACTTATTCCGCGGATGACCTCTTTTCCCTGCGTGGTGTACATGGCTCTTGTCATCATGTTTTCCCGGGTGGCCGGGCTCTCAGGAAGGGATGCACGGAGTGTGGATGGCGTCTCCCAGACCTGCGGGGTCCATCGTCGGATATTCCTCCGCTCCAATACCACTATCTCCTTCTCAATACCATATCACTGAGTTGCCACCCCCTTAACATTTGGAATCTCTTGAGGGAATCCAATACATCTTGCTTATTCCTCACTGAGACCTGGCTGGGGGAAGGTTCTGCCCCGGATTTGGCTAATGCCCTACCTCCTAATTATAATATCTTTAGGATGGACAGAGTGACTGGTAGAGGAGGAGGTGTGGCTCTGATCGTGGACAATCGCTTTCCTTGCACGACCTTTCCTGTAAATAATATTCAGGGCTGTGAGTCTTTAGGTTTTACCCTTCACCTTTCTCCCTCACAAGCCTGTACTGGGATCCTTCTCTACAGAACGCCGGGACCTCTTGGCTCTTTTTTTGATGACCTCCAAGCGGCACTCTCTGTGCCGTGTCTTAGATCAGAACAGTGTATCCTACTAGGCGATTTTAATTTGCACATGGATAACAATTTAGACTCAGAGGTCTTAAAACTTGTTGATATAACGGATCCGTTAGGATTGGTACCTTTTGTTCAGGGACCGACTCATAATAAAGGTCACACCCTGGACCAGGTCTTTTCTACAAGACCACTAAATGTGTCTCCTCCGCAGCCGGTTCTGTAGTCGGACCAATTTTTAATTAACTTTGCGCTGCCCTCTACTGCTCTATCTCGGATGAGGCCTCTAAAAGACACCTTGAGGATCTCTCGGCCTTTTCACTTGATCTCTGCCGATATGCTATCCGAAGCCCTCTCTAGTTTCCCTTGCCAACTTTCTGGCAATTTGGAAGAGAATTTTATTCTCTTCCAGAATTGGTTTACAGCCAGATTGGAGGTGTTGGCTCCAGAGAAGAGGACTAAATCCACTGAGAGACGCAGCTCCGCCCCATGGTTTACCCCCCATTTGAAGGCCTTACGTCAGGAGTGTAAGAAGGTGGAAAGGGCCTGGCAACGAGCCTATGATCCTGTCGAGAGACTGCGATATAGAATGGCGACAAAATCTTACCACAGGCAAATCTGGGTCGGGAAAAAGGCGTATTTGGAACGTAGAATTGACGAGGCCGATAACGCTAGTAGAGAGATTTTCAGAATTGTTAAAGATTTTATCTCTCCTTCCCTAAACACTCCCTCTCACACGCACTCAGAGGCTTGGATAAATCAACTAGCCGAGTTCTTTGTTGATAAGATTAAATCCATTCAGGATTCTTTCCCTCCTACCTTCCCCTCGATGGACGTTAGTTGTCTGTCGTCCCTGCCTTCTTTGGATGACAATGGTCCTTTTTTCTGTGAATTCCCTCCTATGTCCCTTACTACTTCTCTTGACCTTCTGTCCCAATTGAAGTCTGGTTCTCCGCTGGACCCTTGTCCAGCAAAGTGTCTGGGGAGAGTGGCGTCAGTGCTTAACATCTTACTGAACCCACTTCTTAATTCCTCCCTGTCCACTGGTGTGGTCCCTCAGGCTTGGAAATGTGCTTTGATACTACCGCTGATCAAAAACCCAAACCTTGACCCTCTTATTCATGCAAACTACAGGCCAATCTCTCCTCCCGGCGTTGGCGAACGTAACCGAGAAGCATGTACATCGATCGATCTCCAATTTTATCGAGGAGAACGACCTTCTGCACATGTCTCAATCTGGCTTCCGTGCTAATTTTAGCACGGAGACTGCCCTTCTCGAGGTCACCGACGCCATTAGGGAGGTGTTAGATTCTGGAGGTAAGGCCATGTTGGTTATGCTTGATTTGTCGGCGGCGGTCGACACTGTGCCCCACAAAGCCCTCCTTTTAAGACTCTGGGAAATTGGCCTTCGGGGGACGGTGTTGAGCTGGTTTAAATCTTTTTTGACCGGCCGCCGGCAAATGATCTGGGCGCCCCCTTATTCCGCTGATATGCCGCCGCTAGAGGTGGGGGTACCCCAGGGTTCCATTCTTAGCCCCATGCTGTTTAACATCTTCATGGCCCCTCTGGCGGCGGTTGCGGAATCCTTTGGCGCCCAGATCATATCCTATGCTGACGATACCCAGCTTCTGTTCACATGTGACAGAGGAGGGGTTTTCAACGGCATACAGATTAGAGACTGTCTTGATGCTGTCTTCGAGTGGTTCCGGTGCCATGGCCTTGAATGCAACTCCGATAAATCGGAGCTGCTCTTTTTTTGGCTGTACTCCCGATCCCAGCTGGAAGGCCTGGTGGCCACAGCATATGTTTCCCCCGGACAGTGCCTCTGTCAAGGCGAAAAATCTTGGAATTCTGATTGACTGTGATCTATCCTTCAGGCCCCATATCATCGGGCTTTCTGGGAAATGTTTTGGCATTCTCAGGATGCTTAGAAAATTCCTTCCTTTGCTGTCACTTCACCACAAAAAAACCATCGTGCAAGCTCTAATAGGGTCGCGTTTGGATTATGCGAACGCCCTCTATTTGGGTCTACCCAAATATCTTTTGACCCGCTTGCAAGTGGTGCAGAATTCTGTGGCTCGAGCCATTTTCGGGCTCCCGAGACGAGCCAGTGCGGCTGAGCTACTCAAAGCTTTGCATTGGCTGCCCATCTCTAAGAGCATTTTATTTAAAAGCCTAACTTTGGTTTTTAAAGCCCTTCACGGTATTGGCCCGAAGTACATCGGGAAACGCTTTTCTCTTTACCTGCCTAGCAGGGCTCTGCTATCTGCTTCTTTGGCTAAAGTGGCTGTGCCTGCCATCAAGCGTTCCAGAACTGGAGGCCGGGCTTTCCGGTATCTGGCTTTGCGGGGCTGGAATGAGCTACCTTTGTTTTTACAAAGGGCAAATAGTCTTCTTGCTTTTAGGAAGGAATTACAAACTTGGCTTTTTTCTTCTTAGGTTTCTCTTTGGTCCCCTTTCTTTTAGTTTTTAGTTGTTGTGTTGTCACTCTGTATCAAGTTCTCTTAGCCAAAGCCCCGGGATGCTCTTCGGAGTAGCCGTGCGCTATAGAAGAAAATAAATAACATAACATAACATAACAAGACTTCTCAAACAAAGAGAGGTACACGGTTCCCCAAAAGGAAAAGGGAGGTTTAAGAAAACCAAGCGAGGGAGGAAGAGGGGAAATTCCCCTTTCGGAACTAAAACCCTCACACACCCAGCAAGCTAGGTGTCATGCTTCATCATCAGGGTTTTGCTCCTCGTCAGACTGGCGCTGCAATGTCTGATGGGCACCCATGAAGGGGCTCTTTATCAGAGATCTTTTGTTCCTGCCAGTTGTTGCATGTGGGTGTGAGGGCACTAGGAATAGTGGAGACGTGCAAAGTGAGTGAAGGTTAAAAAAGGTTAGGTAATCCACGAATTATTTTAATGGTGTGGTTAACTACCTTAGTAAAAACGGTGAAGGAGAGAAACACACTGGTACTATGGTCTAGTGGCGTATCTACTACCTAGTGGTCGACATGTTTCATGCTATACTTGCAATTCGTCAGGACCTAAATAAACAATAACTGTGGTACACAAGGAAGGGGCTATACTACCTTCCACTGGAAACCGCTTGGCAGGCCACACGGTCCTGCTCAGTTAGGTGCGACCCTATTTTGGTTGCTAGTATGCTTCAACGGTCTGCTCCCGTGTAGTGGCACCTTAGAATAGGTACCTGTCCGCTGCGGGAACTACACCATACACACCTACCAACACGTGGTTCAGATGCGAACAACGAGAGACCGGAGCCGGTCTCAAAATAGGGTCGCACCTAAGTGAGCAGGACAGTGTGGCCTGCCGTTTAGTTTCCAGTGGAAGGTAGTATAGCCCCTTCCTTGTGTAGCACAGTTCTTGTTAATTTAGGTCCTGACGAATTGCAAGTATAGCATGAAACAAGTTGACCACTAGGTAGTCGATACACGACTGGACCATAGTACCAGTGTGTATCTCTCCTTCACCGTTTTTACTAAGGTAGTTAACTACACCATTGACATAATTTGTGGATTACCTAACCTTTTTTAACCTTCACTCACTTTGCACGTCTACACTATTCCTAGTGCCCTCACACCTAACATGCAACAACTGGCAGGAACAAAAGATCTCCGATAAAGAGCCCTGTTGGACCTGGCCCTTTTGGCAGGTTCACCCCGAAACCTTTTCTTTTTTTCCTAGCCTATTTCTGTGACCTGGTGTTGGTGATTTTAGGCCTCTGCACACTTTTTCACTGTGGTACAGTGCAAAGTGCGTGAGCTCTCTGCATATGTGTGGTGAGTGACCTGCCCTCTGTTATATTTATATGTCATGTGGTTCATCACTTTATCATTACTCACATGTTTCACTCATTAGAATGTTACATCCTTATGATGCCTTAGATGGTTCTAAGATGATGTCATGCCTGTGGCATCAGTGAGCAGTTGGTCCAGCTGTGTCTGGCATGAAGATGTTCAGGTCTTCCTTTGAAGAATAAACCTACTTGAAAATACCACCAGATCTACTTTGTACATTTATCATAACAAATTTGGCGACGTCTTCAACTAGGCCAGACAGTTGGATGAAAGTATTTTATGAAGGAAGATAGTTATCCTGAACAGAGGGAAAGAAGAACCCAACTCGTTGAAAATAAATTATTGATTTAAGGAAATGGAAAAGAACAAGCAATAATGTAAAGGAACATGAAATTCGTGAAAAGTACTGGAGTTTAATCTTATAAGGTAACCTGCTACTGGGTAAGAGAAATTAATGTCTTCTATGTTACCTTTGTTCTCAAGTTAAAGTAAAAGAGACTTATTTCATTTAATCACGACATTTAATTTTGGAGAAAGTCGTGCAAAAGACATTTTAAAAGAAGAGACTTGTGTAATTAAGTTTGTAATATCCAAGCGACTTCAACATAATTGGCACAGGAGGCGTAGAACATACAAGCATCGTGCTTTATAAAGTTTTATCAGCAGATGTCAGGTGTATTGATTAAAACTGAGCATAAATGAGCAGAGACAACGTGAATATACTTAAATGATTTCGAAGATTAAAAGTGCAGCAACAAATGTTAAAATTGATTATTATGTAATTGATGTACACGCGTTTATGTTAACTGTCAAAAGGATAGAAAGGAAGCATATGATAAATTACTGATCTGCCTGCCGATCAAAAGTAAACAAGGCATGAGCAGTGACGCGCATGTTAGAAATCGAGATGGAGCAGTCTTAACTTATGTTTGAAACATTACAAGGGCAGCGCGTGAGTAATTACTGGCCTGCCGGCTGATTAAATGTAAACAAAGCAACACGAACTGTTAACGTTTTAATAATAAACAATGCGCAGGCTGTAAGGCAGAGGAAGAGCTCGTGGAATCCTTAAGTGTGCACAATTTAAAAGGAAAATCCAGTGCAGTGTCTAAATACCAAAGCGCTAGTTTTCAGTTTGAGTAAAACCAGAGAGAGCGCAAAGGTCATACATTGGAAATTATCGCCCAGATGTAATGAACATTCTGTTGTGTTAAACAGGGTCGGATTGGGATCACAATTCGGCCCGGGCACTGATGAAAAAGTGGCCCACATTCAAGAGGCGTGGCCCATATTTAAGGGGCGTGGCCCACATTCAAGGGGCGTGCCCTTTCATGAAACACCATTTGCACAGACAAGGAATGAAAGTGGGAGGATACTGTTCTTGCACAGGACACAGGGCCAAGGTGACAATGGCCTACACGCTGAGCAACTAAACAAGCATTGGAAATGCAATAGGTCTCCCATTAGGAAAGTTTGAGTGATTGGTATTGTAAATGACACTTTTTATTTATGTGTTGGTTTTGAAAATAGCAAAATTAAAAGCTTTGTCAGTTACAATGTCAATAGTTTTAACTTTTGCAAATGTGACACCTATAGCATTTGTAATGCAATGTGTGTTGTATTTACGTGACTTAGATGTATTGATATTACAAATAACAATGGCTTTTAGTTTTGTAAATAATGAATACTTAAATAAAATGTATTGTAATTTATAATGGCAATATCTTAAACGTTTGTAAATAACTTTTGTGAAGATTATGTTCAGTGTATTTTATTGTGACGAAAATTCAAGAACATTGCATTTGCACCTACACACACACACAGAGCCACACACACACACACACACACACACAAACACACACACACACCCACCCACACACACACACACACACACACACACACATAGATGTGGTGGTGGTGGATCTAGGGGATATGGTGGTGGATGTGGTGGTGGATGTGGTGGTGGTGGTGGATGTGGTGGTGGTGGTGATGGTGGATGTGGTGGTGATGGGGGTGGATGTGGGGGTGGATGTGGTGGTGGATGTGGTGGTGGATGTGGTGAAAGTGGTGGTGGATGTGGTGGATGTGGTGGTGGAAGTGACGGTGGGTGTGGTGGATGTGGTGGTGGATGCGGTGGTGGATGAGGTGGTGGATGTGGGGGTGGTGGTGGATGTGGTGGTGGTGGATGCGGTGGTGGTGGTGGATGCGGTGGTGGTGGTGGTGGTAGATGTGGTGGTGGTGGATGCGGTGGTGGTGGTGCATGCGGTGGTGGTGGAAGTGGTGGTGGATGTGTTGGATGTGATGGTGGATGTGGTGGTGGATGTGGATGTGGTGGATGTGGTGGTGGTGGATGCGGTGGATGTGGTGGTGGTGGGTGTGGTGGATGTGGTGGTGGATGCGGTGGTGGTGCATGTGGTGGATGTGGTGGTGGTGGATGTGGCGGTGGATGTCATTGTGGATGTGGATGTCATGGTGGATGTGGAGGTGATGGATGTGGTGGTGGATGTGGTGGTGGATGCAGTGGATGTGGTGGTGGTGGATGCGGTCGATGTGGTGGTGGTGGATGTGGTGGTGGTGGATGCGGTGGTGGTTGATGCGGTGGTGGTGGAAGTGGTGGTGGGTGTGTTGGATGTGGTGGTGAATGTGGTGGATGTGGTGGTGGTGGATGCGGTGGATGTGGTGGTGTTGTTGGGTGTGGTGGTGGATGTGGTGGTGGATGCGGTGGTGGTGCATGTGGTGGATGTGGTGGTGGTGGATGTGGTGGATATGGTTGTGGATGTGGCAGTGGATGTGGCGGTGGATGTGGCAGTGGATGTGGTGGTGGATGTGGAGGTGGATGTGGTGGTGGTGGATGTGATGGTGGATGTGGTGGTGATGGTGGATGCGGTGGTGGTGGAAGTGATGGTGGTGGGTGTGGTGGATGTAGTGGTGGATGTGTTGGATGTGGTGGTGGATGTGGTGGTGGATGTGGTGGTGGATGTGGTGGTGGATGTGGTGGTGGTGGATGTGATGGTGGATGTGGTGGTGATGGTGGATGCGGTGGTGGTGGAAGTGATGGTGGTGGGTGTGGTGGATGTAGTGGTGGTGGATGTGGTGGTGCATGAGGTGGTGGTGGATGTGGTGGTGGATGTGGTGGTGGTGGATGCGGTGGTGGATGTGGTGCTGGTGGTGGTGGATGCGGTGGAAGTGGTGGATGTGGTGGTGGATGTGGTGGTGGATGCGGTGGTGGATGCGGTGGTGGTGGTGGATGCGGTGGTGGATGTAGTGGTGGTGGGTGTGGTGGTGGTGCATGCAGTGGTGGTAGATGCGGTGGTGGTGGATGTGGTGGATGTGGTGGTGGATGTGGTGGATGTGGTGGTGGATGTGGCGGTGGATGTCATGGTGGATGTGGAGGTGATGGTGGATGTGATGGTGGATGTGGTGGTGGTGGGGGGGGTGGATGTGGCGGTGGTGGATGAGGTGGTGGATGAGGTGGTGGATGTGGTGGTGGAGTGGGGCTACCTATTTTTCCTCCTCAAGATAGGTGGGCCAAAGGTGTTATATGTGCCAATTGAGGTAGCTCAATATTCGTGATTCCCTTCATGAGTTCCCAAACTTGGCCCCTACAAAACCCACAGGGATATTGCACCTCCTTTAAAAAGACCCCTATTGGATTAGTCAAACTTTGCTAAATACACTGCAGTGTAAGTTAGAGCACTGAAACAATTCCTGAGATTTGCCAGGAGCTACCGAATACCAGGGGGGTCCAGATAAAACGAAAGGTTTGAGATATTAATTGAACAAATTCTGACTATTTCGTACTGCCAGGGGCAACCTGCAGTAAAATCTGCCAGAAACGAGGTATCCACCCAGTTATTCCCCAAAATGTTCAGACATTTTCGAAATATTGTGGCAATAGTTGCCTGTACGGTTAATACCCAGCTGCATATTTATCTATAAATTTGTAGATTTTTTTTTTTAACATCATTGCCTTTTAAGTGTGGACTAATGAATGAGGAACAACATTGAATACCAATCGCATCATATTTTGCGTATTTCCCTTTGGTTCCCACCAGCCCTATGCTCTCAATACCCGGCCACAATGTAAAGAGGAAATCCCCCATCTCTGATTCCGTATTACCGCAGCGCACTTTGGAAAAGTAACGAAGAGCTGCCGTGAAGGTGCCACTCACACTTACTCTTCATTCACGTCTCAGCGACGCTGTTAATGGGGCCGAAAGAAAGCAGTACGCATCTTACACCTGACGCATTATTGTTGGCGCGAGATACACAAATGCCAACATGTAGTGTTGCTGTGTAGAGAGGAGGGACTTTGCTCACGTTCTTGCTCTCTTTATGGCACATGCCTGGGTAAGCTCTTTAATGAAACGCCAGTGGCACGTGCCTTATTGATGATTTTATTTAACATATTTATTATAGTATATTTACTACAAGACAGAGCCCGCAAAGCTGATCGGTGTATGCAGAGACAAAAGCCATGGTATGCTGGAGAAAGTTGTTACTCTGCCCCTGCTTGGCTTTGTCTCGCCTGCCCTGTGATGCCTCACCACCCCCTTCCGTGAATTTGAAGCGGCCAACACTGTCTTGATGAAAGACCAGGGAGGTAGAGACCGGGGAAAGGGAGTGTGTTGTGTGTGGGGGAGGAGCGAAGGCGAGGTCCTGCCCTTTTTAAATCAGCGTGCAACCACTAGATCGGACACACTTGTGTCTCTGCACATACATCGCATATCCACACACCTTGCCCAGCAGACTGTTCAAGAAACTTAGAGCTCACCAGGAACACATTTGCATTGGAGGGAGGAGAAATGCGACACTGCGGGCAGGGGAGGGGGCGGAGCGGGTAAAAAAAATAAAACAAGACGGAGGTAAGGCAGAGAAGGGGAGGGGGAGGAGAAATGCGACACGGCTGGCAGGGGAGGGGGCGGAGCGGGGAGAGGGTGTGAAAGCAGCAGGGGCCTGGAGTGCGGCTGAGGGAACAGACGGCGATTTGGTGATGTGCACGTGCATTTTAGGTCAATGCGCTTGCGCATTGACCTAAAAGCCACGGGCACAGCACCAAATCGCCCAGTTAGGTAAAGTTTGTTTAAAGCCCTATAGTCTCGCTTCTCTATCAATGCGCATGCGCATTGATAGGTCACGAGACCTAAAAAAATAGCAAGGCCCTTTCTGTCACAAAATTATTCCAGCCCTCCAGCACAGGAGCACCTGAAAAGCAGCGAAGCCCCTGCTATTACTAACATACTCAGCCCTCCCCAGACCTTCAGCTCAGGAGCACATGAACAGAGGTAAGGCCCCTGCAATTAGTAAATTAATCAACCCTCCAGGCCTTGGGAAAATGTCCTGGCAGGGGAGCACAAAACACAGCTTTCTGGGTCATCCAAGGTAGCCAAGAAGCCAGGGGGGAGGCTGAGGTGAAGCTGGTGCATGGGAAGTGCCTTCCCAGTGTGTTCTGGCAGTTTGAGTGTTTACCATTTACTGTAGTATTACCCTTGTACCTGTGTATGGTACTATTTTGTAACTTGCACACATCACTTTTCTCTTGTAACACACTGTTTGCTACCTCTCATGTGTTTGCTTTAGATACTTGCACAAGTGCCACCATTGCCTACGTAACGTTTGTTCTTGTGCTGGAGTGTCTGCCATTAATTGCAGTATTATACCTCTACTTGTACTTTGTACGCTTTTGTAACCTGCACACATATCTCTTTTTCCTCCTGTAATGTATCGTTTGCTCCTCTTGTATTTTGGTTGCTCACTATTGTCACTTTTGATTCATGTAACTTAACGTTTGCTTTCGTAATTTGTCCACTTATAATTTTCTCCTCATGTATTATTGCTGTTCCTAGTGTGAAGCGCTCTGACACCTTAGGGTAAAGTCCGCGCTATATAAAATTGCATAAATAAATAAATAAAACAAAAAAATTCCAAACATCACCAGGCCCCCACAGCAAGACCCATTCTTCCTCGCCCACTATGCCCTGAATGTGAAGGGCTGTGGGCGAGGTGTTAAGACTAACACCGTTTCTGGGCTGCATGGGCGCCAGGGGGCCGAGGTGCAAATGGCTCAAAGGCCTGAGAAACACCTGGCCCCCAGGGAGGCCGATTATTGCAAACAATCACCCCTCCCCAGCCCAGCCTCGGCTTGATTGCTTGGCAGGGTAGGGGTGAAGGAGAGCCCACAGCTGACAATCGCTGTCTGGCCGCACAACGAGGCTGCTTTCATTTTCTCAGTCTCTGTCTCCGTGCCCTCTCTGGGCCGGTTTTTTTCTCCCCTTTCCTAGTCCACTCTCTGTGGACTGGGACAGGGGAGAGAAAAACGACCCACAGAGGGCACTGAGGCACCGGCCCTTCGGCCCATTCCCGAATGCCCGCCTTGCCAATCCGCCCCTGGTGTTAAAGTACTGTTGTACAGTCCTCATGGGGAGCGAAGAGTTATTTGTGGAAAATACAGTTTAAGGCAAGTGAGCGCATGCAATGTGGTGCGTAGAAGAGCTCGAGACTTCAATTTAAATCTAAACACTGGTGTGCAGTGAGGCGCGAGAAGAAGCTCGTGCTGGATGTCATTAATCACAACACTGTCAGCACTCGAGCGTGAGGAAGAGCTCGAGCCTTGTATTTAAAAGAAAACAAGGCGTGTTGAAGGACTGGGTTATTTAGAACCCAGCGGTGCCAGGGCACAACACCTGAAACCTTCGTGGGTAACCTGCTCCGGCGTACGAATCACAGAGACACGGGACACTTCCTTCGGCGTCAAAGATTCAAGGTTTATTTGCTGCAGGGAACACAGATATCACAAGAAGTACATCGAGTGTAATTCGGGGAGACTGCTTCAAATTGGTTCTGTGGATCGCTCCTTTTATACAGTTTTTACCCATAAGACAACATGGTACACAAAGGTTTACAACCCGGTTCCCACCATCATCCCCCAGAGGGGTCGCTTTGGTCACTTTGAAACACATGAGGTCCGGAACATAAGTGCGGAAACATTTGGCGGTTCCCAACTGTAAAAACCCATCTTCCCACCATTAGCGAATTCCAATCAGCAGTAAAACAGATCGAAATAGGAACAAGGACAGGTGTAGAGGAAGACGGAGACAGTGGGGAGATCGGAAAGGGGAGGTATCGGGAAACACGAGATACAGGCATCAAAGGGACGTGCCTAATGAGATGCACGGCTAAGACAATAAGTCCGTGCGGCAAGATGAGCCTCGAGCGGCGCCATCTGCCTTACAGTAGCATCCCCCTCGTCATAAAGAAATTTACAAAGAACATGTGTCTTCCGCAAAGATCTTGGGAGTCCCAGGGTCGCGAAGCGGACAACGTCCGTTCGCTGGCTACTTGAGGGCAAGAGACAAAATGGATGCCGTATCTAAGATGGAACCCGTGGGTACAGATAGAAATACCCACGTAACAGACGAACGGTTTAGGTTAGCACAGCGAAACTGCGTACACCCACTAAACTCGTCATTTGCGGTTCATAGATACCAGACTCGACTATATTCGTGCGAGTCGAATGCACCACTTACAATTGTCACGGAACCTCAGACGCTCCTTTTGCCCTGATGTAGGCAAGCACTAGTCGGAATCATATTCGATATTCATCAGACCATCGAGATGTTGCTGTAGCATAGCTCTGTCCAACCGAGTCCCATTGGTAACAGGCGGCTGTCTCATACACGTTGTAGCACAGAGGCCACATAAGGCAGGACCACACTGCACACAAAGGCAACACGTGAACAGGAACACTACAACAACTCCGACGATCATCAGAATCTTCCAACCCCAAGTCGACATCAGGCCCCAAAACCATCCAAGTAGCGTCCAATCCCCTACATCCACGTGTATGGATTCGGAGATTTTATGCAACCTCGAGATGGCTTGATAGACAGTCGGAGCATTATCTGGAATGAAAATGCAGCAGCTCGAATGGATCACCTTACATACCCCACCTCGATCTGCTAAGATGACATCTAAAACCATACGGTTTTGTAACGTCATAAGTCTATCCGCCTGAAGTTCTGTGGTGATATTACCAAGGGCACTGGCAGTAATATTAGCTGTCGATTCTACCACTCGAGTCAACTGTCTCAGGTTCCTACTATTAACCATAGGTCCCCAAAACGGGAGGAAACCCTTGAAAAAGTCTCCTGCCTCTTGACCGGCAGTATCCTCTTCGCTAATTACGCCTCGTACAACTCTAGTCTTATGATAATCGGCATCTACAGTGAACGTCGGAGGCAACAGATTTGCAATGAAGCAGGTGCCCATGAAGTCAGCGGGCAACCATGCATATGCACGATCATAGCAGATAAAGTATGTACCCTTGGCAGCCAGAAACACAGGGGACGAGAACATTGGCAGAATGTCATTTTCAGTGCAAGCACTCGCTCCAAGTCGGGCTTGCGATCGTCGGCCACGACCCATGAGACAAAAATTACCAGTGTGGGGTACGACCCATATTGGAGGCGAGCTTTTAAGCTGCTTTTCGCTGGTGAACGCACTATATTCACCTCTACTTAGGACCCTATAGGCCTGTATCTCTTCTTCGGGAATAAGCGAGGGATCATAGATATCGCTATCTAAATCCTCTATGGCTATCGACAAAGGTTTTTGATACGAGGTAGGACCAGAGTAGGGGGAACGTGGTTCTCGAATGGGGTGGAAACCCAGTGCGCTTCGAAACATTGTCTGAAATGCTCGAGCTGACCCTTGGGAACTATACGGTAACACCAGATATGGAATTCCCTTATCCGTAGTGTGTGGCATCAACCCACACACCCAACAATTAGTAGTGTTAACCACTAACTGATGCTGATGAAGGAGCTGAATAAAGGAATTGTTGCGGAATTCTACACGTCTAGCCTGCTCGTGTTCCGGTAACATGTGAAAGGAATGAGGAGAAACAGTAGAGGCAAGTTTAGGGTCAGGAGTAGGAGTAGGTGTAGCAGGTAAGAAGTAAGACATCGTGTAATACACCCCACCCGCCAATAATGCAGAAGCAGTCAAAAACAATACAAACAGTTGGAATATAAAACATTTGGTACGACTGAGTTGCTGCAGCTTGAGTCTGTGAGCCTGAGCTCCCTCCAAATCATTCAGCTTCGAGAATGCCATTCCCTACGACCGTCCGCAACGTTTCTTGACGCACTTCGTTCTGTGTAGCAATAGTCAATCCCTAGGAGTTCCCAGGAACCGACAGCCTTTAACCTAGCGTCAAGACCTACTATCCAGAAGGAAGTACGCGCGCGGCCCTACGGCCTTTAATGCACAATGTATATATATGCAAAAACAAAGTCTCTCAGCTGTGGAAGCAAAAAGTATGAGGAAGGAAACTCAATATGTATATACAGGAATAATTACAGTAATACGAATGTTCAAAACTGATCACGGAAAACGGGATAATGCAGTTGTCAATACAGCAAAGCAGGATCTTTTATTAGTCTTTAGTGCGAGATCGCAAAAAGTATCGGGTTTTCCCAGGACGTGTCTGCTCGTCAAACAAAAGATCCGTTGAAGAGACAGCGTCCTGCTGATCAGTTGAGTGTTCTGGTCTTGAGTCTTTTGACGCTAATTGTTCAACAGTGTCTTTCTGCTGCGCTGAGGATTCTCCAACAGGCTGTGCGTCGCTGAAAGGTACAAACGCCGGCAATGTTTCGGTTTCAGTCGATGCAATGCCTCTCCTTACCCACGGGTCTGCCGGCAAAGGGATGGGGACTCTTTTAGTATGGGTGGCATGCACCCAATTCTTGCGTCCCTCAAGACGAACAGCAGTCCTCGTGGCCAGGAGCACCTGGTAGGGTCCGGTAAACCTCGGGTCCAGGTTATTCTTGCGTGAAAAATTTCTCGTCACCACCTAATCTCCGGGCTGGAGCTGGTGGCCTGGACCCTCTGTCTGCGTCGGCAATGCGTCGTAAACCTGTTGGTGAATTAACCTCAGTTTAGCAGTCAAGTCATGTAGATAATCGATCAACATTGGGTACTCAAGATCAGAGAACATTCCTGGCCTAGGAACCCCCCACACATTCGCAGGACGGCCGAACACTATTTCATAGGGACTAAGCCCTACTCTGGAGTGTACAGTCGCCCTAGTTGACAGTAATGCTAAGGGTAAAGCGTCAGGCCACGAAAGACTAGTCGTAGCCTGAATCTTCGCTAGCTTTAGCTTAAGGGTGCCGTTGTACCCCTCAACCAATCCAGCTGACTGGGGATGATTGGCGCTGTGGAATTTCTGATTAATTCCAAGGCCCTTACACACACTCTTCATCACACTTCCAACAAACTCACTTCCGTTATCTGACCACACGACTCTAGGCATTCCATACCGAGGAAAATATTCCTTCAGTAGGATTTTCGCAGTAGACAAAGCAGTATTGTCTTTGAGAGGATAGGCCTCGATCCATCGGGAGAATGCGCAAACCACAACTAAAATGTATTTCAGGTTATTGCATCGCTCCATATGGATGAAGTCCAATTGAATCACCTCAAAGGGACATGAAGGGGGAGCAAAACTGCCAGGAGGAGTGGGGGTTCCTTTGCCAGGATTGTACATCATGCACACCATACAATTCTTCACCAGACGTTCAGCACACTTCGTGATACCATCATTCTTCCACACAGGAGACAACAATTTACAAATACCTTTCACGCTAATATGTGCTAACCCATGCGCCATTGTCACAACGGCCAGCACATACGCATCGGGCAACAACCATCTTTTCTGATCCGACAAATCAATCCAACAACCATTCGCATCCAACTTTCCCGTGCTTTCTTTCCACTTCGCCTTTTCAGTCTCGGTGGCCTCATTCTGAATTTCTTTCACGCTTTCAATAGTGTCTTCACACATGCTCGATTCTGTAGGCCACCTAACCGAACTCGTCACATACATTCGAGTGCTAAGGTTTCGGGCAGTCTCCTTAGCAATCTCATCCGCAAACGCATTACCACGACCAACATCATCCGTCACCTTACGATGAGCACTACATTTAACAATCGCTACTTGTTTAGGCAACGTCAATGCATCCAAGAGATCATTCACAAGCTGGCCATGCTGAATCTTCGTACCATGCGACGTCAAGAAACCTCTCTCTCTCCACAATCGTCCAAAACTATGTGCGACGCCAAATGCGTATTGGCTGTCGGTAAACACATTCACACGTGTCCCTTTCGCTAATACACATGCTCTAGTGAGAGCAATCAATTCTGCAGCTTGGGCAGAATTCTGATTCAACCTCGCAGTCTCAACAACAGTATTCAACGTTACAACAGCATAAGCAGTAGTCACATCGCCATTCGGCAGCTTAAAACATGACCCATCCACATACAGCGTACCATCTGGTTCTTCCAATGGGGTGTTTTTAAGGTCCACTCGACCTTTTGTTTCCTCCTCTGTCCTCAAGTAGCAATCATGCTCTGCTACTTCATCTGACTCTGCGCTAATTGGTAACAAAGTTGCCGGGTTCAGAACATTACAACGTTTTATCTGAATATGACTTGCCAGCAACGTCAACTCGTACCCAGACAACCTCGCACTTGTCAAGTGCTGAGTTTTCGTACGATTCAAAAGAGTGTCGACTGCATGCGGAACCATCACCGTAAGCATATTATCCATGACCAGTCCTGCTGATTGTCGGATGGAGACCGCAGCTGCCGCAGTTGCTCTCAAACAACTCGGCAATGCTCTAGCTACTGGGTCCAAGGTCGAGGAAAAATATGCGCATGGACGCTGTTTACCACCAAAAGGTTGCGTTAAGACACTCAAAGCACAACCTTCCCTCTCGTGAACATATAGTGTAAACGGTTTACTGTAATCGGGAGTACCCAACACAGGAGCCGAACACAATGAATCACGCAATTCAGAAAAACTTTTCTGACATTCTTCCGTCCATGGTAAAGGAGTTGAAACATCCTTGCACGTAAGAGCCACCAATGGTTTCGCTAGCAATGAAAAATTAGGAATCCATTGCCTGCAATACGACGTTATACCTAGAAAGGCACGCACATCTCTTTGGGTTTTTGGCACAGTCATTCGCGCAATCGCTGCAATTCTCTCTGGGGTCAACCTCCTTCCCTCCTTTGACAATAAGTGACCTAGATAGGTTACTTCTTGACAACAATATTGGAGTTTAGAAGGGGACACCTTATGATTCAACTCACAGAGATGTTGCAACAACGACACCGTGGCAATTTTGCAAATGTCCTGAGTATCAGCAGCCACCAATAAGTCGTCGACGTATTGGATTAAGGCCGCACCAACCGGCAACCGAAACGCATCCAGTTGACCCTTCAAGGCTTGACTGTAAATCGATGGACTCTCACAGTAGCCCTGAGGAGCGCGTTTGAACCGGAAGCTACGTCCACCGAGAGAGAAACCGAAAAGGTCTCTGCTCTCCTCGGCAATCGGGATGCTGAAAAACGCATTCTTCAAGTCAATCACTGAAAACCAGGATGCAGAAGCTGGAATCAGAGTCAGTAGCGCCGTGATGTCAGGCACAACGGGGAACTGAGGAATCACAATTTTATTCACCTCCCGTAAATCGATAACAAAGCGATAAACAGGCGGTTTGGAAGGATCAGTACGTTTAAGAATGGGCAGCACAGGGCTGTTGCACACGTTTCCCTGAGTCTCTTCAATAACATCTTTCTCGATCAGATCATAAATGATCGCTAACAATGCTCGTTCACCATCAAGAGAGATACGATACTGGGGAATACGTGGCAATCGCACATTAGATTTCAACTGAACAACATAAGGGGAGATATCAAGTAGGCCCACGTCATTTGGACCCGTTGCCCACAAAGACGCAGGAAGAGAACTCAATTCCGGTGGAAGCTTATCGAGAGACAAATACATAGGAGAGACAACCCTCTCTCCTAACGTAAGCTTTACACCCGCGGGAGAACAATACAAAGTTGCGTACAAACGTTTAAGCAAATCCAGGCCCAAAAGATTTTCACCACAACCAGTAGTCAAAATCAATGGAGCTTGAAGCTCACGTGGCCCTATTGTAAGGGGCAAAGGGCGCGAAACTGGATTGCTAACGGGGGCGCCAGAGAATCCAACGGAAACATTTGTTAAGCCAGACAAAGGTGCGCCAGGGAGTTTCGAATGCATGATAGAACTTTTCGCTGCACCAGTGTCCAACAGAAAAGGCTCAACGACGCCCGATGTAGCAACTGCGACGTAAGGCCCTCTCTGATCAACCGGAACTGATACCACTCCCTCTCCTTGTCTTTGGCTGTCCTAGTAATTACTGTCGTCAGTTCCCTGATCGACGTAATAATCGTCTACATTGTACTGCGCAGATCGTCCTTGCGATGATCCACGTTGATCGAAACAATTATTAGAATTTGATGAGTTATCTGAGCGATCGTTCTGAGCACCACGACCTCTACCACGTGATGCCTGCTGCGAACCACCACGACCTCCTCTAGATGAGTTACCATTATTACGTTCATTCAAAACAGGGCAATTAAATTTAATATGTCCCTCCTGTCTACAATAAGCACATTGATTGTACCCTAACGATGATCTTTGGGAGGAGGAATCATTACGTGGCTGTGATCGATTCGATTGCGACTGCGATCTATTCTGATGAGACGCATTCTGATTTGAACGCGGAGGATACGCTTGTTGCAACAACACTTTAGTTTTCAGTTCCTTTGTCTTTTTATCAGCACGGTCATTCTCCTCTTTCTCTCTATTCTCATAATATTGTGCCGTAGCCAATATCTGAGCTGAGGTAGAAACGGCCCATGCACTTTCCGAATTCTTCAATTTATTGCTCAAATCGGGCAGTAAGTTCGAAACAAACTTATCCACAAACAATCGCTGACCACCCTCGGTACCCATATCCTGTCCACTATGGTCAATGAATGCTTCCTCGAACCTCGTAAAGAAGTCGGAAACACTCTCGTCCTTCTTTTGTTTACAAGCTGACAATTTGTCCCAGTTTACCCTCATAGCTGGCATAAGAGTTTTCATTAATGTTATTATTCGTTGGGGAAGAGCAGTAATCAGCTGCTCAGGTTTAGCCCCACCAGTTTGTAAACCATCTGCCGCTACAATGGCAGCCCAATCACCACCTAATTCATTCGGATGATTTTCCTGCCGAATCTTAGCCCATACAGGTTGCGGTACGACATTGCCGAACAACATATCGATATCGGCAAGATTCATGATTGTAGCGTCTACAAGCTGCGATAATTCTTTGTAATAACCTGTAGGATTTTTGCGGGGGTCAGGCAAAGATTGCTTCACCTGCAAAACTTCCGATCGTTTCCACGGGAGATGTATCCATACTCTCTGGAAATGTGGCGGAACAATAGGAATAGCAGCAGCATCGCCTGGCATCCACACTGGTGGAACTTCCCGCATGGGGTATTGGCCAGACTCGTCTGGTTGTTTTTCAATATCCTCAACAAACAATGCATGAGGGATCGGAGCGGGACGAAAAGATAGCAATCGTTCAACAGCACGTCGAACATTGGTATCCACTATCAGTCCATTCGAGAACTGAAGCTGAAGATCAGACAAAGCGGCCATCACCTCGTCAGGCGCATCGGCCGCTATCTGATCATGAAGGAACTTACACATTTCATTAAACACATATCTTTGGGTTGGTATATTAAATTGACAAAATGTCTCGAGGACAACACGGGGTGGACTTCGAAGAGGATTTACCATCCAACCCATCGCCATATTATATAGCGCAACGCGTTCTCTGTTTCCAGGAAGCTGACTACGTCTCTGAGGACCATCGGAACCAGCGGACCCATGAACAGGTCCGAGCAAATGAAAGAAGCTAGCCGCAAGAGGAGAATTGCGACTACGAGTAGAGGGAGAAGTATAGGACACAGGACTAACAAGTGAAGGAGTAGAAACAGTAGCAACAGCAGGAGTTAACAAAACAGGAGCAGTAGCGGGAGCAGGAGTATGTGGAAGCGGAGGAGCAGTAGGGATTGCAACAGACAAAGGAGCAGGAACAGTCGGAAGAGCGGGTGCAGGTTGAGGAGCAGGCGGAGGAAGAATAGGCGGAAGAATAGGTACGGCAGGGACCACAGGAGCTGCGGTACCCTGTACGTACGGAGGTGGCGACTTCATAAGATAAGACATTAAAGGATCCTCAACTGCCTCTTCCTTCTTTTCCGACTCCGTAGGCAAAGCGGGATAACATTTATCTACAGTCATACGCTGTAGTCTGTCAAACACTTCCTTATCCTTATCCTCCTTATCACGCTGAAACTGCTCTGCTTTCTTCACTATGGTAGCAACATTATCTCGCTGATTACGTTTATTCTGTCTGATTTCTTTCTGTCGGGCTTCTTTGCGCCACAACCGAAAGGCATCAAACATGGCCGGCCTTGACTTTCTTTCGAACAATTTAATCTCTAGATTATCCAAGATTGGGGCCTCGAAGCTACCATGAGGTGGCCAACGAAGGTCGCCGTCCTTCTTCGTGTATTTAATCCAATAATCGTTAAAGGTAATTGGGCCTAGCCCATGTTTACTGTAGAGCTCATAAGTGGGAGTTCCAACCGGAGGTATCGGACACGATAAAAACCCATCTTCCCACCATTAGCGAATTCCAATCAGCAGTAAAACAGATCGAAATAGGAACAAGGACAGGTGTAGAGGAAGACGGAGACAGTGGGGAGATCGGAAAGGGGAGGTATCGGGAAACACGAGATACAGGCATCAAAGGGACGTGCCTAATGAGATGCACGGCTAAGACAATAAGTCCGTGCGGCAAGATGAGCCTCGAGCGGCGCCATCTGCCTTACAGTAGCATCCCCCTCGTCATAAAGACATTTACAAAGAACATGTGTCTTCCGCAAATATCTTGGGAGTCCCAGGGTCGCGAAGCGGACAACGTCCGTTCGCTGGCTACTTGAGGGCAAGAGACAAAATGGATGCCGTATCTAAGATGGAACCCGTGGGTACAGATAGAAATACCCACGTAACAGACGAACGGTTTAGGTTAGCACAGCGAAACTGCGTACACCCACTAAACTCGTCATTTGCGGTTCATAGATACCAGACTCGACTATATTCGTGCGAGTCGAATGCACCACTTACAATTGTCACGGAACCTCAGAGTGCAGCCAAGTGCAGTTCTCAGCGCAAGGTGAATGGGCTCGTGTATTGTGAAACAGACGAAGCGTCATGACTGGCCCGTGAGTCAGTTCGAGTCTGAGCTGTGCTTCCAGGGTTAAATTAAAAGGAAAGCGAGTAAGTTGAAATGAAGCTAATGCGCTAGTTGTTCTGTGATGAATGCAAAGAGGCAGAAACAATAAGTTAAGGATAACAGAGCTATAAGCGCAGAGCGAAGGAAAAGGAAAAACAGTGAAGAACGATATAATTATAATTAAACCTGCACTAAAAGTGAAGTTGAAGCAACAGAGCACATTAAAATAAACATAACAAAAGGAAAAGGAGTAAATATCTGGATGAATACTCACTCTTGAGGAGGAAAAGTAAGAACGTTTTGAAGGGTGCAGGCTGGGGAATACTCAATTGTCTTTCAAGGAAGTAAATTTCAGGTCTGAAAACAGGATTTTGTTACCTGTGTTCACATTGGCCAGTTGTGAACATTCCAAACAAGCATCATAGGATTGTGCTGTCATCTTCTGCTTAGAAGTGGTACTGCAAGTGTTATAATGGATGTAAGTACTGCAATAGCAATTCCACCAGCTTTCTTGATGTCCCCGGGTGAGCCTAATATCGAATGGGAGGATTGGATAGACAGTTTCGAGAACTATTTGGTAGCCCTAGATGGTACTGAATTCTCTGCTGCAAGAAAGAAAGCACTGCTGTTAGGAAATTTAGGGAAAGAAGGACAGCATATTTTCAAATACCTGCCTGATGGAGAGGATTTGGATGATGTATATAAAGACGCTGTCATGAAGCTAGAAAAGAGGTTTACAAAGCATGTAAATGTGGTTATGCGACGGCATAAGTTTTATACTCAGCCCCAAAGAGAAAATGAAAGCATTGACGAGTTTGTTGCAAGGCTGAGAGAATTATCGGCTAAGTGTCAATTTGGCGAAATGCAGGAGGAAATGATTTGTGATCAATTAATAGTTCAATGTCATTGCAAAAAAACGCAAGAAAGACTGTGGGCCTCGAGTGATCCAACATTAAAAGATGCTATTGCCATTGCAAAAGTGGTTGAGGAATCAGGAAAATGCATGAAGGAAATGAAAATAAGTTCAAGCAGCGATAATGAAGTCTCAATCGTGGAAGAAAATGGAAAAAGTGTATGTGCAGTAAAGAACAAGACTCAGAGCAACTATAGTAATGGAAGCAAGTTTCAAAAGAATTTCAACAGAACAATAGGAAAAAATGGCGAGAAACAATGTCCAAGATGTGGGAGCACATATCACTTGGCGGATTCAAAACAATGTTATGCAGTTGGGAAAGGTTGTCTTAAGTATGGTAAAAAGGGACACTTGGCGCGCATGTGCAAACAACAGTATGAGAAAGTGGCATGTGTGGATGATTCAACACCCACTTATAGAGTTGTCGTTGTTGATGGTGATGTGGATGTGAGGGAGGTCAGTGGCGTAGAGAGAAGAAGTATACAACCTGAGGCGAATTTTGAGATAAATGAGAAAATTATTTTATTGATGGTGGATACAGGTTCACTATACACCATAATACCACAAGAAATCTATGATAGGACATGGGGGAGTGGGACTTTATCTAGGTCTGATGCGAAACGTAAATCATATCAAGGGAATGATATTAACGTGGTAGGTTGTATGGAAGCAAAGATAAGGGTTGGAGGAAGAGAAACTCATGGGAGAGTTTATGTGGCACAAGAAGGACCACCAATTTTAGGGTGGCCGCACCAATTTGACTTGGGAATTAAAGTAGACCCCACAGCGGAATGTCCAGTCATGAGTGTGAATGCAGGTTATGCTGACAATCTGGATGATGTGTTGGATAGGTTTAGTGATGTATTTAAACCAAGACTAGAAAAATTCAGTGATTATCAGCATGTGATCAAATTAAAAGAAAATACTATCCCTGTAAAGCACATAGCCAGAAGAGTTCCCTTTGCAGCCAGAGCTAAGGTAAAAGAAATAATCCAACATCTAAGGGATGACAAGGTCATATAAGAAAGAATTGCAAAGACTAGTGGGCTGGTGAGTGCCCAAGTGCACTGTAGGTTTAGTTTTGGGAATGGTGCCCCGTGCAGTTTTTTTAGGGTGGTGAGTGCCAGGGTGGTTAGTGCCCTACGGTGGTGAGTTTTGGGGTGGTGAGTACCCCGTGCAGTTTGTTTTAGGGTGGTGAGTGCCCTATGCTGGTGAGTATTTGTGGTGGTGAGTATCCCGTGCAGTTTGTTTTGAGGTAGTAAGTGCCTCAGTGCGTTGTATTTAGGGTGGTTAGTGCCCTACAGTGGTGAGTTTTGGGGTGGTGAGTACCCCGTGCAGTTTATTTTAGGGCATATGGTGTCCCAGTGCGGTGTATTTAGGCTGGTTAGTGCCCTTCGGTGGAGAGTTTTGGGGTGGTGAGTACCCTGTGCAGTTTGTTTTAGGGTGGTGAGTGCACTATGCTGGTGTGTTTGTAGGGTGGTGAGTGCCCCAATGCGGTGCATTTAGGGTGGTTAGTGCCCTTCGGTTGTGAGTTTTGGGGTGGTGAGTGCCCTGTTCAGTTTGTTTTAGGGTGGTGAGTGCCTTATGGTAGTGTGTTTTGGGGTGGTGAGTACCCCGTGCAGTTTGTTTTGAGGTAGTAAGTGCCTCAGTGCGGTGTATTTAGGGTGGTTAGTGCCCTACAGTGGTGAGTTTTGGGGTGGTGAGTACCCCGTGCAGTTTGTTTTAGGGTGGTGAGTGCCCTATGTTGGTGGGTTTTGGGATGGTGAGTACCTCGTGCAGTTTGTTTTAGGGAAGTAAGTGTCCAAGTGGGATGTATTTAGGCCGGTTAGTGCTCTATGGTGGTGAGTTTTGGGGTGGTGAGTACTCTGTGCAGTTTGTTTTAGGGTAGTAAGTGCCCCAGTGCGGTGTAGTCAGGGTGGTTAGTGCTCTACAGTGGTGACTTTTGGGATGGTGAGTACATTTATCATAACACCCTCCCATAGGAATGCATGGGGAATATGTATGACCATGGTAGTTCCTGATGTGTGGGGAGTGCAGGATCGAGTTTGGTATGTGCAAACTCGTGAGATTGAATGCTGTGCAATGGTATATGCGGCATGATTGTGTCTAGTGGAGAAGTGCCACTTCTAGAAGTTGGCATATTTGTGTAATTTGTGTCTGGCGTGTGATTGGCTGAGGCTGGCTGGTGAGCCTGGCTCCAAGAATCTGGGAGGGTCTGCCCCGGTGGTGAATGGAGTGTTTAGCATGCTGATGTGAGGGGGGGAGTGAGCCTGGGCCTGCTTGTGGATTGACCGTCTGGTTTGAGGGTCCTGAATGAGGCTGGGTTTTCCCCACACAATGCTGGATCCACCCCCTGGGGTGCGTCTGATGTCTCTAGCCTGGCCAGTGAAAGGAATTCCCTATAACCAGTTCTAGCTGGTTCTCACACTGCCTGCACCCTTTAGACAAATGATTTTGGGTATAAAAAGGGTGCTGTGACACTCTAAAAATGTTCTTGTTTCTGACTTGAATCCTGCCAGGGGCGTGCTGCTGCTTGGGCTCAGGGGAAGGCTTGCCTCCCTGAGCCCTGCCCAGCCCCTGGATACCTGATGGACTGCTGCAGGTCAAGAGGGACTTTGTTGCTGGACTTTTTGTGCCTTTAGCGCTGGGAGCGCTTTACTTTCACTGTTAAGCGCTGGGAGCGCTTTATTCCTGCTCTAAGCGCCTGGGAGCGCTTTTATTTCTACTGGACCTTGTTGGTCCTCTAGCGCTTGGTAGCGCTTTTATTCCCCGTTTATTTAGTTAATTTACGGGGGGCACCCCGTTTATTTATTTATTTTATCTAGCGAGGGTGCCCACCCCTCATTCTGCCCCCTTCGTTTCACCGCCCCGGCCCGAGCCGTCTGTGGTAATGGCCGCTGGAGATGCCGCGCTGTGATTGGCGGGCCGCGGGAGGCTCGCCCTGGATGCCACGCTAGGATTGGCTGACCGGCCCAGGATTCTCTGATGACGTTTCCCCGAGCCGCGCCGTGATTGGCTGCCGGCCCGAGGAGAGAAAGGAGAGGCAGTGCGGTGTCGTCCTTGTGAGGCTCCCATGAGGAGAGGAGCCCTGCGCTACTGAAAGGCCGTCCTGCCGCCAGAGACCGGAGAAGGAGGCCACGGATCCGGTGAGTGGGGCCCGGGGCTGTGAAAAGGAGAGGGGGGCGTCGGGGCACATTGCCGGTGCCCGCCACTCCCCTCCAGTGAGAGGGCCTTTGTGGTTGAGGCCGTAGGGCCTCACTTTGAATCTGGGCTCCGGGCGGGTGCAGGCACAGCGCAAGGGCGGCCCCGGATGGCAGTGGGCCGCCCACCATTTCACAGAGCCTCAGTGGATCCCCCGGCACTCCGTAAGTTGTTAGCCTAGAGGGCTCCGGTATTTAAGGGGCCAAAGGGCTTCAGGGGCCAGGTGTGTTTCCCGAGCCCGTGGCTCCCACGACGGGGCCATATTTGTTTTAGGAGCCTGAGAGGCTCAAGGGCAGGGGTGTATTTTTAGAGCCCTGTGGCTCCAACGTTGGACACACTTGTTTAGAGAAGGGCCAGTGAGAGCCCAGGCTGCATGTTTGTGGCCAGAGCCTGAGAGCTCCAACGTTTGGGGCATGTGCTATGCCCAGAGCCTGTGTGGCTCCAGCATTTGGCTGCAGTGTTTGGTGTCAGAGCCTGGCTCCAACAGAGGGCGCAGTTTGCGCCTAAGGGTCAGTGAGGACCCTGTTGCAGTTTTGATTCACAGCTGCCCAGCAATTAGTGGGCAGCTGCACCGTTTAGGTCTTGTGATGTTCCCAGGTGCCCAGCAAGTAGTGGGCACCTGCAATGTTTAGGTTTTGCACCGGTGGCGCACCCCTGACATTCTGGACACAGGGCTCTTTAGTCCCTTTATTAGATGGGGGCTGGTATGTGATTTTATTTTGCGCAATGTGATGTGGTGCTAGGAAATGTAATGCATTTAATATGATTACGCACCTTGATCTTACACCTCTGAATGTTTTTAGGCATCATGTGTTTTTGCGCTATTGAGTTAGGTTCTGGCACCTCTGAATGTTTTTATGCATCATGTGTCTGCCTTGATTTTATACCTCTGAATGTGTTTTGATGCATCATGTGCCTTGTTCTTACACCGCTGAATGTATGTTTTATGCATCATGTGTTTTTCCTTTCTTACACCTCTGAATGTTTAGGCAACATGTGTTTTCTCCGGTACCACTGAAGGTGTTTTGATGCATCATGTGCCTTGTTCTTACACCGCTGAATGTATGTTTTATGCATCATGTGTTTTTCCTTCCGTACACCTCTGAATGTCATGATGCATCATGTGTAATGTGTTCTTGCTTATACCCCTAATTGTATTGTGATACTTAGGTGGTTGTTCTTTCTAGTACAGGTGGTCCTAGTGAGGTCCTGGTTCCCTGCGTGACATTCTCCTAAGGTGTTTAGGGTTGCGTAGGTGGTACTTACCTGTTCCCAGTAGTTACTGGATGTGATCTATAACGGTTATTTTGTGCCCTACTTATTCTAAGTTCTAGAAGTGCTATTTCTAAAAGGGTTGATTCTGACAGTGGCCCATGTGGCCCTGTCCCGTAAATAATCCCTTGTGAATATTGCCTGTGCCAGTTGGCACAATGTACATGTGTGACTTCTATCTGATGTGTTTTTACAATACAGAAGTTATTTTTATATAACCTTGTGTGGAGTTCCTTTTGTGTTGTTCCTAGGATGTTGTTGCGGTTGTGTGCTGGCGCAAATGCTTTACCCATTGCCTCCGGGATAAGCCTGTCTGGTCGTGCCAAGCTACCAAGGGGGTGAGCAGGGGTTATCTTGGCGTGTGACTCCCTTGCCCTTACTAGAATGGGGGTTTCTGCCTAGCTTTGGCGTAAGCCTTAGCCAACCAGAAATAGCCAGTTCTAACAAGCCCCTTCATGGGTGCCCGTCAGACATTGCAGGGCCAGTCTGACGAGGAGCAAAACCCAGATAGTGTTAGGGCTTGTACTCTGGACCCCGTTAAAAATAGCCTATCTTGGTTCCCTCTTTTTGTTGATATACAGAGTGAAGACTTACCAGTCAGATCTGTCACGAACAGAACCAGCAGGAGTAAAAGTGCACAGAGAGCACAGGGTACGAAGGGCCCATCTGAAGAATAAATTCCCTAGAGTCAAGATCGGGACCAGCAGGTGGATACATGCACAGAAGGCACAGAGCACGAGGAAAGTTCTGAAGCATAAAATATCTGTAAGAGGAGAAAGAACATGTGGTCAGAGAAGAGACTGTTCACAGCGAGGAGGAAGAGTAAAAGTGCAGGCAGAGCAGCAATCCAACCCATGACATAGACCTGTAGTGCTTGGTATCACAGGTGATCTCAGAACACTTAAGACTTCTAGGCACTAGATAAATGGGCACTAAGCTGTTCTCAATATTGATGGCACAAGGTGTGACACACTATATGAGGGATAGGAATGGGGTAGGCACAGGGATTAGCAGTCTGCAGTAGGGAGGATCCAGAGCAGGCACAGGGAGTGGAATTCTACAGGAGAGGTGGGAGCAGGTTCAAGGCTTATTCAGAAATCTTAGGAGTGATTCAGCTTTACACCTAGGCCCTCATTACATGCGGCCCATCTGAGGAGGTGATAGTCATCTCACCTTCACGGGTGACAAGCAGAGCTCTACAAATCAACCTTACATGACATTACCTTTTAAAACCCAACTCCAGGGGATCGTATTTTAAAAGGTGCAACATGTATCCCTGAATACTAGTTGTGGCCTTAAAAATGGGCATAAAATGCAGACATTGGTGCTTTGTGCACCATAATCCGTATGTACTGGTGTTCCCTTCCTTCAGTGGCCCAGCTCCATGGATATCCGGGCCACTGTTAATGATGTTGGCTCACGGACAAGCAGGGATCATGCATGTGCACCATGACATAGGTCTGTCTCATGGTAATCTCGTCTAGTTAGACCTGGACAGGTTGAGCACCAACACGAGTCACTGTTCCTATCAGAAAGGAAAAAAGGTTACTAGGCTCATCCTACTCCTCTGTTTGTGGGGGGCAGTCTGTCCTAACCATGATGCCCTCACACACCCCGAAGAGTGTCATGCTTCATCATTGGGCAGATGATCCACGCCGGGCCGGCGCTTCAATGCCCTATGGGTCACCCGAAGGGTCACTTTTTTTTAGATCTGTTGATAAATTCCTGTGGGTGCCTAGGTGTAAGAGGCAGTGAAGCTCAGTAATGAAACATGACATCCTCCAGGGTGTGCGAGGGCATCATGATTAGGAGACACTGCCCCCACAGACAGAGTAGTAGGACGACCATAGTAACCTTTTTTCCTCTCTGATAGGAACAGTGACTCTCGTTGGTTATAAGGTTCTCTTCGGGAGCACGAGTCACTGGACCTTTAATTAGCTACCTGTGTCCCCCCTCTTCTTAATTGTAAATTTCTAGACCTGGAGAAGCACATGGACTGCAGTCCTCTTGATGATAGAGGTCTACGGATTTTATCAGGAGTTAAGTGACATGAGCACAGTGATGGCGGTATACTCGTTTTGTATTTTTATATGGCTCAGTTGTGTAAACAGGACTTTTTACTTGTGTCACTGGATAGGGGTCTAATGACCCAGCCATGTAAAGTTCAGTGGCTGTGTGCTAACTCACACTTCGCCCAGATGCCGGACAGCGCATGATACTTTTATGTGTATGCTTGGATAAATGTGTGTGCCTGGTTGATAACATGGATGCTGGTGGGTTTGATTTTGAAAGCCCGCAGACTGGAGAGGCTCCTGGAGGTGAGGACTGCAACCCCAGACAGGAGATGTGGAATGCTGACATTTCAGGTGGTGGGGTGGAGACATGCACACTGGAGGAGAGGGAGCAGAGCATCCACTAGGGAACACCAAAGGTCTCTGAAGCAAGTCCAATAAAGATGAAGGCAGTGATGGTATATTTCTTAGATTTATTGTAGTAAGAATCCCATCCAACCACCAGCAGTACAACTGGAACAACTGACCAGGTTTACTTCTGAAGTTATTAGAACTCATAACATCACACTATGACACTATCAATTCCAATATGACATATCTACAATTCCACATGACATTTGTACAGGCATAAGTAGATTACCACACACCTCCCCCCTTTACTTGAATTTAAAAAAAACACTATACAAAAAAAACCTCATACTTAGTCAGAGAGATACAGTGGTCGTTTACCAACTCTTGATGAACTCCGTGCTCCATCTTTCCCACCAGCATGTGATAGAATCCCATCCATTTTGTCAAGACGTGAATGATTTTCATCCACATGACCCCTCAAGCTGTGATCTAACTTGCCTCTAACAACGACCACTCTATTCAAGTTCCATATGCGGTAATCTTGAGTTTTAACAGCATTCCTAAATACTTTTATAGCCTTAATAGGTTTTAAGAATGTTGAACTTGCACTACTCATTAAACCAGGACGTTTTATCATAAGCAGATCTCCCACCATTACCTTAGTTGTTTTCACGCTCTTCTTTGCATCAAAATAACATTTTCTTGCTCTAGCTTTCTCTTCTTCTTTTTCCTTACTTTTTACACCATCACATTTATTTTCTTTACCTCTGCTAATTTCGTACTTGTTGATCCATCCCGGTTCCACACTAGTGTTAGGAACTCGACCTCTAAACAATAAAAACTGTGTTTTCCCTGTTGTGGAATGAGGAAACAATCTATATTCCTCAACCTTCCTTAAAACTTCAGTTTTCCAGTCAATAGAGGCTGATTTTGCAATAGATATTGTGTCTTTAATCTCTTGATTGAACCTCTCTATCATGCCATTTCCCTCGGGATGATAAATAGAGCAAGTTTTGTGAATGACCCCTTTAGAAGATAGATACTTTTTAATTTCCTCCGACACAAGCTGAACACCATTGTCCGTTAGCAGTGAACAAGGAATCCCTTCTCTTGAGAATAAGTCTTTCAAGCATTTTATAATAAGTTTCGAATCAATGCTTGATAAAATAAACACTTCTGGCCACCGCGAGAACATGTCAATGACAGCTAACACATAGAATTGTGTACCATTGCTACTAATCAGGCCTACCATATCTAAGGCAATATCTTGCCAAGGCCCAGAGGGTCGTCTTCTCAACACCATGGGTTGTACACGAGGACACTTAGACTTATTACTAAGTGTACACGCAACACAATCACGTACCAAACTCTCTACTTGGTTATCCATCCCTGGCCACTAATATGTCATACGTAGCCTCTCTTTGCACTTTGATACTCCATCATGAGTAGAATGTACTTTATCAATGATCTCCTTCCTAAGTGTAGTAGGTGGAATGACTCGTGTACCACAAAATAATAACCCCTTATCAACAGCAAGCTCATTTCGCAATGGCCAAAATTTCCTTCAGCCATCAGATCCTTCTTTATTACTCTTCCAGCCCATATTAATCAATTTCACTACTTCATTCAAAACTTCATCACCACGCATCTCATCCAACCACTTTTCTTCGGAAATTACACTATGTTCAATTACACAAAACCACTCTTTACAATCTTCAACATCCTCATCTAAAACCTCAGATTTAGGGGTTAACCGAGATATAACATCAGCGCCTTATTCTCCGATCCCGGAATATATCGAATCACAAAATTGTAATCTTGCAAGCCAATCAACCATTTCGTAATCCTACTAGAAATTAAATCAAGACCGTTTTTGCTAAATATTCCAACTAACGGTTTGTGATCGGTTTGCACTTCGAACTTAATACCCCAAAGAAACTTTTTACGTTTTTTAACCGCCCAGAAAACAGCCAATGATTCCCTCTCAACTACTGAGTATCTTGTTTCAGGATCCCTAAGGGTGCAAGATAAAAACATTATTGTTTGCATTCCATCAGGACCCATCTGTTGCAAAACCGCACCTAACCCCTTCTCACTTGCATCAGTGATGAGAATCAGCTTGAGTTCTGGATTGAAACTACATAGAGAAGAAGCAGATTTTAGTTTCTGCTTGATTCCCAAAAATTCATCTTCACATTCCTCCGACCAAACAAAGTCAACTCCTTTCTTCAACAAATGTCTCATGCTGACAGCACAATCCGCAAAATTCTTCACAAACTTTGAATAGTATTCGACAACACCCAAAAACTTCATAAGATCACTTTTACATGAAGGCGAGCTCATCTCTTGAATGGTGTTAACCAGTTCAGGCTTGGGTTTAACACCACCACTAGTAATGTTGTGACCCAAATAATTTATAGAATCTGTCTTAAACCTGCATTTTGCAGCCTTAATGGTTAAGTTATGTTCAGATAACCTTTCCAAAGCCTTTCTAAGTCTCCCATCATGTTGACTTTCATCATCACCATATATCAATATGTCATCTTGGTAGACATACGTGCCTTCCAGACCATGGAAAACTCCCTCCAAAACCCTCTGAAAGACCTAAGAGGCTGACACTAAACCAAAAGGCATGCGCTTAAACCTAAACGTACCAAAAGGAGTTATAGAAGAGGTGAGGTCCTTGCATGAGTCATCAAGTTCAATTTGATGATACGCTGAGCTAAGATCTATAGTACTAAACATTTTAGCACTACCCAACATCATCAAAAGCTCATTTATGTTGGCTAAGGGATACTTATCAACTACAACACATTTGTTCAGCTGGCGCAAGTCGATGCATAATCTCAAATCTCCATTCGATTTCCTAGCTGCCACAACCGGAGCCAACCATTCTGTTCCTTCTACATCCTCAATAATTCCCCCATCCTTCAACTTCTGCCACTCTTTCCTCATGTCTTCCCTCACAGCAATAGGTACGCTCCTCACTTTACAGCTAACAGGTATGGAATCTTCCTTGAGGACAATCTTATGTCGATAGCCTTTAAGACATCCTAATCCACTGCTGAAAACTTTGGGATAGTTACTCTTTAAACCAGCAACATAGTTGGAATCCGATTTACCAACTCCCACAGAATTCACAAGTTCTCTCAACTGAATGGGAGGATCAGCATTTAGATCCAAGTACACACCAAGATCACCCTGATGAACCCAACTAATTAAACTGTCTCCTTTCTTTGAAACGTAGATTTTACCCGAAACAAATCTTCCTCTGAACTCAATGAGACCAATGAAATACCCATGTAACTTAATAGGTTCCCCACCATAAGCTAAGGGCCTAATTTCTGGTTTCAACAATTTTACCTTTCCTTCCAAATTCTTTGAGTAAAATTCACCAGAGATGATAGTAATCTTAGCACCGGAATCGAACAAGACCCTTGTGCTAGCTACTTCAACCAGAATGTAATCACAAGGACTACTCCTTTTTCTTGACACCATCCACCGTTTGTACAAAAATCTGTCCGCACTCACACTCATCACTACCAGACTCCTCACATGCATACTCATACACTTCAACCTCCTTAATCTTACGTATAGGTTTGCCTTTACACAAAGAAGTAAAGTGACCTTTTTTTTTACACTTAGTACAAGTTTGAATTAATGCTGGACACTTTTTATCATTTGCCAAGTGTCCCACTTTACCACACCTGAAACACTTGATATTTACCCATTTTTCTTTAACTGTTCCGTCATGCACATTTGTACCTTTCTGTTTCTTTTTAAATTGAAAGTCAGTTTTGCTCTTAATTTTACTTTCTTGGACTTTGCAAATCTTATCAGAATCATTATTCAGTACTGCAACACATTTCAAAGAATGTCCTATCCTTTTCGCAACACTTAGTACCTCATCGAAGGTTGGTTCATCTCGTAACCATAATTCCTCCCTGATCTTTTTCATACTACATCCAAACATAAACTGATCATGAATTCTTTCATCAGTGAGATTACCAAATTTGCAAGAAGATGCAAGCTTCCTCAGCACCCTGCATTCTTTTTGCAAATTGGTAACGCTCTAAAATTGTGATAACTTTGGGTAAAAAATGCATATCTAATTTTTAAATGCATACTTCCTAGTCATTAAGGCCATTAGCATCTTCACCTGACAAATCTGGTAAGTGGTCAAAGATATCTTGTCCCTCTTACCCCAAACAATGTAACAGTAAGGAAGACTTCCTTTCAGCACTGAGCGAAGGACCGCACACCCTTGCATATCTTTGAAATACCACCTTCCACTTTTTCCATGGAATTGGAGGATCACCAGGGTCACTTAGGAAAAAGGGTGCAGCAGTAACATTTTGCATTGTTCACTTTTCCTTTAAATAAAACTAATATTCGATAAATCCTTGGCTATAACCCTAAATAAATTATTATAAAATTGTCATAAAACAATATATATTAAGTTACTGTTTAAATGTGAAGCACATGAAATATGTCAATAACAGTAAAAATATATCAAACAGAAATCAGTGTAGTAACAATGAAGATCCACCAGATGTCACCATTGTATAATTTCCCGATGAAAATGTCAATATGAATGTTACCTCAAGACTAGAAGCGAAGCTCAATGCACACGAAGTTCATGACAGATGAAATAATGAAGAAACAAGAACAAACAAGAAAATAATGAGCCAAAACAAAATCGAAATAAAAAGCTAAACTAAAATCATCCGGAGAAACGATGAAGTTGACTAGCAGGACCTAAAATGGTTGACACGCATAACGTTAAGACATCATGCGCCGCCAAACTACGGGATCTTTAATAGTTCAAAATGCTTTTCAAAAAGTTGCTAGGCAAGTTCGTGAATGTAGATTGTCTTCGTCATATGATTCGGAAATAGGTAAGTTTTCAAAGAATGCAGCAGACTGATACTCTCCACGCGCTTAACTCTGCAAACTTGTTTATCTTTAAAGTGTAGTCTTCACGCTTGACACATGAATATATTTTTAATTTCAAAACTCAGCTGACACTTGATGATATTTACACTGACTCCCTTCCCAATCTTCCTCTGTTGAGATTCTTCTCTACTTTCTCTGCCGACTACGCCAGTGAAGCAAGTCCAATAAAGATGAAGGCAGTGATGGTATATTTCTTAGATTTATTGTAGTCATAATCCCATCCAACCACCAGCAGTACAACTGGAACAACTGACCAGGTTTACTTCTGAAGTTATTAGAACTCATGACATCACACTATGACACTATCAATTCCAATATGACATATCTACAATTCCACATGACATTTGTACAGGCATAAGTAGATTACCACAGTCTCATTGTTTGCCGGGAGAGTTACTGGTTAGTGCCCTGGGCTCATTGCCAGGGAGGTGGTGGGTCTGATAAGGTTGGAACTGTAGGACCAGGAAATGATGAAAGAGGGGAAGGCTTAGGCCTTTGAGCCATTGTGAGGCATATTTCAGTGGAGGGTGACAGCCAGGTGTGATCCCCTGTTACTCCCTTGGCCTCTATTGTGTGATAATCAGAATTTGAGCCACTCCTGCTCAGGCAGACTGTCCCTTTGACAAGAAACCAGGCAGAAGAGAGTGAGTACCTCAAAAAGAGCTGACACCCACAACCCTAACTTCAAAGGATCAGACACTAAATCACATTTATGTCTGGAGTAATAAAGTTGGGAGCATTTTTCATCAGGAGACGGAAGAGCACCAAGACTTCTAGCTGATGGAACTAGGACTGGGACCGAGGTCTGCCATTCACCCGGCTGGGTGAGCCGCCATCACACAGTAAATCAAGACCACTGGCCCTGAGCCTGGAGCACCAGCCTTCTGCCGGTCTGCCAAGGCTAGGGTGGCCTGTGAGAAAAAGAGAACCTTAAGGGAGAGAGACCCAACTTGGCCCTTGGGAAGTGGACCCCAGTGAGCGAAGTGTGAGATGCATGTTCCAGTGGGGACCATTGGAGGATCGCGGCTATCCGCCAGATCTTTCTAATGTCAGCGATCCCCGTGTTGCCAGGGAAGGTGGAAGCCTTGAAGTGTGGGACTGTGCCCGAGGTTGTGTTCAAGTTAGTGCTCCCATGTGTGTCCAAGTTGGCGACCCCAGTGCTGCCTGGAGGGGGGCTACCAGGAAGGCCCAGGCAGAGTGGCCTCATTCCAGGGCTTCAAATAGCTAGGCCTTCCCCTGGTTGTCTTGAGTTTGTGCAGGTTCTCAGCGTCTCCCTAAACAGGCTCAGCCTCAGCACGGCCTCTTGATATTTATTGACAGTACAGATCCCTGACTGCTGCTTGCCTCTTATCCTAACTACCAGCAGCTGCCAAATGTACATTCCAAATCCCACACTGCATTCCAGCATGGAATGCATCTATGGAATGACATTGCATCGTTACATTTCTCCCCCTCCCCCTTTTTAAAATAAATGAAAATAAAAATAAAAAACACACAGTAAAAGGGAAAATAAACCATAAAAAGGAAAAAAGAAAAGAGAATGGAAAAATGTTATTCTGAATGACATTACATTGGTGAACTCTTATTTCTGGGCAGACTTTGTTTCCACAGGGCCGGGCTGTGCTCCGCTCTTATCTACGGACCGGGCATCGCTCCGCCTTTTCTCTCGGCCGGGCTTGGCTCTGCCGAGCCCCTAGCACCGGACTTCATTTCCCAGTTGCCCCATCTGCGGCAAGGACACCGCCTCCATCATTGCGTGGCGCCAGGAGGCGCTTAAAGGACTGACCGGGCCGAGTGCCCTTTGTAAACTCTTATTTCTGGGCAGACTTTGTTTCCGCATGGCCGGGCTGTGCTCCGCTCTTATCTACGGGCCGGGCATCGCTCCACCTTTCCTCTCCCTAGTCCCTAGTAATGCGCACTAAAAGGTGCCGGGGCTTGTAGATACAAATACGGCTGGTGGGCCTGCAGCGCTGGTTGCGCCACCCACCGAAGCAGCCGTAAAGATGTGTCTGGGAACTGCGACCGCAGAACCCGCGTGCGGTCTCGTACTGCCACGCTAGCTGGGCGAGTGCACCCACTTGCCAGCCTCGAACCTTCCCTTGACTACATATTAGTCACCCCTATGGTAGGCCTGCGGGCAGGGTGCGTTGTAGGTGTAAGGTAGGACAAGCCCTGATGTGTGTGGCCTGTCCTAGTAGTGACTTACAACCAAAACCGTAGTTCACTATTGAAGGCTACCTACTCCATTAGGCCAGACTGAGCTGCTGGAGTTATTACACCCTATAATCCCGGCAGGCTCAAGGAGCATGGTAGCGAGTCATGTTTAGTATGCCTGAACTCAGGATGATAAAATATTTCTTTTAGTAAAGTTTATTTTAGTATCCTGGGTTTGCAAATGCTACTTTTAGAAAGTTAGCCTTTGCTTGCCTAACCATTTCAGTCCGCCTCTGCTGGTATGTGTATCTGACTGTCTGGGACGTGTGAGTGACAGGGCTGGGTGGATGACAGGTGGTGAATGCGCAGATTACACCTTAGTGGGAGGTAGGAGTGCCTCTTGACTTGAACTGTAGCTGTGCTCGGCCACCACAATGCTGGCTCCACCCTCCTGGGGAGCGGCGGATGACTCGGCCGGCACCTGGCCCAGGAAGGGTGAAGCCCCCATCAACAAGGTACTCTGGCCACCCCTGTCCGCACAATGCTGGCTCCACCTCCTGTGGGGCGTCTGATGCGCCTGCCCCTCACACTGAAAGCAGAAGCCGGAGTACACCCGCCAGGGTACTCAAGGACTGAGAGTGGCTATGCAAAGGCCCCCCTGGCCTGCGAGAACAAAAGAATTGGCCTATAAAAGAAGGAGCCCTGCTCCTTGAGAATTAGATCCTGTTTGGGCTACAGAAGGACTCTGCCCGACGAGAAGGACCGTGAGAGACAAGGAAGGGTGCTGACTCTTGTCTGTGTCTGGTGCCTTGCTGCCGAAGGAGAGGAAGAAGAAAAAGACTACGAGAAGACTTTTGCTTTACTTTGTGCCAAACTCTGCTAAAGAGATCTCCAAGGGCTTGCAACTGAACTTGCCCCCTGACCAGCGTCCCAGGACCAGTGGACGCTACCCCCTGAAAGAAAGCGACTGCGGGTGCTGATCATCGCCGCAGTACCGACGGAGGAATCTCCTCCAAGGCAACAACATCCACCTGACCACCGTGACCGGGGCCCAAAGCAACAGCGAAAGCAAAGTGAGGACCAGCCGCCGCTGGCCCGAACACCGGGACCGCAACTGCACCGGGAGCCCGAGAGCAAAGCGAAGGAGGACCCGTCCGGTCCGAGCTCTCGAGTGACTGCGCTACAAGCAGCCACTCACCTGCAAAGACGGACAGTTGCCCTGTGAGAATCTGCAAGGTCGGTAGCCTGCCCGACAGCCCAGCTGTGAGCGCACAGCTGCACCGGCACTTGGCTGGGTACGTCCTGCACTTGGGGACCGTACTGCCACTTGCCGCCACCGCACAGCCGCCGCCCCCAGGGTCGGAGCGGACGACGAGGAGAGGACCCTGCCGCCACAGAACACCGCTGCCCCGGATGACCCGTGAACTGCTCGGCTGAGAGCCGCAATGAACAGCGACCCCGGGAAGGCAACGCGACGTGGGACAGATCCCCTGGAAGCCTCCTGCTCCACAAGGACTATTGTTTACATCGGCCTGAGGGCCCCAATAGAACGCTTAAACTGCTATAAAGAACTGTGGTAACCTGAACTGAGTAACTTGCAACCGTTATCGTAAAGTACGTTGACTGTATTCACAAGCCTGCTTAAAATCTATATAAAGATATATATTTTTACAGAATACAGTCTGGTCTCGTTGTGTGGTGGGTTGGTTGTAAAGGTGTACTATTGCAAGTGTTTAACCTATATGCCCCAAAGATTAGCCTACGACTGCTTAAGCCACACTACCTAGAGGGTAAGCAGAGGTTGTCTGGAAGGTAACCCTCAGCCCTGACGAGGAAGAGGAGAGTCCCTGCTTGTCGCTAGTGTTGCACTGCGCCAACTAGAGACTCCCCCTTCCTACATTGGTAGCAGCGGTGGGATTTCGAATTTACACTTGCGATATCTATACCTGAGCTTCTGACCACTACACAAGGATTACGGTCCAGTTACTTAGCCACAGACTTTGCTTTTGAATTTTGCCGAAAAGAAGATTCCGAGTGTGAAAGCCATGCCGGGCACAAAGAGCCTGGATGGAGCGGAGTCCACGACCTCGGAGGTGTTTGAGGTCGAGTGGGACGCCGCGAAGCTGGATAAATACTCAAAGATCGAGCTGAAGTTTTTCTGTAGGAAACTCAAGGTTCCGCACGCTGGTTGCAAGAATAAGCCAGAATTCTACAAGGCCCTGAAAGCCTGGGTAGAGTCCAGAAAGACCCCGGAGGATCAAGACGCCCTCGCCGAGCAGAATGCAACGGAGGAGCAGAATGCACTTGGGGATCTGACTGACCTCGAAAGGCAAGACAGCGTGCACAGCTTTGGTAAAGGCCTGTCGCCAGAGGAGCTGGCGGACAGGAAGGAAACGAGGAATCACGAAAGAAAGCTGGCAGAATTGAAAATCCAACTGGAGCTTGAAACGAAAAGAATGGCGCTGGAAGAGCGAAAGCACCAAATGGATTATGAAGTAAGAATGAGGGAGATAAGTCTCAAGGAGAGAGACTTGGATTGTCCTCCCTCTGGTGGCAGCACATCGCCAGTGCAGGTAGAGTCAAGAGTGCACATCCCGAAGGACGTAGTTAAGGAGTTCTTTAAGGGGGATGACATAGGACAGTGGTTTAGGGCATACGAGGTAGCCATGTCCTCCCACCGGGTCCCTGACAAGGATTGGGGAGCGGGGTTGTGGGGAAGGTTCCTTAGCGAAGGGAGAGATACCTTGCTAGATTTGCCCGTTGAAAATCAGAGATCCTATTCCCACATGAAAGAAGCTTTACTGAACAGGTACGGGCTTACCCCTGAAATGTATAGACAGAAGTTTAGGGGATGTACTAAGCGCCCTGGGAATACGTATGTGGAGTATGTGACTTACTTTTGCAGAGCACTGGATGGTTGGGTGAAGGGTAGCAGAGTTAATGATTTTCAAGGTCTCTTTGATTTGATTGCATGGGAGCACTTGTCTGATCACTGTTTTCCTGAGTTACGCCAACACCTGATCGATAGCAAGCTGTCCAACCCGAGGAAGCTTGCTGAGGAGGCGGACCGCTGGCTCAGCACCAGGGTCCACAAGGGTCCCGTGGGAGACTCCGCCAAGAGTGGGCAGGGTCCCCAGCAGAAGAGTGGGGGGGACAAGGGGGGAAAACAGAAAGGGTTCCAAAAAGGTCCCCAAAGTAGTTCCCAGGGGAGCCCGCAGCAGGGTTCTCAGCCTCCCCCACCCCCGAAGCAGAATGGAGCCCCGACAGGTAAACCTCTTCTTTTAAAATTGTTTGTGCATTACTTTGTTGTTTTTAAAAATACCTACCCACCTCCTGCTCACAAACAGCGTCTTCTGCGCTGCAACGATTCCTATCATCGCCATTACCGAGGGCGAGGCGCGTTCTTAGACACGCCCACTTCAGCTGGCCACGCCCCCTGAAACCGGCTATAAAAGTGCGCGCAGCTGATAGCGCGACACAACAGAACCACGAGTCTCCTGAGGCGGAAGCCGGGAGTGAGCCTTATTCTTCTTTTAAAATTGTTTGTGCATTACTTTGTTGTTTTTAAAATTACCTACTCACCTCCTGCTCACAAACAGCGTCTTCTGCGCTGCAACGATTCCTATCATCGCCATTACCGAGGGCGAGGCGCGTTCTTAGACACGCCCACTTCAGCTGGCCACGCCCCCTGAAACCGGCTATAAAAGTGCGCGCAGCTGATAGCGCGACACAACAGAACCACGAGTCTCCTGAGGCGGAAGCCGGGAGTGAGCCTTATTCTTCTTTTAAAATTGTTTGTGCATTACTTTGTTGTTTTTAAAAATACCTACCCACCTCCTGCTCACAAACAGCGTCTTCTGCGCTGCAACGATTCCTATCATCGCCATTACCGAGGGCGAGGCGCGTTCTTAGACACGCCCACCTCAGCTGGCCACGCCCCCTGAAACCGGCTATAAAAGTGCGCGCAGCTGATAGCGCGACACAACAGAACCACGAGTCTCCTGAGGCGGAAGCCGGGAGTGAGCCTTATTCTTCTTTTAAAATTGTTTGTGCATTACTTTGTTGTTTTTAAAATTACCTACTCACCTCCTGCTCACAAACAGCGTCTTCTGCGCTGCAACGATTCCTATCATCGCCATTACCGAGGGCGAGGCGCGTTCTTAGACACGCCCACCTCAGCTGGCCACGCCCCCTGAAACCGGCTATAAAAGTGCGCGCAGCTGATAGCGCGACACAACAGAACCACGAGTCTCCTGAGGCGGAAGCCGGGAGTGAGCCTTATTCTTCTTTTAAAATTGTTTGTGCATTACTTTGTTGTTTTTAAAAATACCTACCCACCTCCTGCTCACAAACAGCGTCTTCTGCGCTGCAACGATTCCTATCATCGCCATTACCGAGGGCGAGGCGCGTTCTTAGACACGCCCACTTCAGCTGGCCACGCCCCCTGAAACCGGCTATAAAAGTGCGCGCAGCTGATAGCGCGACACAACAGAACCACGAGTCTCCTGAGGCGGAAGCCGGGAGTGAGCCTTATTCTTCTTTTAAAATTGTTTGTGCATTACTTTGTTGTTTTTAAAATTACCTACTCACCTCCTGCTCACAAACAGCGTCTTCTGCGCTGCAACGATTCCTATCATCGCCATTACCGAGGGCGAGGCGCGTTCTTAGACACGCCCACTTCAGCTGGCCACGCCCCCTGAAACCGGCTATAAAAGTGCGCGCAGCTGATAGCGCGACACAACAGAACCACGAGTCTCCTGAGGCGGAAGCCGGGAGTGAGCCTTATTCTTCTTTTAAAATTGTTTGTGCATTACTTTGTTGTTTTTAAAAATACCTACCCACCTCCTGCTCACAAACAGCGTCTTCTGCGCTGCAACGATTCCTATCATCGCCATTACCGAGGGCGAGGCGCGTTCTTAGACACGCCCACCTCAGCTGGCCACGCCCCCTGAAACCGGCTATAAAAGTGCGCGCAGCTGATAGCGCGACACAACAGAACCACGAGTCTCCTGAGGCGGAAGCCGGGAGTGAGCCTTATTCTTCTTTTAAAATTGTTTGTGCATTACTTTGTTGTTTTTAAAATTACCTACTCACCTCCTGCTCACAAACAGCGTCTTCTGCGCTGCAACGATTCCTATCATCGCCATTACCGAGGGCGAGGCGCGTTCTTAGACACGCCCACCTCAGCTGGCCACGCCCCCTGAAACCGGCTATAAAAGTGCGCGCAGCTGATAGCGCGACACAACAGAACCACGAGTCTCCTGAGGCGGAAGCCGGGAGTGAGCCTTATTCTTCTTTTAAAATTGTTTGTGCATTACTTTGTTGTTTTTAAAAATACCTACCCACCTCCTGCTCACAAACAGCGTCTTCTGCGCTGCAACGATTCCTATCATCGCCATTACCGAGGGCGAGGCGCGTTCTTAGACACGCCCACCTCAGCTGGCCACGCCCCCTGAAACCGGCTATAAAAGTGCGCGCAGCTGATAGCGCGACACAACAGAACCACGAGTCTCCTGAGGCGGAAGCCGGGAGTGAGCCTTATTCTTCTTTTAAAATTGTTTGTGCATTACTTTGTTGTTTTTAAAATTACCTACTCACCTCCTGCTCACAAACAGCGTCTTCTGCGCTGCAACGATTCCTATCATCGCCATTACCGAGGGCGAGGCGCGTTCTTAGACACGCCCACCTCAGCTGGCCACGCCCCCGTGACGCCCTTCCCCTCTGGCATAAACTATGTGCCTCGCTAGGAAGCGCAGCGGACGGGCGCAGGGGCGCGTCGTCAGCGCGCCGAAGGCGCGCCAAAGGCAAGCCCGTCTGGGCCCGTCCGGGCCTGGACCGGGCCCAGGGCCAGTCCCCCTGTCGGTTCCGCTGATTCCGCTCGCACGTGCTGGACCAATTCCCAACTTCATTCACTCAACCCATCCCACTGCGCGGCCACAACCCCCTGCAACCCTAACCATTTAGAATCCGCTCCTTTTCACTGCCCTCAATGCAACTTTACTCTCCCGCCCTACCCTTTTCATTTGCCTACACATCCCACGCCGCAGCTCCCCGCATCTAACCACCGGATGCTGAAAGCAGGCTTGGTCAACTGCCGGTCTCTCCCCCGTCATGCCAACGACATCTGGATGTCGATTTCCTCCGACGAGTGGGATATTTTATTTCTCACTGAGTCCTGGTTAACTGATTCCTCCTCTCCGGACATCTATCTGGCCATCCCACCAGGCTATGACATAAAATGTATTAACCGGGCTGGGGGTAAATCGGGAGGCGGACTAGCAATCATCTTCAAATCTCATCTTCAGCTGACCACTACCAAACTTACCAACATTGGTATAATTGAAGCCCTATACTTCTCTGTATCCGATTCTGCGGCAGTTATACTGGCTGGTTCACTAGTCTATAACCCCCCCACTGCTGCTTCCCTCTCTCTTACCGCTCTCACCCACCAGCTGGCTGATCTATCCCTTAAACATCAATGCTTTCTAGTTTTAGGTGATTTTAACCTCCACGTTGACAACCCTCTCTGCGCGAAAGCGAATAATCTGCTGGAAATCATGGATAGTCTTAACCTCACTCAACTAGTCACCGGTCCTACTCATGTGGCTGGTCACACCTTAGATCTTATTTTCGCCAATTTCTCCACTATCACTGTTTCCCCTCCCCTCCCCCTTACGTGGTCCGACCACTATCTCATCCCCTTTTCTTTGGCCTTAGACCGGAAATCTGTCCCTCCTGCACCCAGGAAGGAGCTGGGAAGGAAGTGGCACAAAGTAACATGCGCCACCCTGGACCCGGTATTCCACTTCCAGACGGATCATCTATCCTCTGATATCGATGGAAATATCGCCAGGCTTAATACCGCCCTCATCAATGCTATCGACCACATTGCTCCCCAGAAAATCATTGCCTCCACTAGATCTCGCCCCTCCGCTCCTTGGTTCTCCACCTCTCTCCGTGAGGAAAAAAGCAGATGCAAAGCACTCGAACGGAAGTGGAGACTAAATTACGACCCAGAAGCTAAGCTGGCCTACAAAGCTGCCCTGAAAAAATTTCTCAAACATAAAAAAATCACCATGAAAGATGATTTTTCGCTTCAAATTGCCAAGGCCAAAAACTCCTCAAAAACCCTCTTCACCATCGTTAAAGATTTCATCAATCCTCCGGCCAGGGCCACTCAGAACTCAGCTAGTCAGACCCTGTGCGAAGGACTTTCGGACTTCTTCCTTGAAAAAATCAACAAGCTATGCATCTCCTTCCCTAAAGGGCCAATATCCCGGCCTCCGTCCACAAGTCCCCCGGCTCTACCGACCTTTCTCGCCTTTAATAAACTCACCCAGGAGGATGCCATCAGACTACTCATCCATTGCAAGTCTGGTGCACCCTCTGACCCTGTCCCTGCCAAACTCATGGGTGAGCTGGCCCCCTCGTTAGCCGAATCTTTCCTCACCATTTGGAACGCCTCCCTGCACCATGGCTTTTTCCCTACCACTTGGAAGGAAGCCTTGGTGATCCCCATTCTAAAAAAGGCAGATGCTGATCCCACCGTTTTCTCCAACTACCGCCCCATTTCCCTTCTCCCCAAACCCGCAAAGGTCTTGGAAAAAGCAGTGCAGTTGCAACTCACGGAGTACTTGGAAAGCAACTCACTACTGCACGACTCTCAATCTGGATTTCGGGCGGGATACAGCACAGAGACGGCTCTGCTGGAAGTATCGGAGACAATCCGGGAGTGCGTGGACAGGGGCGAGGAGGCCATGCTAGTCCTCCTCGACCTGTCCGCTGCATTCGATACGGTCTCTCACCCCATCCTCCTTGACCGACTTAAACAGATTGGCATTGGTGGCACTGCCTTTAGCTGGATCGAGTCCTTCCTCTCAGGAAGAAGTCAGAGGGTATTGTTGCGGCCTTTTAAATCGGAGGAAAAACCCCTGTCTTGCGGTGTGCCACAGGGCTCTGCCCTCAGCCCTCTGTTTTTTAACATCTATCTTGCCCCACTGGCCGACGTGGTGGAGTCCTACGGAGTCAGGGTGGTCTCTTATGCTGATGATACCCAGCTGGTGTTTTCCTTCAGAGACCACTCTGACTCCGCGTTCTCCAACTTCCGCCTGTGCCTCAACAACATCAGTGGTTGGATGTCTGAAAACCATCTAAGACTCAATGCAGACAAGACAGAGGTGCTGTTTTTTAACCAGAAAAACCCCATCCCCTCCTTCTGGTGGTGGCCCGCGGCACTTGATCCTGCTCCCTCTCCCGTCCACTCGGCCCGCAACTGGGTTTCCAGTTTGACGACTCCCTTTCATGCAAGACTCAGATTAATAAAGTGACCTCTGCCTGCTTCCTGAAGTTGCGCATGATTAGAAAAATACTCCCCTATCTCCCTCTGGACTCCCGCCGTACAGTTACCCATGCCCTCATCACGTCCCACCTGGACTATGCTAATAGCCTCTATGCTGGTGCCCCCAAATACCTGATTGACCGGCTGCAGATTGTTCAGAATGCGGTGGCCAGACTGATTGGCAATATTCCCTACCGTCAATCAGTAACCGCATATCGTAAGGAACTGCACTGGCTACCTGTGGCCAGCCGTATCCAGTTCAAGATCATCACTCTGACTTACCGAGCCATCAACGATCGCGGACCAACCTACTTGAAAAAACGTGTCTCAATCTCCCGTTCCATCAGATCTTTGAGATCCAATGACCTACGCCTTCTGATCTCTCCCCGTTTCAGGCTATCCAGAATGGGTGGCAGAGGGTTCAGTGTCATTGCGGCAAAACTGTGGAACGCGCTGCCAGGCGATCTTAGATTCTGTCCCTCCGAATCCTTCTTCCGGGCCAGACTCAAAACTTGGCTCTTCTCTGGACTCTGATTTACTACGATACTTCCCCTTCTTGCTCCTCTCCTCTCCTTTGGAGGTTCAGGTTCTAGCGCCGGGACACCCCTTCGGGGGTAGCTGTGCGCTCTACAAACTACATAAAAATAAAAAAAAAATAAAAAGGGGCCCTTCAATTGTTTCAAATGTGGCGAGCCTGGGCACATATCCAGTGACCCCAAGTGTCGCCTGTTTGGAAAACCCGCACCCACTGGTGCTCCGCCCCGACAAGTGACTAGCGTTCACCTGGGAGAAGAAATGATGGTCCCGGGGGGTGGAGATCTCGTTCACATGACCCTAGTCTCGCTAGGAGACAGTGAAATGATCCCTACGAACTACCTGCCCTCTAACACTAAGAAATATGGGCAGGTGGTGATCATCAATGGTAAGGAAGCTGAGGCTCTTAAAGATACAGGAGCCAGTGTGACTGCAGTGAGGCAGCACCTGGTGTCTCAAGAGCAGGTTGTACCCCATGCCTACTGTAGGGTTATCAACGCTGATAATTCTGAGAGTCAGTGTCCGATGGCTCAAGTTCCCTTCGAGTGGGGGGGGTCTCTGGTACTCTGCAGGTCTGTGTGAGAAAAACCATGCCTGTTGACTGTTTACTAGGGAACGACTTGGAGCACTCCCCTTGGGAAAATGTGGAGAAGACGACTCACCTGCGGATGGTGGGTCTGCCTGACTGGGCGTGCGTGACCACCCGGTCGATGGCAGCCAGTAGGGGTGATCGAGAGGTCCTGGGGCCTGAAGGAGAGGCCCAGGAACCGGCCTTAGGGAGAAGGCGCAGGGGGCGCGGGAAACCGGCCCCTGAGGTTCCCACGGTCCAGGAGGAAGCAGACCTTGAGGGGGATGCCCTGGAGCCTACAGTGGAACAGATCGCCGAACTGGGGGACCTGCCTGAGCTGACCCATTGGCAGCAAGAAGGAGGACCCTCCAGGGAGGAATTCTGCAAGGAGCAGAAAGTATGCCCTTCTCTCGTGGGTATGCGGCAGCAGGCCGCAGACCAGGCCAATGGTGTTCAGGCCAAAACACATTACGTGTACTGGGAGAATGACCTCCTGTATTCGGAGCCTAAGGCTGCTGAACCTGGGTCAGCCCGTGTGCTGGTGGTACCCCAGAAGTTCAGAGCCTTCCTACTGGGTCTGGCTCATGATGTACCTTTAGCAGGACATTTGGGGATGGACAAGACCTATGACAGGCTTGTCACCCACTTTTACTGGCCCCAAATTCATAAGAGTTCAGATGCTCATTGCAGAACCTGTCCAACTTGCCAGGCAAGTGGGAAGACGGGAGGGAAGAACAAGGCTCCCCTCCAACCCTTCCCTGTGGTCGGTACGCCATTCCAGCGAGTGGGTATTGACATCGTTGGGCCTCTGGACCCCAAGACAGCCATGGGCAACAGGTTCATCCTGGTCTTGGTGGATCATGCCACTCGGTACCCCGAAGCCATCCCTCTGAGGACAGTGACGGCCCCCGTGGTGGGACGGGCACTGATGGGAATTTTCTCACGAGTGGGATTCCCTCTAGAGGTGGTGAGCGACAGGGGGACCAATTTCATATCCAAGTATATGAAGTCCCTTTGGCAAGAGTGTGGCGTAACGTATAAGTTCACCACGCCTTACCATCCCCAAGGTAACGGGTTGGTTGAGAGATTCAACCGAACCCTGAAAGCCATGATCATGGGCCTAGAAGGTCCGATGAGGCGTAAGTGGGACGTCCTCTTACCATGCCTGCTCTTTGCATATCGCGAGGTACCACAGAAGTCCCTAGGGTTCAGCCCCTTTGAACTACTGTACGGTCACCCCTTGAGAGGACCGCTGAGTTTGGTAAAGGAAGGCTGGGAGCAATCTCCCAGGAAACCTCCCCAGAATGTATATAGCTACATGCTGGCCTTCAGAAACCAGACCAGACGCTTCAGACAACTTGCCGAGGCAAATCTGGAAGCCAGCCAGGAGGAAATGAAGCGGTGGTACGATCAGAATGCCACTCTGGTCGAGCTTCAACCTGGACAAGAGGTGTATGTCCTGGCCCCAGTGGAGCCCTGTGCCCTTCAAGATAAGTGGACAGGCCCATTTGAGGTTGTGGAGCGCAAGAGCCCCGTGACATACTTGGTGGACATGAAGACGCCCAGGAACCCTTTGCGGGTCCTACATGTCAACCGCCTCAAGCCCCACTTGCGAAGGTTCGAAGTGGGCATGTTGTTGGCAACTGATGACGGAATGGAGGAGGAGTCGGAGCCTCTTCCTGACCTCTTGGTGGCCTGGGAGAAAGATGGGTCAGTGGATGGAGTTAAACTCTCACCCACCTTGACCGCCGAACAACAGGAGGACTGCCGCCAGTTGCTGGGGCAGTTTCCAGATCTGTTCTCCCTGGTTCCGAGTGTCACAGATTGGTGCGTCCATGATGTGGACACTGGAGACAGCTTACCTGTGAAGCATAAGGCTTACTGGGTGACTGACAGGGTCCGGGCCTGCATCAAGGAGGAGGTCTCCAAGATGCTTGCCCTCGGGGTGGTTGAGTCTTCCAGCAGTCCTTGGTCCAGCCCCGTGGTCTTGGTTCCGAAGGCTGCTGCGCCGGGAGCCACACCCGAACTCCGGTTCTGTGTGGACTACAGAGGACTCAATTCAGTCACGAAGACTGACGCGCACCCCATCCCCAGAGCTGATGAGCTCATTGATTGGCTGGGGGCTGCCAAGTTCCTTAGTACGTTTGATTTAACGTCTGGGTACTGGCAGATCGCCTTGACCGATGGGGCAAAAGAGAGGTCGGCATTCTCTACACCAGATGGGCATTTCCAGTTCCGGGTTATGCCATTTGGAATGAAGAATGCCCCTGCCACCTTTCAGAGATTGGTCAACCAGGTGTTGGCTGGACTGGACGAGTTCAGTGCCGCCTACCTGGATGACATCGCGGTGTTCAGTGGCACCTCGCCCGAACACCTGCGACACCTCTGGGAAGTGTTGATGGCCCTGCGCAGAGCAGGCCTCACAATCAAGGCAAGCAAGTGCCAGATTGGGCAGGGTTCCGTGGTGTACTTGGGACACCAAGTTGGGAGTGGCAAGGTAGCACCCTTGCAGCCCAAAATCGAGACCATCCTGGCTTGGGAGCCCCCCAAGACCCAGACTGCAGTGAGAGCCTTCCTAGGGCTCACTGGGTATTACAGGAGGTTTGTCAAGGGATATGGCACAATCGTGACCCCCTTGACAGAGCTGACTTCGAAGAAGCAGCCCAGGAATGTGATTTGGACTGACACCTGTCAGAAGGCTTTTGACACCCTGAAGACTGCCATGTGCACGGCGCCCGTGCTCCTGGCCCCTGATTTCTCCAAGGAGTTCATAGTGCAAACAGACGCTTCAGAGCATGGTGTAGGGGCCGTTCTTTCACAGATGACTGAGGAGGGCTTTGACCAACCCGTAGCCTTCATAAGTAGGAGGTTACTTCCACGGGAAAGTAGGTGGAGTGCAATAGAGCGTGAAGCATTTGCTGTGGTCTGGGCGCTGAAGAAGCTAAGACCCTACCTGTTTGGGTCTCACTTCCGAGTTCAGACGGACCACAGGCCCCTCAGATGGTTGATGCAAATGAAGGGTGAGAACCCGAAACTGTTGAGGTGGTCCATTTCTCTACAGAGTATGGACTTTACGGTGGAACACCGCCCTGGCACCGATCACGCCAATGCTGACGGTCTGTCCAGATTTTTCCGCCTTAGTGATGTGGAACTCCCTGGGGAAGGGTAGTTCCTCCCACATTTCAGCTGGAGGGGACACATGTTAGACCTGGCATCTTGGCATGAGTCTCCCTTCCACTTTTTGCTGATGTGCCTCCGATGTTTTGCTGGTTTTCCGATACTCAGGGCACTGCGCCACGGCTGACCCGTGCCGCAGTGCAAGTGCTCCCTCCTGTAAATTGTACATGCGATTGGTATCCCTGATTGGTGCATTGGATTTACTGTCAGTCCCTAGTAATGCGCACTAAAGAGTGCCGGGGCTTGTAGATGCCAATACGGCTGTTGGGCCTGCAGCGCTGGTTGCGCCACCCACCGAAGCAGCCGTAAAGATGTGTCTGAGAACTGCGACCGCAGAACCCGCGTGCGGTCTCGTACTGCCACGCTAGCTGGGCGAGTGCACCCACTTGCCAGCCTCGAACCTTCCCTTGACTACATATTAGTCACCCCTATGGTAGGCCTGCGGGCAGGGTGCGTTGTAGGTGTAAGGTAGGACAAGCCCTGATGTGTGTGGCCTGTCCTAGTAGTGACTTACAACCAAAACCGTAGTTCACTATTGAAGGCTACCTGCTCCATTAGGCCAGACTGAGCTGCTGGAGTTATTACACCCTATAATCCCGGCAGGCTCAAGGAGCATGGTAGCGAGTCATGTTTAGTATGCCTGAACTCAGGATGATAAAATATTTCTTTTAGTAAAGTTTATTTTAGTATCCTGGGTTTGCAAATGCTACTTTTAGAAAGTTAGCCTTTGCTTGCCTAACCATTTCAGTCCGCCTCTGCTGGTATGTGTATCTGACTGTCTGGGACGTGTGAGTGACAGGGCTGGGTGGATGACAGGTGGTGAATGCGCAGATTACACCTTAGTGGGAGGTAGGAGTGCCTCTTGACTCGAACTGTAGCTGTGCTCGGCCACCACAATGCTGGCTCCACCCTCCTGGGGAGCGGCGGATGACTCGGCCGGCACCTGGCCCAGGAAGGGTGAAGCCCCCATCAACAAGGTACTCTGGCCGCCCCTGTCCGCACAATGCTGGCTCCACCTCCTGTGGGGCGTCTGATGCGCCTGCCCCTCACACTGAAAGCAGAAGCCGGAGTACACCCGCCAGGGTACTCAAGGACTGAGAGTGGCTATGCAAAGGCCCCCCTGGCCTGCGAGAACAAAAGAATTGGCCTATAAAAGAAGGAGCCCTGCTCCTTGAGAATTAGATCCTGTTTGGGCTACAGAAGGACTCTGCCCGACGAGAAGGACCGTGAGAGACAAGGAAGGGTGCTGACTCTTGCCTGTGTCTGGTGCCTTGCTGCCGAAGGAGAGGAAGAAGAAAAAGACTACGAGAAGACTTTTGCTTTACTTTGTGCCAAACTCTGCTAAAGAGATCTCCAAGGGCTTGCAACTGAACTTGCCCCCTGACCAGCGTCCCAGGACCAGTGGACGCTACCCCCTGAAAGAAAGCGACTGCGGGTGCTGACCATCGCCGCAGTACCAACGGAGGAATCTCCTCCAAGGCAACGACATCCACCTGACCACCGTGACCAGGGCCCAAAGCAACAGCGAAAGCAAAGTGAGGACCAGCCGCCGCTGGCCCGAACACCGTGACCGCAACTGCACCGGGAGCCCGAGAGCAAAGCGAAGGAGGACCCGTCCGGTCCGAGCTCTCGAGTGACTGCGCTACAAGCAGCCACTCACCTGCATAGGACGGACAGTTGCCCTGTGAGAATCCGCAAGGTCGGTAGCCTGCCCGACAGCCCAGCTGTGAGCGCACAGCTGCACCGGCACTTGGCTGCGTACGTCCTGCACTTGGGGACCGTACTGCCACTTGCCGCCACCGCACAGCCGCCACCCCCAGGGTCGGAGCGGACGACGAGGAGAGGACCCTGCCGCCACAGAACACCGCTGCCCCGGATGACCCATGAACTGCTCGGCTGAGAGCCGCAACGAACAGCGACCCCGGGAAGGCAACGCGACGTGGGACAGATCCCCTGGAAGCCGCCTGCTCCACAAGGACTATTGTTTACATCGGCCTGAGGGCCCTAAGAGAACGCTTAAACTGCTATAAAGAACTGTGGTAACCTGAACTGAGTAACTTGCAACCGTTATCGTAAAGTACGTTGACTGTATTCACAAGCCTGCTTAAAATCTATATAAAGATATATATTTTTACAGAATACAGTCTGGTCTCGTTGTGTGGTGGGTTGGTTGTAAAGGTGTACTATTGCAAGTGTTTAACCTATATGCCCCAAAGATTAGCCTACGACTGCTTAAGCCACACTACCAGGAGGGTAATCAGAGGTTGTCTGGAAGGTAACCCTCAGCCCTGACCCATTGGCAGCAAGAAGGAGGACCCTCCAGGGAGGAATTCTGCAAGGAGCAGAAAGTATGCCCTTCTCTCGTGGGTATGCGGCAGCAGGCCGCAGACCAGGCCAATGGTGTTCAGGCCAAAACACATTACGTGTACTGGGAGAATGACCTCCTGTATTCGGAGCCTAAGGCTGCTGAACCTGGGTCAGCCCGTGTGCTGGTAGAAGTTCAGAGCCTTCCTACTGGGTCTGGCTCATGATGTACCTTTAGCAGGACATTTGGGGATGGACAAGACCTATGACAGGCTTGTCACCCACTTTTACTGGCCCCAAATGCATAAGAGTTCAGATGCTCATTGCAGAACCTGTCCAACTTGCCAGGCAAGTGGGAAGACGGGAGGGAAGAACAAGGCTCCCCTCCAACCCTTCCCTGTGGTCGGTACGCCATTCCAGCGAGTGGGTATTGACATCGTTGGGCCTCTGGACCCCAAGACAGCCATGGGCAACAGGTTCATCCTGGTCTTGGTGGATCATGCCACTCGGTACCCCGAAGCCATCCCTCTGAGGACAGTGACGGCCCCCGTGGTGGGACGGGCACTGATGGGAATTTTCTCACGAGTGGGATTCCCTCTAGAGGTGGTGAGCGACAGGGGGACCAATTTCATATCCAAGTATATGAAGTCCCTTTGGCAAGAGTGTGGCGTAACGTATAAGTTCACCACGCCTTACCATCCCCAAGGTAACGGGTTGGTTGAGAGATACAACCGAACCCTGAAAGGCATGATCATGGGCCTAGAAGGTCCGATGAGGCGTAAGTGGGACGTCCTCTTACCATGCCTGCTCTTTGCATATCGCGAGGTACCACAGAAGTCCCTAGGGTTCAGCCCCTTTGAACTACTGTACGGTCACCCCTTGAGAGGACCGCTGAGTCTGGTAAAGGAAGGCTGGGAGCAATCTCCCAGGAAACCTCCCCAGAATGTATATAGCTACATGCTGGCCTTCAGAAACCAGACCAGACGCTTCAGACAACTTGCAGAGGCAAATCTGGAAGCCAGCCAGGAGGAAATGAAGCGGTGGTACGATCAGAATGCCACTCTGGTCGAGCTTCAACCTGGACAAGAGGTGTATGTCCTGGCCCCAGTGGAGCCCTGTGCCCTTCAAGATAAGTGGACAGGCCCATTTGAGGTTGTGGAGCGCAAGAGCCCCGTGACATACTTGGTGGACATGAAGACGCCCAGGAACCCTTTGCGGGTCCTACATGTCAACCGCCTCAAGCCCCACTTGCGAAGGTCCGAAGTGGGCATGTTGTTGGCAACTGATGACGGAATGGAGGAGGAGTCGGAGCCTCTTCCTGACCTCTTGGTGGCCTGGGAGAAAGATGGGTCAGTGGATGGAGTTAACCTCTCACCCACCCTGACCGCCGAACAACAGGAGGACTGCCGCCAGTTGCTGGGGCAGTTTCCAGATCTGTTCTCCCTGGTTCCGAGTGTCACAGATTGGTGCGTCCATGATGTGGACACTGGAGACAGCTTACCTGTGAAGCATAAGGCTTACTGGGTGACTGACAGGGTCCGGGCCTGCATCAAGGAGGAAGCTGTGCTCGGCCACCACAATGCTGGCTCCACCCTCCTGGGGAGCGGCGGATGACTCGGCCGGCACCTGGCCCAGGAAGGGTGAAGCCCCCATCAACAAGGTACTCTGGCCGCCCCTGTCCGCACAATGCTGGCTCCACCTCCAGTGGGGCGTCTGATGCGCCTGCCCCTCACACTGAAAGCAGAAGCCGGAGTACACCCGCCAGGGTACTCAAGGACTGAGAGTGGCTATGCAAAGGCCCCCCTGGCCTGCGAGAACAAAAGAATTGGCCTATAAAAGAAGGAGCCCTGCTCCTTGAGAATTAGATCCTGTTTGGGCTACAGAAGGACTCTGCCCGACGAGAAGGACCGTGAGAGACAAGGAAGGGTGCTGACTCTTGCCTGTGTCTGGTGCCTTGCTGCCGAAGGAGAGGAAGAAGAAAAAGACTACGAGAAGACTTTTGCTTTACTTTGTGCCAAACTCTGCTAAAGAGATCTCCAAGGGCTTGCAACTGAACTTGCCCCCTGACCAGCGTCCCAGGACCAGTGGACGCTACCCCCTGAAAGAAAGCGACTGCGGGTGCTGACCATCGCCGCAGTACCAACGGAGGAATCTCCTCCAAGGCAACGACATCCACCTGACCACCGTGACCGGGGCCCAAAGCAACAGCGAAAGCAAAGTGAGGACCAGCCGCCGCTGGCCCGAACACCGTGACCGCAACTGCACCGGGAGCCCGAGAGCAAAGCGAAGGAGGACCCGTCCGGTCCGAGCTCTCGAGTGACTGCGCTACAAGCAGCCACTCACCTGCATAGGACGGACAGTTGCCCTGTGAGAATCCGCAAGGTCGGTAGCCTGCCCGACAGCCCAGCTGTGAGCGCACAGCTGCACCGGCACTTGGCTGGGTACGTCCTGCACTTGGGGACCGTACTGCCACTTGCCGCCACCGCACAGCCACCACCCCCAGGGTCAGAGCGGACGACGAGGAGAGGACCCTGCCGCCACAGAACACCGCTGCCCCGGATGACCCGTGAACTGCTCGGCTGAGAGCCGCAACGAACAGCGACCCCGGGAAGGCAACGCGACGTGGGACAGATCCCCTGGAAGCCGCCTGCTCCACAAGGACTATTGTTTACATCGGCCTGAGGGCCCTAAGAGAACGCTTAAACTGCTATAAAGAACTGTGGTAACCTGAACTGAGTAACTTGCAACCGTTATCGTAAAGTACGTTGACTGTATTCACAAGCCTGCTTAAAATCTATATAAAGATATATATTTTTACAGAATGCAGTCTGGTCTCGTTGTGTGGTGGGTTGGTTGTAAAGGTGTACTATTGCAAGTGTTTAACCTATATGCCCCAAAGATTAGCCTACGACTGCTTAAGCCACACTACCTAGAGGGTAAGCAGAGGTTGTCTGGAAGGTAACCCTCAGCCCTGACGAGGAAGAGGAGAGTCCCTGCTTGTCGCTAGTGTTGCACTGCGCCAACTAGAGACTCCCCCTTCCTACAAGAGACCTCCCGTGGACCTTTCAAAACATACTTCCTCACCTTATGTGAGCTCTCGCACTGATTTTGATGACCCTCTTTCTACTGATAATGTCCCAATACTCTTGCGCGACACACCTTCCTCTTTACCCGTTGTGTCCACTGATTTATATACGAATGTCATATCTTTCCCTGACAGTAATTCTTCCATGGGATTTGATGGGACAATTAGGCAATCATTACCAGTAGTCGGGACCGCCAAGAAGAGGACCAAGAACTCTGCGACGCTTAAAGCCTTTGGCCCACCACCTAGTAAAAGAAAAAAAAAGGGTGGTGACCCACCAAGAACGAAGATTAGCCACTCTAACTTTGGTAAACCTTCAAAGGGCATTGTAAAAACTGGGCCAGCTTTAAAGGGCCCTACTTCAACTGTATCTACCCCAAACGTTGATATAATTACTGTACCAACCTCACCAGTTTAGTCACACCTCTACATTGTCCGCCTAAGGAAGCACTGTCGCTTGCTCCTTTGGAAAGCCTGGAACACATGATTAGGTCTTTTATTCTACCTGTAATAGAGAGGTTGAAGAGGGTTGAGCAACGGCTGGAGAACTTAGAGCTGGCTATTAGTAAAACTGCTGGGTTAACTAAGAACCTTGTGAAGCCGGCACTATCCTCTCCAGCAATAGTGCTACCTCCCACTCCTGTTGCCCATAAAGGTGTAAATAAAATCAACAAGCCTACAAATTCTGAACATCTTAGGGCAAAACCATCCAAACCAGTCCAAAAATCAGCATCACTTGGTGTCAGTGTAGCACAGAAGTTAGATAAGAAAAAGTCCTACAACGGAGAAAGCCGAGGCGATAGGGGAAGTACTAGTCCCGTCCCAGTAGGTAACCACAGGGGTCGTCAAGTAGAATTACCCCTTGAAGCGGTACCCTTCATGGTTGTCCTCACGGGTGTCCCTATATTACCAGATGGGAAAAGGGAAGGCTTCTTCCAGTTAAAAAACAAAACTATGCATTGGCTTAGTCAAAACCGACCACTTCCTTACAATATTAATGGTGAAATCCTGCATGTTCGGTGACTCCAATGGCTGGGAACCAGAGTAAAAGACATAAAGGGGGACTTAATTGTTATCAATTTTAGAGATCCCGGAGCGGTTAGATATTTTTAAAATTGGTCCCCAGGGAATGCTGGATATTCAATTGTTCCCTGTGAATTGACATATTTTTACCCAAGACCTCTAGTGACCCCTATAACATGCCCCGGGTCCCTATCTTACAAGCAGACCAACTTTCCTAAACACCTTAACAAACCGTACAGGACGCATGTATTCAATCCTGTGAATTTCGAAAATCTATCCAGGTGGGATACTGTACCATTTAAGAGACATAGAAACCAAAATGGGAGGATGGATTACTTGTTGCCGTTCACCCCGCTGGAAGTCGCAAATAGATTCGACGCCTTTTCAGGCTCGATGACTGCCATTGACAGACGGAGCCCCTTAATTCCAAGATACCCACTACTGATAACCCACTTGGTAAAACAACAACTTGCCCAATAAAAAAAAACTTGACACCAGCACAAACTATTCTGCCTGTAACTGTCTCTTATTCTGATGAACGGCCACTGGTTAACCGTGAGCCTGACCAAGGTGTAGAAGTTAGCTCCCCTGCTTTCAACAATCTTTCTGGACCTCTGGACTGTGAACCAACTAAGCAAGACTTGGCTGAAGCTCCAGTCAAAATCTTATCTTATGTGGCGGGTCTTATGAGTAAATTGCCCATTCCAGAGTGGGGCTCCCTAATGCCTTTGCATGATATTTGCATGTTGCAGGAAACTTGGGCGCTTAAAGAAAGCGTAGTCCAGGGTTTTGCAACATATGATATTCTGGCAAGCGTGGGTGCTAGGGGTAGACCCTCGGGAGGATTGTCTATATGGGTTGGCACGCACTTGGGAGTAAATGTAACACCCATTCCAACTAACTCAATAGATGTTCAGTGTGTCTTGCTGATCTTGCCAAATGGGCCAGACATCGCTCTGATTAATGTATATTCAAGGCCAGTTAGGCGGGGTCTTGAGTCAAAAACTATTGAGATATTGTTAATCCTCATACAATCTATTGACCCCTCTACTATATTAATCTTGGGTGGTGATTTTAACTGTCATTTTGAGCCCCTTATGGACCCAAACTTTGGTGAATCGGATGATGTAGATCTAGTTTGGAATATCCCAGAACCACTGACCCCTCAGGTCAAGGCTTGGACACCCCTTGTTTTGCAAATGCAGTCGTTTGCGCTAACTACTTCGCTAAGAGCCTGCAATGGGAGGGTGGAGCCTGTTAGACCAGGGAGAGCCGCATTTAATCGATTAAATCAGACCTCAATATTCAATTATATTTTTATGGAGGCTAAATATTGGGATAGGTTGTCTGAATTTAGGGTCATCGAAAGGTCTGACAGTGACCACAATGCCTTAGTTCTGTCACTTAAACCAGGGAGTTTCGGGTTGAAGGGCTCAACTATGATTAATTACACCGACACTGTGCCACTAATAATAACAAACTGTAGACGCAGGGTTAAATGGCCAGATCTACAAGCTTCGACTATCAAACTTGCAGAACTGTATGAAACCATTATTCCGTTCATCGAAGAGATGGGGAAAGCTGGCCATCTGGGTAGGGTAACTCAAATACATAACCAATAGGTTGCCACACTAAAAGATATTTTGCACCCAGTAAGAAGGGTAAATAATATAGGGACCATGATTTCTCAATGGTTTAACAGTTCCTGTAGGAAGGCCAAAAAGGCTTTGCTTACAGCATTAAAAAACAATGATAGCGAGGCCATTAGGATACATCGCATTATCTATAAAAAGCGAATTTGTGAAGCTAAAAGGGAGTGGGAAGCCGCAATGTGGGAAGAGTTGGGATCTGCACTCAGGAATAAGGACTCCAAACTATTCTGGTCCATTTTCACCACTGGCATTAGTGGGCATACCCAGGCGCTTGCCCCCAATATTGCCCCCTCCATCTGGGAAGGCCACTTTGCTACTTTATATGGCACTTCGGAGCCTGACGCCTTGCCTCGTAGCTCTTTAGAACCCCAGCAAATGCAGGGTGTCAATGGGACTGAGGATTGTGGATGGTTGACTAAAGCCCCTACATCCCACGTTTTGGTGGAACCTTTTACCCTAACAGAGGTTGAGACAGCCATAGGCAAATTGCTCCCCAACAAGGCCCCAGGATTGGATAAACTGCCGGGGGATTTGTTTAGGGGGCAGCCGAAAATGTGGGCTCCCTATCTGGTTGTTTTATTTAATGGCATTGTGCAGGGGGAAAACCCGCCCCCTACTTGGCTAGGAGCAGAGATTGTCCCCATTCTAAAAAAGGGCTGCCCACTTATCCCTTCTAATTATAGACCCATCAGTCTAATTGATACTTCACAATAGCTGATGGGGAGGGTTATCGTCGATAGGATCTTTGGGTGGATCGAAGATAAAGGGATCCTTTCTACTCCGCAGGCAGGGTTTAGGTCCGGGACATCTACCCTAGACCAGATATTTCACCTGCAGGTCCTGTACTGGAAAACAGCAAAGGTGGAGGGTGGCAGCCTCTACCTTGTGTTTGTGGACCTGCGGGCGGCATTTGATCTGGTTCCCCGCACCAAATTGTGGAAGGTGTTGGTGGACCTAGGACTCCCTTCATACCTACTAAATGTACTAGCTAGGTCACATATAAATAATTTTGCACAAGTCAGGTGTGATAGGCATGGCGAACCCGAAGACCAACCCACCCGACCCCCTGCAGGACCCCCACCTCCCTTAAACACCCTCAACGACTGGAACCCAATCTCCACTGAGGACACCATCCGCTTGATGAACTCCATCCACTCAGGATCCCCAACTGACCCATGCCCTCACCACATCTTCAACAAAGCAGACTCCATCATAGCACCACACCTTCGAGATGTCATCAACTGCTCACTCAACTCCGCCACCTTCCCGGAAAGCTGGAAACATGCCGAACTCAGCGCCCTCCTGTAGAAACCCACAGCTGACCCCACCGAACTCAAAAACTACCGCCCCATCTCGCTCCTTCCATTCCCAGCCAAAGTCATCGAGAAAGCGGTCAACAACCAGCTCCCCGCCTTCCTTGAAACAAACAAATCCCTAGACTCCTCACAATCCGGCTTCCGAGCCAAACACAGCACTGAAACCGCCCTCTTTGCAGCAACAGACGACATTCGAACTCTCCTGGACAATGGAGACACAGTCGCCCTTATCCTCTTTGACCTCTCCGCAGCCTTCGACACAGTCTGCCATAGCACCCTTCTACAGCGACTCAAAAACATTGGAATACAAGGAAAAGCATTGGAATGGATCACCTCGTTCCTCACCGGAAGAACCCAGAGAGTCCGCCTCCCACCATTCATCTCAGAGGCCACTGAAGTCATCTGTGGCGTACCCCAAGGATCCTCACTCAGTCCCACCCTCTTCAACGTATACATGAGCCCCCTCGCGGCCATCGCACGCCAACACAACCTCAACATCATCTCCTACGCGGATGACACTCAACTGATCCTTTCACTCACCAACGACCCTAGCACCGCAAAAACTAACCTACACGAAGGAATGAAAGAAGTAGCCGAATGGATGAAACACAGCCGTCTGAAACTGAACTCAGATAAAACAGAAGTCCTTATCTTAGGCACCTCCCCCTCTGCCTGGGACGACTCTTGGTGGCCAGAAGCCCTTGGAAAAGCACCCATCCCGACGGACCACGCACGGAACCTGGGCGTCATCCTGGATTCCTCACTTTCAATGAATAGACAAGTCAACGCCGTCTCTTCATCCTGCTTCAACATTCTTCGCATGCTCAAAAAAACATTTTGTTGGATCCCCACCGAAACTAGGAAAACGGTCACCCACGCTCTGGTCACGAGCCGACTGGACTACGGAAACACCCTATACGCCGGTACTACCGCTAAACTCCAGAAAAAACTCCAACGAATCCAGAACGCTTCAGCCAGGCTCATATTAGACATCCGACGCAAAGAACACATCTCTGGTCACCTGAAAAACCTCCACTGGCTCCCCGTCAATAAGAGGATCACTTTCCGGCTCCTAACCCACGCACACAAAGCACTCTACGAAATCGGACCAGAATGCCTCAACACTTGACTGTCCTTCTACACCCCCTCTCGCCAGCTACGATCATCCAACCAAGCCCTGGCCACTGTACCTCGCATCAACAAAACCACCATGGGAGGTAGATCCTTTTCCTACCTGGCAGCTAAAACCTGGAACTCACTTCCCACTCACCTTCGCCTTACTCAGAACTACCTAGCATTCAGAAAGCAACTTAAAACGTGGATATTTGACCAGTAATTCCCCACCCCTCTTCAAGCGCCTTGAGACCCTCTGGGTATGTAGCGCGCTATATAAATTTTCTGACTTGACTTGACTGATCAGTTTCCAGTTCAAAAAGGAGTTCACCAAGGGTGCCCTGGCACAATCTAAACAGATGACAACATTGCCACTAAACCCGATTAAGTTCCCTTCGACCAAAGACTCTGATGAATTATAGAACTGCCATTGCAGCATTATAAGTCATTGCACTATTAAAACAGCACTATTTATAAATACCCTACTTACTCCTAACTAAGGATTTAGCACACTTCCTCCTCACGACTAAAAAACGTCCCGTTAGGCCACAATTGACATAAATATCACATAACCGATTTTTAACCTTTTTTGTATTATCACGGAGAAATACGATAATATGTACAGTGGAAGGATCCATAAATGATTGGAACATTGATAGACCAATTATACGCCCCCCTTTTATGACTAAAAGACACTCGGCAATGAGAATAGTCTTTTTTCCATCTTTCCTAAACAAACATTTTTTAACCCGGATCAGGAAACAGAGAGTGTGAACCGGGCGCCCGATGGCAGAGTCAGCACAGTACTGACAGGACCGCAGGTAGCATGAGGGCTTTCCAAGACATGGAGACACCGCCGACTAACTGTAAAGTTTTGAACCACTTAACAAATTCCCCTTTTTAAATTGTTTATTTGCAGGAGGCTCCTAAGACCATCGAGGGCACCGTGGACAGCACGCCACAGATTTACATAAGGTAAAACACCACTGTGGGTGTAACAAGGGTGAATTCAGGGTCCGAAATCACGAGGCCATTTTTTCAAAATAGTGAGTATCGGATAAAATAATACGGGTATTTTGTAAACAACCGGAGGCAAAGGGCTTTATCATTGAATGTGCCAAGCGCGTAAAAGCCATTTAAAAAAAAAAACATCAAATAACGGAACTCCTTAGAAAAGAGGAATAGTAAAAAGCTTCACACATTTCTAATCAGAGGAGACATACCCTTAGCTCCTTAGTTAAAAGCGCATATTGAATCACAGTGAATGCCTACTTCAAAGGGAGATACATTTACTCCAAGGATGTAGGCAAACGTATCTGTATAATACTTACTGTTTACAACGAATAATGGTTGAAGAATGAGTGTAAATTTTGCCAATCAGACGGATACACCAGTGCCTTTGCTAAAGGTATGAGTGAGTTGACCTTAAAAGACAGAGTTGTGTGTCATGAAAAGTATTGCCATTTTCCAGTTGCTATACGAAAGAGTACAGCATCTTTAGCATAAGTAATTCTATGTTTGTGTTTGTCCTACACACAACCCCCCCCCCCCCAAAACCCACGTCTTTCCATTCATTACAGGTACCTACGGGACCATTAACAAGGAAGGATTAATAAATCTCTCCAACCACTACATCTGAACATACAATTCTGTTCTAGTGTTATCACTATCACCGAGACGCCCTTGGTCTCTATTTTTGCACTTCACTTTTGTCCTGAAGAAAGCCCACTCGACCCATTTTGGCGAACTAGGGCTGAAACATGCCGACCTTTTTAAAATAATAAATACTAGTGTGTGAGATACCTCAACTGTCTCAATACACACACCTTAATTTTAATATAGTCTCGCACCCTGTCTGATTAAAGTTTTGAAACACAGGGCAGACAAGCCTTTTTACCATTTCACAGCACTGCACTTCCCTATCACTAATCACTACTGCTGTAACCAAAGGGTTTGTCCTCCAGGTGGAGGTTGCATAACCACTAAACCCAATTATTATGCACTCACGCATCTAAGGGGCGGACAATCAAGATATACCGCTTCGCTTAACAACAGACACGTGCATGAGGGTTTTTTATTGGGACGGAATTATGCTACCTGCAAACCCAAGTTAAAGCAGGACAAGTGATCCTTTCTCATTTGATTTCTAGATATTGTATACAAGGAAGTTGAATGGATCATGCTTTCCTTCTTCCTCCACAATTGATTATGAAGTTAAAGTCAATATCCAGGACAGTAGCCATCAGAAAATAACAAATACACCGTGCACACACCATCACACACACAGACATGCACAAGCACACACTCTCATATGCACACTGATGCACACAGACACACACATAGACAGAAACATCCAAGAACACAAGCACACATAAAATCCCATGATCTAATAAAAAAACACCCAAATACATGCACACGCCCACACCATCACATGCACAGACATGCACAAGCACACACAAATTCGCTCACTCTCATACACGCAGACACGCACAAACACACAAGCACACATACAGAAACTATCAAAAACACAAGCACACACACAATCACATGCTCCAGAACAAAAATACCCAAGGATGTACACACAAATACATGCACACACACACACCAACACATGCACAGACATGCACAAGCACACAACAAATGCGCGCACACACTCACATACGCAAACAGAGGGCGCACATACAGAAAAACCTGCACACACCCATACAATCCCATGCTCTAATGCAAAAACACTCAAATACATGCACACACCATCACACGCACAGACATAAGCACACATACAGAAACATCTGGGTGCACAAACACAAGCACACATAAAATCATATGCTTTAATACAAAAACACCCAAATACATGTCCACACCATCACACGCACAGACATGCACAAGCACACACAAATGTGAACATAATCTTTCATACATGCACAGACGCACACACAAAAGCACTCCCATGACACATTTCTCCAGGACTGTCGCAGCATTGATGGCACACAAAGGCAGAGTCAGCGGTACCGATGTCCTGAGGGCAAGGCCATCTTAGGACCAAGCAGTCCGCCCACGCTTTAGCGCAGTCCGGTGTGTTCCTCACAAGAGAGCAATGGGTGCACATTGATGGTCGCGCTGTTGCTCCCGGGTCCTTCCAGATGCCACCAGGTCCCAGGAGCTCACAGGGTGGTCAGCGGCGCCTATGTCATTAGGGCACCGCCATCTTAAGGTCAGGCGTCGACCCGCGTGGAATCTCTGCCGGGTGCACATCTCACAGTGGAGCAACACCTCCGCTCTGTCTCTGCCCTGCCTTATGTCCTCAGGATTACTAGTAGGTGCGTGGTTCCTTTTTTGGCCTGCGCACCCTAATGCCCGGATACTCCTCGTTACAGTCCGATACTGGTTAGGCGCGCAACTGCCTTCACCTGCTGCGTTTGCCCTCTGAGCCCACAGCAAGATGCAGAAAATGTCACACACTCTTTCAAAATGACGGCCAGGCACGCTCCCAACCCCCAATCAGCCCTATTCCACGATGTCCGAGGAGGGAGACCCTACCAGGACCCTCGCAACCCTTCGCTTCCTAGAGCGGTCTCTATGTCCTTCCGCCGTTAAATTTACTCCGACCCACAGCTCTCCCGGGCTCCCTCGCAATTAGGGAGGCTCACACCTTTGGTTTGCGCAACGTTCCTTCCTCAGCTTGTGGCGCAGGGGTCCCAGCAGTCAACCACAGGACACACAAAGGGACCCAGTTGCTAAAGGACGAACCGCCTGGGGTGGGGCAGCTGTGTAGCGCTAGACAGTTCAGGCCGCCGTCCCCACCAGGTCTTTCAAGATGGCGGATCCCCGTATATAGCCCCATCGGCCGCATCGGTTCTGCAGATCCACGGCTCAGGGGGTCCCTCCGATTTCCACACTAGGCTTCAATGAGCTGGGGTTGCCCCTGGTCCCCGTCTATCTCCGGCGCTCTGTACCTCTTTCAGCCTTGCTGCTAATTTCCGCGATTGTCAGGCAGGTCCTCAAGGTCACCGGCTGCCGCTGATCCTGTCCTGGAGCCTCCCACTGCCGCCACTCCAGTCGCGGTACCGGGCGATCATGGCTGCTCCCACTTCAAAATTGTGAAAGGGCTGTGGAATCTCCACAACCTATTAAGCGGAGCACAGCATTTGTGGGGCGACCGGAGTCGTCTCCTGAGCCATTTGAAACAAAATTAATGAATGTGAATTAATACTCTCAAAGGTGCTGAGTTTAATTAAACCTGTAGTACATTTTCATTGTATACCATGAATTATCTCATGTAAAACTGAATAAACATTTCATTTTTGAAGCAACATAAATGTATAAGTTGTTAAGCAATTCATACAGAGCCAAAAAATGTGTTTAAATATACACTTCAGTCATAACAAAATCGGGTATTGAACAATTATAGAAACAAATCCCAATGCATTTCGGGTTCTATACAGCACAAACCCTTCTTCAGGGGATATATAAGATTATAAGTTCCAGCAAACGTTCAAGTGTTCTTTCCACAGGAACCTACAAATGCAATGAGTACCAAAGTCTCAAAAATATGTCAGACTCTGAAACGTGCATCAGCACTGGAGCTGGTTGTGTTTTTTCCACTTCTACCCTCCTCTTTGAGGAGAAGCTGGACTATGAGCTGTATGATTAACTGACCATCGGGTTTGCTGATACTGTTATTGATTTAATCTAACTGTATTTCCTGTATCTCCTTATATCTGGGGAGGGCTGTGTAACTGATTTTAAAAATATTGTGTTGTTATAGAGTGAATCCGGAGTTTTCAGGAAGTTAGAAAATGTTTGGGTATGTGCTTGTTTGGATTGGTTGAGCGGTCGTGTGTGTGTGACTTAGGATGTGCTAGAATTTTTTGATCATGTTCTTTATCGTTTTGATAAAACGAAAAGGCAGAAGGATTCCAGTTCGATTATATGGAAGTGAGAATGACACCTTGTGCGGTTACTGTGGTGCAGGAG